>NC_092807.1:16638953-16957297 GCF_040954645.1 Diabrotica undecimpunctata
CAACTTTAATCTGAGGTATTGAATACGTGAACGCTAATTTTTCTCGACGTCTATCTTCAGCTTCTTTTTCTTCCTGACGACGTTTCTCTTCAGCTTCTTTTACTTTCTGATTAAGTTTTTCTTCAGCTGCTTTTTCTTTCTGACGACGTTTCCATTCGATGTTATTCCATTGTGGCAATAATGTCTGGAATTTTCCCCATCTTGGTTTCACTTCTTGTTTTGACCATAAAAATTCTCTTCCACCTAGTCTCACTTTCTTCTGGCACCAATTGTTACGTTTTTTTAAGGGTTCAGAAATTAAGTGAAGTAAACATAGTTTAACTAATTTTATTTAACTCACTCAACTACAAAAATTATTCTTCTACTTCTTCTTCTTGTAGTGCCTATCCGTTTCGGATTTTGGCGACCATCATGGAAATCTGTATTTTGCAAACTGCTGCTCTAAAAAGATTTGTGGTTGTTGTGTTGAACCACGTACGTAGATTTTTCGGCAAGGAAATCCTTCACCTTCCTGGTCCGCGTTTTCCTTCCACTTTTTCTTGAAGAATTAATTACAGCAACCCATGTCTTTCGCTATTCCTCATGATGTGACCGAGGTATTCGATTTTGACTGTTATTATTGTGGTTAACAACTCTTTTCCTTTTTGCATTCTTAGTAAATCGTAACGTTCAACATAAAAAGCTTGTAGATATTTTAAAAAGCAAAAATATTGACAGTCGTGATATGAAAATTATATCTAATTTATATTGGAATCAAACTGCCAAGGTAAGAGTTAACAACCAGTACACCCAAAATATCAAAATACAGAGAGGAGTCCGCCAGGGTTGCGTGCTGTCCCCACTACTTTTCAATGTATGCAGTGAAGCGGTATTTCAAAAAGCGCTCTCAGACTCAATAGAAGGTATATCTATCAATGGAGAAGTTTTGAATAACTTAGGTTTTGCAGACGATACAGTAATAATGACGGATAACAACAATGATTTACAGAACGTAATGCAACGCCTTAATGAACGCTGTCATGAGTACGGACTGAAGATACATTTAAAGAAAACTAAATGCATGATCATGACTAAATCTGCACATGCAAATATCCAATTGACTATTGAAGATACTGCAATTGAGAGTGTTAATAACTATAAATACTTAGGAACATGGATAACATCAGATGTAGACCAAACCAAAGAAATTAAGACACGCATTGAAATAGCACGTGCATCATTCATTAAAGTTAAAAAGTTTCTTTGTTGTCGGGATATAAGGTTAGAACTACGCCTGAGAATGCTTCGATATTACGTGTTCTCTACTCTTCTTTATGGCTTGGAAGCGTGGACACTAAAAGAAGTCCATCTGAATAAGTGGAAGTAACTAGAATGATAGGAAATGGGGCGGAAATAATATTAACTATCAAAAGACGAAAACTTGAGTACTTACGCATTATTACAACTTATTATGCAAGACCGTAGGCCCTAGATATAGCAGACTACCCTGCTATACTCCCAAAGCCGCGACAGCGGTATAAAACGGGAGACTATTATTATTATGCAAGGCAAAATCCGAGGAAAGTGAAATGTGGGAAGACGAAGAATATCCTGGCTTAAGAACTTAAGGAAATGGCTTGAATGCAGTACTGCAGAACTTTTTAGAACGGCAGTCAACAGAGTCCGCATAGCCATGATGATTTCCAACCTTCGATAGAAGATGTAACTTAAAGAAGAAGAAGTAAAACGTAAAAGAAAAGAAAAGAAAAATGAGCTACTTTGGTCCCATACTAAGAAACGAGAAATACGAATTGATGCGGCTGGTCATACAAGGGAAGGTAGAAGGCGAAAGAGGACCGGGGAGAAGACGCACGTCCTGGCTGAAGAATCTGAGACAATGGAGTGAGAAAACGTCAATATAACTTTTTAGAACTGGTCTTAATTTCTGAATTTTGCGTGTCTGTTATACTGAAAGCTGAGAACTGCTGACTGGAACATTCCCGAAAGAAGAAAAGAACAAGTGACGTCATACAATTTGATTGATGTAATCACGTGACTTGAAAGTGATTTAATTTCATTTTATTTATTATGTTAACTTAAATAGAGTCAACATCCCTATTGTAATTATTCTAATTGTTTAATTATATTAATTTACTACATAATCTTAATCAATATCTTTTCTTTAAATATGGCTTGATTATTATTTCCATCGGTTTTGTAAAAAGTAAGTATTTTTTTCGGATAATTTTCATTACCGTCCTGCACAGCACCCATCCACCCTCACCCCAGACCCAGTCGGCATAACATAGCGAGTGTGAGGCTCCCTTATACCCGACGGACAATCGCCAAGATACAAATAAAAGTAATTAGTAGAGAAGAGTGCAAAAGGGAGGAAAAGAAAGAGATAGAACGCGAAGGGCGGTTGGGGGACGGGGCACGTTGAGGGTGCTTTGCTGGACGAAAAGCGAATGTGTCACTGTGAAAATCGAATTCTCTCTTTTTCTATATCTACGTTATACGTCCCGTCGATGACACATGACAAGAGGATTCAGACGTTCTCGCCCAATTATCTCATCGTTCGCGATTCTCACCACCCTCTCGCGTTTAATATTATTGTGTTAACCGAAGCGAGAACAAGCTTAAATGCCATATATAGATACTGTGTTTAAAAAACTGACAAACTTTTTCGAATAGTAAATATTGCAAAAGAATTGTACGAATTGTATAATTCTTTCCGCAAAATCCCATTAAAATAGCTGGTAGATGGTCTATCAAACGAGTCAATTCGACATAGCTTGTAGGCTATATATTTTTCATTTATTAAGAGACTTTTTTATTTTTTCTGCGGACTTCACGATTTATTCTACAGTGCGCACTACGCTGTTTCCGTCTTTTTAAAGCAAATGATTTGATACTATATATCATAGGAATTTTGTTTCCTTATTCCCTGCTTTGGGAATGAATATACCTCTATAATATATACACCGGTTATGGAATAGAATAGAATTTATTAGTCACTATACAAAAATGGTTTTGTTTTTGACAAGTCAAAGGAATAGTGACAATTTTTACATACATACGTATAAAACTTTTGCGAATTTAAATATTACAAACATATATTTATTATTAATAATTTAAGAAACCACAAACACACTAAATAAAAATATAAAAACATGAAATATCGTCATAATTGGCAAATACCCTGACCAAACTAGTACTATTGTGTAAAAGATGTACTTAGGTACTCCGTTTTTCAATAGAAACAATGTTTTACTTTATGTTTGACTTCGTCTGGCAAAAAGTTATACAAACCAACATCAGTTGAATTTTTTAAGCTCTTTGTCAACCTAAAACGTTGTGCTCTAATAGCATCTCTAGATCTTGTATTGTGATCATGGAAGTTGGAGTTTATGTTAAACTTATCTTTGTTGGCATGAATTTCAATCAGTTTCTTATACAGTGGGTGATCAAATTATGATTACTTCAAAAAACTTTGTATTTTGCTGTTTAATAAAGAATAAAACTGCATATAAGCATCTAATGATGTGAATATAATATAAAAATAGATCATAAACACGTTCTTTTACAAAATTTTAAAATATTTTTTTCTCTGACCTTAAATAACAATTTTTTTTAATATTTTGTGTGACCTCCTTTAGCTTTGATGACAGCTTTGATCCTCCTTGGCATGCTTTGAATGTTTCTCAGGCAGTCTTCTTTTATTTTATCGTTTCTGTGCCAGGTGGAAATGAGTCTCTCAATTAACTGCTGCTTATTTGTGAGTTTCTTGGGAAATCCTCCTCTTCATAAGCTCCTATAGATTTTCGATCGGATTGAGGTCTGGGGAATTACCTAAATCACCTTCAGTACTTTAATTTTCTTTTTTTTTTCAGGTACAATGTTACTGTTTTTGCCTTATGGCACGATGCTGAATCGTGCATAAAGGTTAAATCCTCCGAATCGCCAAACCAGTCTTTGATTTGTGGCATGAGCCTTCTTTCCAGAAGTTCAATGTACTGATGTTGATTCGTAATTCCATTCCATTTCCAATGTACAGCCTCCCTGTGCCTTACTGCTGATCACAGACCATACCATGATCTTGAGAGGATGCTTTACTCGCTCCACTATGCAATCCTTGTGATATTTTTCACCCACTCGCTTTCGGACGAAGGCCGACTTATCCATGAGTATCTCCACTGTAGACTCATCGGAGAAATAAACCTGTGAATAAAAAAACTATAAGATATTTTTTTTAGGATAAAAACAGTGGTTATAGGAATTTAAACTTTAGTAGTGGCGTAATTTACCTTATTCCAATCCTCAATTGTCCAATTTTTGTGTTCTTTGGCCCATTCCAGTCTTTTTTTCATCACTGCGATGATCAACTTTGGTTTTTTGGCAGAGCGACATGATTTGAAACCTTGCTTAGCAAGTCTTCTGCGGACTGTCATGTCAGAAACTGGCATCTCAGCTTCACGATTAAGTCCCGTGAGGATTCTTCGTGGCTTCTTTCTATTGTTTACGAAGATATCCCTCATTTTTCTTTCGTCTCTGGGTGTAGTGACACGCTTTCGACCACATTTTTGGGCACGCTGGTGAGTCAGGGGTTTGTTGGTATCATTTTTTTTTTATATTGACGTTGGGAAAGCTTTGTATTCAATAAAAGTGTCTTTATCTCCACCATTTTACACACAAGGACGTCTTTAGCCTTACCCATTATCATTTTCTTCTCAAAAATCGAAATGTTTTGAAAATGTCTTTAAAATTAAAACTGATAGTTTTTTTTACTCACAATCACCACTAATACGTTAATAAAACATACTAGAAAGATAAAACGATACTAATCTTTCAAAAACAATACAAAAACATACAAAATTCAGCTGTAAACTCCAAGCGAAAATTCACCACCATGTGTATGCTGTCACGTAATATGACACAAATGACAGTTCTAGAGCTGTAAACGTCAAAAAAGTAAGGTTATTAGTGACAAAATAAATTGGCATAACGTAATCGTATAGCAGCATAATTATGATTTTATTATAAAGTTTTTGAACAAATTTGAAAAACTTAAACTTTTGTGACTGATCATAATAATTTGATCACCCACTGTATATATAGAGCTAAGTTAGTGGTATAATACCTAAATCCAGAAATAAAGGTTTACAGTGTCCCCTATACTCTGCTCTTGCAAGTATCTTCACTACTGTTTTTTGTAGTTTAAAAATTCGATCGCAAGAATTATCCCAAACAATTATATCGTAAATGTACATGGCTATGGAATAGTGCAACGTAGCACATTCTAAGGGTACTTTTGGGAATCATATAAACTAAATTGCGTATTAAAAATATACTTGTAGCAAGTCTAGAAATTAAGTAATCTGTATGAGCACTCCAATCCAAATTATGGTTTAGGAAGATTCCTAATAGTTTAACACTATTTCTTGAGATATATTTCCGATCCAAACTTAAAATCAAATTCTGATTTTTCTAAAAAAAGGTAAAAGAAATAATAAATTAGACTTACTCACAATCAATTTAATTTAACTAATCAGACGACCGGTTTCGCTTTCTACAATATGCAAAGCATCTTCAGGTCACGATACAAAGTTTAAGTAAATGCTGAAAATAATAAACCCATATTAGGGTGTTGTCTAATAAAGATAAAATAAAGATAGATGATATAAATTATATAAATTACAGTAATTATGCCAATATTAAATGTCTGTGGTTTTTCAAAATGAATAAGATGTTTAAGCAGACAAGGTAAGACCCACAAATTGGTAAAATAGTCTATTAAACTGTAATGAATTAATAAATAAACAAATAAATAAAACATTACTTACATGCCGGTACTCTATTAATTGATGGTTGAAAGAACATGGTTTAAACTATCTTCTATTGTTGATTGGAGAACTCAAGTCAACTATTGTAATTGTTTAACAGTAAACAGGGAAGTTCTTGAGGAGACAGATTTTATCCAATGAAGTAGAGATAGGTGAAATGTAATTGTTTGTTTGATGAAAGTAATGTTCTATACCATTAAGTTCTTTAAAGTTATTTATATTTATTCTGGAGATATATTTATGAAATGTGTGTTATTTATTGAGATTTTGATTTTTGTTTTGGAAGGTGACAGTTGTAAGACAATGAATAAGAATAGATGTACAAATTGTGTGGGTGTGCAATTAGATTAGCTTGTAATTATCAAATTTCTTTGATAGAGTTATCTTGTAATATGTGGCAAATGGATGTAAAGTTCACTATATAAAGTTAAAAATTAAAATTGAGACACTTTAAAACACACAGAAAACACTTAAAAACGGGGGGACGAAACAGACATTAAATTTAAAAAAGGGGGAGGATTTGGAAGAACTACATCTCTTACTTTGAGACAATGAGTTTTTTTTATATATATCAGATTTTAGAGGTAAACTTGACAAATGTAGGTTAAAGTGTGACAGTTCTTCTTCTATTTTAAATGCTGTAAGTTAAGCTGTAAGTTATCTAGTTTTATGAAATAAGCTGATATTAATAAATGTATAAAAATTTTTTTTTTTTTAATTTTAATTTTAGATATCAAAGTTATTTGATGTGTTAATATTGGCATACTTTAACAAACTTTAAATAATTAAATTTCAATGTAACAATATAAATAATTGTAGTTGTAATACATCTTCTATGATAACTAACTCAGCTTAGTCAAAGTTACAGAACAAACTTAAGTGATTATTTGGTAATTAAATTAAATATAAATATGTACATTTGTAATCAAAATGTATAACAAAATTACAAACTTTCTTTGAAATAATTGTTGGTGTGAGTTATCTGTCATGGTGTGTATAAATATTTTCAAATATTTATTCCAGTTCTGATATGTTAATATGGAATTTAAATAATAAGCAATTAAACTATTGATGATAAAGTAATTAATAAATTAAAGAAAAGCAAATTGACTGAATTATTAAGCATTCAATAGTTAGTTGGTAATTTTAATACCTGACAGTTGGGACCGGAAATTGGTTATACCAACAGGTAAAAGGTTCTCTATTTAAACCGGTGTAAAGTAAAATTATTCTTATTTCAATTTTCTGTACCATGAGCAGAAATATCATCACACCGACATGAACAATGGTGAGTTTGTATAATAATTTCTGTAACACTTAAACAATTTCAAATTTATAGCAATTTATAGTTAAAATATAATATTTCTATTTGAAAATGTAGATTTGCATGTTATTAGGAATATCAAAGATCTATCTAATTAATACTGCTAGTCTGAACGACTTTACAATGTTATTTTGGGAACAATCAACCACATGTTGAATTTGAAATCAAACATTTTGTAAAATGAGTGTATTTCGAAACCAGATGGGATGTAATACTAATTTTGGGTTAAATAAGTTGAGGTACCATACCAGTTCAATACTGATGTTTATATAGTTTTAGGAAAATGTAGTTTCTAGTAATATATTAATGAAATTCTGTGAACAAAAAACTTAAGTTTTTTGTTCACAGAAAATTTGTTTTGTTCAAATAAAAATATAATATAAAAATGAAATGACAGAAAAGACAGTAGAAACCAATTCGCTAAGAATTTTGCTTAGTTGAGGAGATATGTTGTGGAATGCAATTTTTAGATTACCCATGTCTCTAATAACATCTTTATCAACGTCTGTTTTGCCTTGCAATTCTTAGAAGGCACAGATTAAAGCGAAATTCTGAATTTGGTTTCGAAAATTAGTTTACGAATTTTCTTAAGTTTATATTTTTTTTCACTCCACTCATCCACCTAAGCATTCTCATTTTCTCCACATGGATTTGTGGTTTCCCTTTTTTTCTTCATATTAAATTAAAGTAAATTACATAAAAAATTATTTTACAGGTTCCACAATACGTTCTGTATTTATACAGTACTATATTATAGAGTATTTCTAATAGAATAACTCATCCTAATTAAAATATGTGTAAAATATGTGTCTTTTCTTCTTTAATTTTTATTGCTTGTAGTTTTTCCTATACTCATAAATCGTCAAACATCTCTCATATCATCGTAAATTGATTTAATATCATGCTTTCAACTGTAAGTCGTGCGCATCTTTTTGTTTGGCCTTTCGCAAACGGACATTTCTCATTCCCGTTTGGTATACTGCTGCAAGGAGCGGTTGGCGGGTTTTGTAAAAAAGATCCAGCCGCCCTAGGCAAAGCGGCGGTGGATAGATGAAAGACAAAAACGTAAGACCTTTTTTTGTCTCATCATCATTTCCTCTACAAGGGGAGTCTAGAAGGAAATCAGATCTGTACATCTCGAAAAGTAATGTTGAAGATGGGCAATGAGTTAGTACGGTATTTACCTTGTTAAAATGCTAAAATGCTAAAATAACGTTTTGTTTACTATTTACTATTTTTCATAGGAATAAGCAACAATTTTTTTAACTGTATCAACCACTGAGGGTTATTCATGGGAGCACAAAATACAATAAATATAATATAAAATTACAAAGGTAATTCTAAATTCAGTTGATATGTTAATTTAGGAACAATTGATTAATTACTGCATCAGAGGTTTCAAAGCACTCAGCAATTATTTTTATGAAGATAGATCTCAATGCGTATATTAAAAAAGTCACCGGGACCTAGGTCTGAAAAGCTATTATTTTGGAGCTACAGCCTTCCGAAGTTATTGGATTCAGGGTGCTCAGTTTACGTCTAGCCCAGTAATTCACAGTCAAGTGAAAACGAAAATATTTATTCTGCAAAAACAGAGACACTTTTTTGATGCATGTTTGCACACTGAATATCAATCCGTAATCAAAAATAGATGCATCGTATTTTAGTATTCAGAAAACCGCCGAAAAGTCTTCGAAAAACTGAAGATCGGTGTTGCACTTACAAAATTCAAAAAGTCCGTGGATATAGGTGATGTTATGAAATATAAGTAACTTAACGAAAATACAAGAAAAAAAACAAGATGTTTGTTAAAATTACAAAACAAAGAAATAATTATTTAAGAAATATTTCTAATATTTATTTAGTCAAAAAAGATCTATTGAAATATTTATCGATTGAATGTAATCATTGAAGTAAAGACTTGACAGAGATGTCAATAGTTTCAGCAATATCGTCCCTACCATTTCCAACTGTCGAATGTGAAAAGTGGTACTTTTCAGGAGAGGAAGATAACTCTTTTTTAGAGAATCCTAAATCGGCGCCTTGACAAATGGAAAATTTTTTATGTTTATTATACAGGGTGAGTCATGAGGAACTTTACATACTTCTACCATATGTAGAGTCCCTCAGGGAGCATATCATGTGGCCACTAAAAAATGTCAACTCCTCTTCTTTATTAATTAACAGGGTGATTTGTGTAATTGACCATTGGTGATTTTTTTAATTTTTGCATGATACAGTTCACTACTATCAAGCATTCGACTGGTATTAGCTAAACTAAAAAATTCCGGGACTGGCTTTGGAAAAATTAATTTAGGGATTCGTATTAAATATTACACCCTGTATATATTTTTTTTAAAATGCAATAAGTGATTTTCAAACTACATAAATAGCCAATGAAAACGACATATGCGACAATGTTGTCGCACTTTTATTAAATTTTTAGTGAACGATCAAATCTTACCAAAAATAGAACAACCATAATGAAGTATCAAATTATAAGGTAATTAATTTAAACAAATATTATAAATTTCAAACATTTTAATTGAAATAATAAACTGAGTCACTGCACAACAAAAAACAGTAACTACTAACAATAACGAAGAACAATTAAAAAAAAAACTAAAAATATGTACATAGTTATGATAAACCCATAAATTAGAACTGGAAAAGATAAAATAATGGTAACAAAATAAAAATAATTCAAAATAGATTTTCGAAATGGAACCCTGCAGCCTGTACACATTTTTGTTGCCGAATTGTTAATTGACGTATTGAATTACGGATACTCTGGGGATCGTTTCTAATAGTATTACAACAATGTATAATTCTATCAATTAATTGTTGTCGGTTATTAATATTCATTGCGTAAACTAGTTGCTTCAATCGTCCCCAAATATGGTAATCAACGGGATTGAAATCAGGGGATCTTGAAGGCCACGAAATAGGACCTGCACGTCCTATCCACCTGTTGCCATAAACATTATTGAGATGTTGTCTCACTGCCAGTAAAAAGTGTGGGGGTGCCCCATCATGTTGAAAATACATCCCTCGGATAGCAACGTTCGCGTTGGCAAGCAAATTCGGCAAAATATTTTGTAGAAATTTCAAATAGACCTGCCCTGTTAAAGGACCATCAAAAAAGTGAGGACCTACTAATTGGTTATTTATGACACCAATCCACACGTTAACCGAAAACCTTAACTGAGAACGACGTTCTCGAATAGCATGGGGATTTTCTTCTGCCCACACATGTGAATTTCGTGAATTATTTATCCCGTCTCTGGTAAATTGGGCTTCATCTGTAAATAGTGTCCTGTATAGCGTTGGTCGATTATTGTTAATCCATCTACAAAATTCCAACCTATCAATCTCATCTCCAGCATGTAGTCGCTGAACCATTTGAATGTGAAATGGGTATAGATTATTTTTTTGTAAGACTCTACTTACTTTTGATTGAGTAACATTGAGTTCTCGACTTACTTGTCTAGTGCTTATTGTAGGGTTCATAGTAACGGCGTCCATAATGTCATCTTCCTGCGCTTCATCTACATGTCGCTGTTGTTCCACTAGGAAAAGTGCCATTTTCTCGCAAATAATTAAAAACTGACCCAAATCTTGGATGACTGGGAGTTCGACGATTAGGAAATCTCCTGCGATATTCTCTACTAGCAGCCCTACCATTCCCATTACAGAATCCATAAACAAATATTATGTCTGCATATTCTGTGGTCGAAAACTGATGTGGCATTTTGAACGAAAGTAACAAAAGCTCTACCAAAACTAACACAATGTACTTAACGTAGATATGACAGAAGAAATATGTATTCTTGTACACATAAATAACAATTGATAATGACAATAATGACAATGGGTATAAAATATCAAGAAACGTCAAACGGTCAACGCCAACCTTCATTTTAAACTTTTTTAGATTTATTTTTATTTAGTACAGTTGATGCAATGTATTATTATTTGACATAAAATTTTAATCATTTACAATCAACAAAAACTAACACATGCAAGAGGTTTGACTTTTTAATCAATTTAATTTATTATTTATCGAAAATAATGCCCCAATGCGATCTATGAGTAAAAATTTAAAATTGAAAAACAATTGATTCTATCATAGAGATAATACAAAGTGGCAGTAAAGATGTTAATTTTCTACGTATTAGATTATGTTGTAGGAACTCATTTTAATTAAAATGTTTGAAATTTATAACATTTGTTTAAATTAATACCTTATAATTTGATACTTCATTATGGTTGTTCTATTTTTGGTAAGATTTGATCGTTCACTAAAAATTTAATAAAAGTGCGACAACATTGTCGCATATGTCGTTTTCATTGGCTATTTATGTAGTTTGAAAATCACTTATTGCATTTTAAAAAAAATTTATACAGGGTGTAATATTTAATACGAATCCCTAAATTAATTTTTCCAAAGCCAGTCCTGGAATTTTTTAGTTTAGCTAATACCAGTCGAATGCTTGATAGTAGTGTACTGTATCATGCAAAAATAAAAAAAATCTAATGAGCCGTATAAACACTACAGTAAAATGAAATAAATGGTCAATTACACAAATCACCCTGTTAATTAATAAAGAAGAGGAGTTGACATTTTTTAGTGGCCACATGATATGCTCCCTGAGGGACTCTACATATGGTAGAAGTATGTAAAGTTCCTCATGACTCACCCTGTATGTAATATTTAATCCTTGTTAGATTGATAAAAAAATTAAACTGCTTACCGTTTTTGTCTTTTCAAAAAATCATATTCGTTACCCGACGTCTACACAGGACAGCATTCCTGTCTCTGACGCAGACCAGACAGTCGATTTTCTTGTGTTTCCTCCAACAATCGCTGGTACGACAGTCGTTTCATTTGCTGTCGTGACAATTATCGTAACAGCGTTCAAGACGGTTAAGATCGACTTAAGATGGCGGAAACTAAAAAGTTTCGTGGGCACCAACAGCTCATTTAGCATTATTATAGGATTTGGTCGACAAGAAAGCCTGAGAACAATATTGAAAACAATATCCAATGTGGTCGAAAAATTAATGTCTGGTTAGAAATATTTAGATATAATATTATTGGACCATTTTTCTAAGAAAAAAATTTTAATCCAGGAAAGTTTTTGAACTTGCTACAAGAAGAAATTTTACCCAGACTTTCAGAAGTAACCCCAGAGTCAAGATGAAGAAAAAATTTCTAATGGATTGATGCCCTGCGCACAATAGATAAGAGGTTAAGAAATTCCTTAAAACAGTTTCAATAAATGTTTGCTTGGACATAACTGCGACATTAAGTAGCCTCCGAGATAGAGAAATCTAGCTCCAAACGATTGTTTTATCTGGGGGATCTAAAATTCAAAATTTATTCTGCCCAAAAATTTACGGATCTTCAGGCATGAAAAATGCGACTGAGTCATTTCGTGGGGAGCAAGCTATTTCTTGCTTTTTATTTAACGCTATTTTAAAAATATTTGGAGAGACACTTTAACAGGAGACAATTCTTTTAATTCTGTCATGACAATCAACTGTCTCGTCAGAGCCAGTGACAGTAATACTGTCTTGTGTAAACGCCGGGTTACTTTGCTTTTTGTGTTAATCAACGATTTGTTTTGATCCAATGTTTCAAAATTGCGAATGTGTCATTTTCGATAGTTCATATTGGTCTAATTTTAACACATTCACATTCTTAATTGAAAAGGAGAAAAATTAAAATAATTTTAATGTTCTTACAAAGTTTATTACAGATCATTTAATTAAAAATTGAAGTTGTAGGATAAAATGGGAAAATTATGTTTAAAGAAGTTATTAAAAGTATTTTTATGAAAGTATGTATAACTAGGAAATTAATGTAATTAGAAACGTAAAAAACATAATAGTTAAAAATAATCACAATACATTAATTATGGAACTTCAAGTCCGCGTCCTGTAGATACCTCAAGTACTCAGTCATGACCCGTCAATTGTTGTAAAATAATGGTAAATTAAAAGTTTTCCCTTTTGAATTAAACATTATCATTGTCTTCAATTGCATCAGGTTCTGGAAGAAAATCTCTGGAAGTACTAAAAAAAGATTGGTAATATTGGTGGTATGGCCTAGGTATTAAGTTTTGTTCACATAGTGACAAGAGGTTTTTTTTCTTCGCATCCGTGATTGGGAGCCTTTCTTTGTATGATTTAACGGGGTTTATATTATTTTGTTTGCCTCTTTTTTGTTTGGTTTCAACAGATAAAAAGTTTCCGTCAATGCTAATCTTCATGAAAACTTTGTTATTTTCATTTTTCCAATACTGGTACCATATACCATCACTATATTTAAAATTAGTATTTCCAGTACTTGCTTGCCCTTCATCTTTTACTGCATTTTCTTTTTCATATGGTTTTTGTTTGTTATTTGGGTTTATTTTATTTTCTAGTGCAAATGTCACTCTTCTTTGATTCAAATCTAAGAAGTCGTCATAAAGTAGGTAATGTCACTTCAAATGGACATGACATAGTGCATGCAAGTCTTATGATTTGTGCCCATCCTTCAAGGGTGTATACAGGGGAATTTTTTGACTGAATTCAATTTTTCAATGGACAGAATCGAATTCCATTTCTGAGTGACCCGGTACAAAAAACACATAGTCAATTGTTTTTAAATTTGGGTGACAATTAACAACATATTGACACGTGGCAGAAAAAGGAAAGTTTTTCTGTTGTCCACCGCAATTGTCGAACATCATTGTGACATATTCAATATCAGGGTAAGACATGATGTATTTAAATATACATGTAACAATTTCAGTACTATCGCGTTTTCCCTCGGTTTCATCCCACATGAAACACTGGATGTCCTGTCTCCTAAATTATAAATGGTCAAATTATAAATGGCCAGTTTTCTCACATAAAAAAAGGGTCCTGCAGCTCCTTTAGATGTTGACAAAACAGATTGCACATCGAAATTAAATGCTAATATTTTCCTATCCTCCAAAGCCGACTGTTTATCTTCATCCCTTTTTTTTTTTCTCGCTGCATCTTTTCTTTCGAGGTGTTTGTGATGGGCTTCGCGGTTTAAAACATTTTCGTCAGCTGGACTACCATCATAAGTGACACAAACTTTGCAAAAGTTTTTTTTTTCGGGTTGTGAAATTTTATAAATGTAACACATGATAGTGTACCACTTTCAATGCTTTGGGTAGCAATGGAAAAACAAGGAATAAGCAAAAAAATATATACAAGCAGTACAACAGCTATACAAAAATATGACGGCAAACATTAAAACTGGAAATAGATTAACTAGAGAAATTCCTATTAGTAAGGGCCTAAAGCAAGGCTGCTGCATAGCACCTACACTCTTCAAAATATATCTAAATGAGGCACTCTCAGTGTGGAGAAGAGAGTGCTGCAATATGGGCATCCCAATCGGAGATGATAGATTGTACACGATACACTTCGCTGACGACCAAGCCATTCTAGCTAAAGACGAGAGTGATGTAGGCTACATGCTTAGAAAACTGGAAGATGAGTATACCAAATGGGACCTCACAATTAATATACAAAAAACTGAGTACTTAGTTGTAGAAGAAAAACCAGAAAGCCTACAAATCGAAATGGGAACTATAAAACCAAAAGACAATTTTAAATACTTGGGAGTCCAAATAACATCAAAAGCAGGAATTAGCGAAGAAATACACTCTAGGATTGGCCAAGCAAGATCAGCCACCAGACAGCTACACGGACTATGATGGAATAAAAAAATAACAAAAGAAAATAAAAGAAGAATTTTTAAAACAATATTAGAAAGTATTGGGCTGTACGGCGCCGAACTCTGGAAAATAAACTAAAGAACAAATCAAAAATTAAGGCCATGGAAATGAACTACTGGAGACGATGTTGCCAGCTCACTAGACTTGATAGGGTGAGAAACGAAGATATTCGGAGAGAAATGGAAATCGATCTAGACATAATAGACACAATCGAAGCTAAAAGACTTAACTAGTATGGACACCTTCAGAGAATGCCTGAAAATAGATGGCCAAAAAAAAATAGAAGAATGAACTCCGCCAACTAGAAGAAAACGAGGTAGACCAAGACGATCCTGGAGAGACGATGTCGAAGATGCAATGATCGCCAGAGATCTAACAACTGAAGATTGCTTCGACAGAAAACGCTGGAAATTAGGATGCAAGAAGCGGCGCCAGCTGTAGAAGACTTGCTTATTATATATATATATATATATATATATATATATATATATATATATACAAAATGACAAATGTTCATATTCGATAGTTTAAACACAGTATTTCCCGCGTTTCTTATTAAGCTACAATTTCGATATTTTGCTACAAGGTGTATCACATCTAATGCAAGGACAAGGTATCGAATCTGAAAAACCCGATTTTTCACACTCGATAGTTGGAAATGGTAGGGACGAATAACGAAATTCGATATTATAGAATAGAATGACAGAACGTATACGAGAGTTATACAAATATTAAAGGGGAATTGAACCGAAACCAGGCTGGTTTCAGAGGTGGTAAATCGACCATTCATCAGACTGCAAGCCTGAAACAAATTTTGGAAAAAAAAACTGGAATATAGCATAGATACTCATCACATATTTATAGACTACAAAGCAGCCTATGACTTGGTGAATAGAGGAGAAATGTTCAAAGCAAGAATACCAAATTAGTTGGTAAATTTAATAAAACTAACTCTTGAAAAAGTTGAAGGCAGAGTACGAATTTAGGGGGAACTGTCTAAACATTTTAAAACAAATAATGGGTTGCGCCAGGGAGACCCTCTCTCCTGTATACTGTTCAATCTAGCTTTGGAAAAAGTAATACGTATGTCACAAATCACAACCATTGGTTCAATATGTAATAAATCAGTGCAAGTCCTTGCCTATGCTGATCATATCAATATTGTTTGACATACGGGAGAACGAAAAACGCTGTATGAGAGGCGTATGTAGGATGAAAAGAATCAGCTACAAGAAGCAGTGAACGAATTTGTATACATGGGGAAAATAATACTACCGCAGAGACAAATTGCAGGATTTGCACGGCCAACAAATGCTAGTTTGGGCTTAATCTCCTAATTAAATTGAATTAATTATATCGAGAAGACAAAATAGAAAATTTATGACAAATGAACTTACCAAATGAACTAAACCTAAGGAAATTAGAAATAAAAGAATAATTCGAAGATAATAATAAAAACTTTTAGAACGCTACAATGGCCATGTATCTCTTATTGATTACAACAAAGCATTTGATATGTATGAAAGTGTATATACGCCCAATTTTTTGAAGATATTTTATTTTTGTATTATCTATCTAGTTTTGTGCATCGTCCATCTATCGATCTGCATCGTCACTATTGACTTATTTTTGGTTATTTTCATTAAAAATCCAAAAAGATTAATTGCTAGTTGTCCCTGTCGTATAAATAAATAATAAATAAAGTGTTAAAACTGAGGTACCGCTTTTCCTAAGCATCATAAACCAAACTCTCAGTTCTCTTGACCTGGAAACCCGTCATCCGCAAAACTTCACAGCAACGCCATAAAATTCTCGGTCGTTTCGTTCATTCGCCGCTGACTCTGTCATCACTAAAAACTTACCGCAAGAAGCGCAAACTTTTCACGAAGGAAAAAACTTAGAGAGAACCGCCTCCAAGAAAATTCGAGTTACCCTCATGATGTCCAACGGAGAAGGTGGAGTCACTAGTCTAGAATTTTTTGCCGACACTTCCTTGCTTTCTTAACTCTACTTGCTTTTTAAGAAACTGCTGCCGTTATGGCATTAAATGGTCATGGATGTACTTAGGAGGAGACTAACTGCATTTTTAAATTTGCGGCAATTTAAAATTTTAAACGAAGTAACTGATTTTATCAAATATCTTGTTGAGTATAAAATATTTAAAAAATACACTCTTTATTTGGTAGACCTCTCTTAAAAATGCAATGTTTTTATTTCATTGATAACACAATATCATATTTATTGACCGTATAATATTGTAGAAAGTTCATAAAATAATTTTGTTTTATGCTTTCTTTCTCTTCTTAACTTGCTTTTTTGTTTCGAAGGTTCACGATCTTCATGAATATTTGGATTCTGTCCAGTGTGTTGCTTTGAAGAGTTGGTTAAATGCACAGTTAAACTATTTTCTGTAGTAACAGAACCTTCCATCTAAAACGCTACTACCTTTTGTCATGATTATTCGTTGTGATGTTCTCATTACTTAGTCAAGATATTGAAGTTTTCCTATTTGTATTTGATCAGCTAGATCTGTTATTTTTGATAGTCTTTGCTAGACTTTTTTAGTTTTCATTTTATAACTCTATCTAAGTATAAAGTTTTTAACGGTGTTCCTTACAGCCGCATCTCAAAAGTTTACATGATTTTGTAATGGTGGCTGCTTGCATGCTGTTGTAACTTTCTTTTTTGTATAGCAATGTTAAGAAATGGATCTAAGAATGGAGGAATAGCATAAACGAACTCAATTTTTGCGGTGAGATTGGTCGTGGACGAGATATTTAGATGTTAAGCGGAAAGAAAGAGAAGATAAATGTTTCAATACAATACCAAAAGAAACATTTTTAAAAAAAACCATCGGATGTCATCTCGTTTTTAATTAGGATATACAAGGAAATAGGAACTAAAACATAAAGACAACTAGTCTTAAAGAAAAAAGATAATTAGCCTTAGATCTGGAAGAATTGGTTCCTCTGACCAGTTAGCATACCTTAATATACCCTAGTATACAGGATTCGTCAAAATAATCAGTATCGAAAGTAAACATTGCATTTATTTTTTAAATTACATAATTTACATGTTCAAAATGTGCACCATTGTGAGGCAAACAAGCTTCATAACGATTTTGCAGATTATCCAGCATAAGCCCATAAAGAGTGGTTGTTGTAGTGGCTGAAAACAGAAATTATCTTTCTTCGTAGATCTCCAATATCTGCTGGCTGAGCTTCTGAATTAAATACTAATTTCTTAAGCGTACCCCAAATGTCTGTTCTACGAGAAATTATTTTGATTCCAAAATGTTAGTGAAGTAAGGCTAATTGCGCGGTTCTGTTGAAACAATTACCTGTGCATCTGCATATTTCGTGCGAGCTAAAAATTGTGAAACGCTCTTGGTTAACAGTAACTGGATGCGCGTTCTCATCTTCAACAAAATACGAACCAATAATCCCATGCCCAGACACAACACATCAAATAGTAACTCGTTCACAGTGGGGTGGTTTCTCTACGATAACATTTGGGCATTCAAATCCAAGTGATCGAGTTGTTTGTCCATTACTATAACCATTAAGGTGAATGTGACTCTCATCAGACTAAGTAAAACGTAAGTTGAGTTGAAATAAAAATATATTCAAATAAACATTGATATAAGGTTGAATGCTCGAATAAATGAACTTTGAACAATTAAAGGCAAATATCGAGCACAATTTTAATAATAATCAAATCTTGCCCAAGTACTTTCGCTTTCTACAGCATCATCAGGAGCATCTGAAATAAGCCAAGAAACGTTTTTTTTTATTTGAATGATGAAAATTGATTAACTTCGATAAAAAACTCGAAGTTAATGGATGATAAAAGTTTTTTGTGATTAACGTTTTAGACTTACTCAAATTTGGGCTATCCAGCAAGCGCAGAATGTAATAAACATGAAAATTAAACAAAAATTGTACATAACACTACAACAGTGCAATAATAGTGTTAGTAATTGTAGTGTTATGTACAATTTTTGTATAGTCAAGTAGTGTAGTTAAATTATCGTCAGAAATACTGCCAAACTCCGCCCATAAACGTTTTAACCTTTCCTGCTCTTGTTCGTAAAACATAATTATTCTCTAATTTAGTATCGCTTATAGAAAAATAAAAATCATAGTACATCTCGAAAAAATATCAAAAATATGTAAAGTTACCTCTAGAATACAAAACATCTAAAAGTTACAACAGTAGTGTACCGGGTTATCACACACCCCAACCGTCCTTGAGCAACTCCTAATTCAAACTGAAATTGTATGTACATCTGGTAACAAGATCATCGTGAGAATACATCTATAAACTACAGCTACTAGACGCTAGAAGACGCTATTTCATCTACTTTCCATTTTATAGAAATAAAAGGACTACCTGGTATATGGTATACCCCAGAACACTAACCGAGGGTTAAATCAGAAGATCTTGCTGGCCATTCAAAAAAACCTCTTCATCATATCCATTACCGAGAACACCGTTCATTAATATATCGCCTTACGTTTCTGATATAATTCGGAGGTTTACCGTATTCAGCTTAATGAGCCACATTTTAAAGTTGTATCTAAAAATCATACATCAAAGGATATATAGACTATACGAAGAAAAAATCAGCCGTACACAATTTTTTAGAGATGCGAATTGGGATATTTATGCATGTTTCATTGATTACCATAAAGCATTTGATACAGTAAAACACGACAAGCTGATAGAAATATTAACAAATATTGAAATAAACACCTGTGTTCTAAGAATTATTAGCAATCTTTACTGGAGTCAAACATCGTCTATCCGTACAGAGGCAGGAGAATCCGATAATATCAAAATCAAACATGTATACTATCACCCTTACTGTTTAACATATACTCTGAAGAAATCTTTCAAGAAGCAATACAAGATGTTGAAGCCAGAATTCGAATTAACGGAGAATGTATCAATAACATCAGATACGTGGATGACACGGTGGTATTCGCCGACAGTTATGAAGCCCTCCAGGAGTTAATGAATAGAATCACAGAAGTGAGTCAGAGATATGGACTTTCACTGAACATTAAGAAAACAAAATGTATGATGATATCTAAGAAGGAACAGTAAATTGAAAGAATCGAATGCCACGATTTACCAGTTACCATAACATATCAGGTTACTACATTGTTATATATTTCCTATACTATTGTATCTTATACTGTAAGAAAATTGAGGCTTTCGAAATGTGGCTTTATCGTAGAATCCTGAAGATATCATATACTGACCACGTTACTAACCAGGACGTTTTGTTAAGAATGCAAAAAGGAAAAGAGTTGTTAAAAGTAGAGAAAAAACGAGGACCAGGAAGGCGAAGGATTTCCTAACTGAAAAATCTACGTACGTGATTCAACACAACAACCATAAATCTTTTCAGAGCCGCAGTTTGCAAAATACAGATTGCAGTGATGATCTCCAATATCCAAAACGAATACGTACTACAACAAGAAAAAGCACCGTCTTGGTGGAAAAACAAATCATCTCCTGAGTCATTTTCAAAAGTATCTGTCAATATGGAATCAACTGTATGCTCTAAGAATTCTAGATATGCTTCTCCGTTCAAATTTTGTATTAAAAAAATGGCCAAACAGTACGATTCCTATAAATTCCTGCCCATATGTTTAATTTTAATGGCTGTTAGTTATGTGTTTTACGAAAAACTCAGATTTCCATCATCCCAATAACGGCAGTTGTATCGTTATTTTGCAGTACCATTTAGAAAAAAAGAACAGTAACTGTATCGATTTACAGTACCATTTATCCGAAAAACAAATATTAAATAGAAAATTTGCATTACTATTTATTTTTTCAGTCATAATCTCACAAAACTGTAGTCATCTGTCTGGATCATCTTCATTTACCTCCTGTACCAAGTGTATTTTGTAGGAATAAAATTTGTAATGTTTCAATAGTTTCATTTTCTGCGGACAGTAGTGCGCGAAAAATCAGATGCTTAAGCAATTTTTTTAATACTTAAAGAAGGTTTCAAATTAACATGACCTAAAATTGCTACTTATACCGCTTTACTCCTGGCACCCACCACTCCCCCCGTTAGGATACCGACTCTGTCCACTTCGCTCTAGAACAGCACTTCGCTAAATGGTACGCAGTAGGGAGGCAACGGAAATCTTTGATTTTTACTGTTTTTAAACAAAATAAAATATATTTTTATACTTTAGAGGCAATCCATATTGTCTTAGGATGTACAAATCAGTCTTCTATTTCTTCTAAAACTTTTTTTAAGTCTACGTAATATATTATTGTCTTAGCTGGCTTGTTCTAGAATTATTCTTATTATACAAATGTGAAGTATGCTTCTCTCGGAAACCAGCTTATTTTTCCTGTTTCTATCACCTTTCGCGTTTACTTAAATCTTGTTTAAGTTTTAATTATTATGTTTCTATATATACAATATTAACTTTCGATTCATGTGGAGTTTCTTCATATTTGCAAATCTGTTTTAATTATTTATCAATTATTGCTACAAATTGTTAGATATGAGTTTGTTTAGGTTGATTGTTTTATTATCTATGCCTGCCGCTTTTGAAGATGTAATTCGTTGTTAAATTAAGTATATTTACAAAATTTTTAAATGGCTCGAAATATGAAAACAATGAAGGAACTTTTTCGGCTCGTACAAATGTCCCTGAAGCAATAAAAACTATTCCGAGTTGAAATTTTGATCGTAATTAATGAAAACAGAGCACGTAGCGTTATCCCGTAGTGCATTCTGGAAGGCAGCATAGCAATATTGCAGTTGTGTGCGCTGGTTTTATGCCAATGGCTGAAGACAAAAAAGGACCATATACACGGCTCGCGATGGTGCACTAAAACCCCACGTCTGCAGAGGCAGTATCTAGCACGATTATTGCCAATAAACCTGAATTACTTTCAATATAATCTGGTGGTGCCGCCGCTGTTGGGACGCTTGTTATGTCTCGCTATTTACGTTAACGACCAGATATAGTGCCGGGTATGGTCTTTCAGGGAATCACCGATCAGGGGAGCACATTTTTAAAAGGGGATTTTCAGTTTTATAGAGCGTGACCATATGAACATGCACTTTCATTCAGAGAGGATATCATTTTGTTGACCCGACTTTATCTTTAGTTTTTTTTTACTAGTAAAGATTTGATTTTGTTTTTAGTTCGATAATATATATATATATATATATATATATATATATATATATATATATATATATATATATATATGTATATATATATATGTATATATATATATATATATAAATATATATATATATATATATATATATATATATATATATATATATATATATATATATATATATTATACAATAACGTTATCTGCCCATTTCCTCTGTAATTATACGTTTCGTACCGTATTCTTTCTATTTCTTGTGATACCTCATATGTCGTGCTACAAACCTAATGCCTCTTTGACCGGTCACATGTTTGATTTCTGTCATTGTATTCTTTACGGTGTACCCTTTCCAGCGATACATGCATTGCTTTGCCTTTCTAACTATACTCTGTATATTACAAGAAGTGATAAGCGAAAAGAAGAAGAATAACGATGATACGTGTTAGTGTCTTCTTGATATCTTACTTGTATACTTATAATAATATAATATATTTTATACGCCAGAAAAGATAGAGCAAGCAATAAAAGGCAAAATCGGGGAGGATCGGGCAGGCTTCACGGCAGGAAGATCATGCATAGACCACATATACACACTGGAACAACTGTTGGAAAAGAAAAAAGCAATAAATAGAGATATACATTTGGCATTTGTGGACTTGAGAAAGGCGTATGACTCTGTACCAAGGTCAGAACTGTGGGAGGCAATGTACAAATTAGAAATACAGACGGAACTCATAGAAGCTACAAAAGCTCTGTATAAAGAAAATAAAGTGTCCATTAAAATGGGAACAAGAATCATAGGAGACTTCACCACAACAAAAGGGCTCCTGCAGGGTTGTTTCACATCTCCAACCCTATTCAAAATATACTTAGAGAAAGGCTTGACTACATGTAAAAGAAAATGCGAAGGCATGGGAGTACCGGTACGGAACGAATACCTATATACGTTAAGATTTGCAGACGATCAAGTAGTGATTGCGCAAGAGCAAGACGACCTCAGCTAAGTGATGAAGAAACTACAAGAAGAATATACCAAGGCTGGCCTAGATATTAACCTCGCGAAAACAGAGTACCTATCTACAAGTGAAGAAGACATAGAAGATCTACAGATTGATGACAACGTAACAATCAAAGGAAAGGATAAATTCAAATACTTAGGGTTTATAATCACGAAAAAGGCAACAACAGAGGAAGAAATTACACAAAGATTAGGACAAACAAGAATGTATGGTGGGATAAACAAAAAGAACAGCAGTAGGATAGTAGCAACAGAGATGGAATGCCTGCGAAGATGCTGCAGAGTAACAAGAATGGATAGAAGCAATGACGAAATAAAGCAAAGAACGTCAATAGAAACAGACATACTAACATATATAGAACAAAAAAGACTAAAGTGGTATGGACATGTAAGAAGAACTAGTGACAGCAGATGGATAAAGAGAATAACCGAATGGAGCCCCATAGGAAGGAGGAAAAGAGGACGACCCCGAAAATCCTGGAGGAACGAAGTAGACGACGCCATGAGTAAGAGAGGCCTAAACGATGGAGAATGGGACAACAGAGAGAGATGGAAACGGTTGAGCGAGGGAAGGCAGTTAATACTGTAGAATCCCTGAATATATATATATATATATATATATATATATATATATATATATATATATATATATAATATATATATATATATATATATATATATATATATCTATATATATATATATATATATATATATATATATATATATATGTATATATATATATATATATATATATATATATATATATTTAACATCGTTTTGTGTTAATGGCATATTGTCATATTAATTATTATTATTTGTCATAATATTGGCATACGTCATGTTTTTCTATGTCTACGTATTCGTTGGCTCTCCTCTTTCCATCGACACCTTACACGTTGTTGTAAGTTAAGCCGTTTAGACGTTACAAACTTGCAATGCCGCCATCTTTGGCGGCAAAAGAAGAAGAATTGACGCTATGTTCACGTTTGAATGATGTCATACGAAAAGAACAAGAATTGACGCTATCTTTACGTTTGAATTATGACAGTTGACATGACATGACAGTTGACATATGACAGTTGACAGCTGTCAGCCGCCATCTTGTGACGTCACGACATTGGCGCCAGTGACGTCAGAATTGGACTTTGACCGTCTAGTCCAACCGACCCATACTCTGCATAAAATTAAGACAAAAACAAAAAAGTTTCCAGAAATTAAAAGAAATAGGCTGCATGATAAATTACTTCGAATATCCGAAAGAAATTCATACAAAACTTTAAAAAAAATTGGTCCATATTTCCATTCATTTTTTGTCACTATTTATATTTATTCAAATCGTGTCTATAAACAGGAAAACAAGGAAACCTGATTATTTTACTAGTATTGTTGTTGAAAGTAAACTAATTATTTATGAACTTCGTCTGCAGGTGGATGTTTTCCTAAAATATCTCGTTCTAAAACTTATTTAAAATAGCTTAATTTTTCAATACTCTTCCAGTTTAAATCATAATGTTTTTCTATCAATTTTCTAACATTAACTGATTTTTCTTATTTTACTTGTAAAGTAAATCTTTGCCTTTTAAAACAGGTGGTCTAAGATTTATTTATTAAGAGCGGTTTCAACATCCTATCTCCTGATGCATTGCTACAAAGTATGTAATAATGTTACTCTATCTTTACTAGCTTTATGTCCACTTGCAGTTTTTTCATCATTTGCGATGTAAGTACGGTTGTAACGGTATAATTTGCCTACCACATTGGGTATCACTTATAGGGGGTAAAAATTGGGGACGGCAATTAATGGGCTGTAGATAGGGTTTAGCAAACAAACCGAAACCTTTGCGCCACTGCGAATGGCCACTCTTGATTTGGTTGGAGAGCTGGGTTGTAAGTAAGTGAATAAAGAAGGGACTAGGAGGGGTAAGTACAAAGAAAGAAATCAAGGAAATAATTACATAGATTTTCTGGGCAACAAAACACAAGAAGGTTCCTAAACTATTTGAATTTGACGCTAAGAAGAAAGGTTTTTAGTTTCCTAAAAATATTAAAGGGTGAAAATATTTTTTAATATATAATTTAATAATTTTATAATTCTTCAACTCCTGGTTTAGAGAGAAACATTACATATTTATTATTACTTCACATTAACAGTTATTGCAAATAATATTAACAAAATTTATCAACAAAACTTACAATGGCGCTATTTTTAACGATTTACAACAAGCTCCAGAAGTTGGGGACACTTATAGGAATTTAAATTATTATTAAAATGAAAATATCTAGAATTTTCAACGGAGCTTACATTGAGGTTAACCTTTAAATAAAACAATTCAAATTTATGGTTATGTACCAATTGGCAAAAAAATTATAATACTGACTGTCATATTATGTCGAAATGAAATATCAAACCTTTTTGAAATATTAATTTTAAAATTAAATGCATTTAAATAATATGACAATTAGCTAATTCATAAAACTTATAATTTCATTTATTAACAATTTTTTAGTTTGTCATGAAAGCAAATTTTTTATTAATGAAAAACGTCTAATTTTACTTATAACGAAAAATTTTAACAAAAAGTACCTTATATCCTCTGGCTGATCGGAATTGAACCAAAACAATGCTAACAACACACAACTGTGTCCCACTCAAGCTGGAATTGATTTACCATGGAACATAAAAATGGACAAAACTTGGGAAGTTGAGACACTGATTCGGGCTTCGGATTATCCTGGATGACAACAAACTACAATCTCCAAAACTCGGCGTCTTAAACGCTCCTGCTTAAAACCATGTGGACCTTGTCAAATTGTTGTAACGCTGCTTTACAAAACTCCTCCATAGGACACAGCACAACAAATCGGTGATTAACTCAACAGATTCATCTCTCCATAAATAAATATTACCGGCTTTGAAGAACTACACGCTGCAAGCTATTTCTTCCGAATCAATCTCTTCCGTAACTATACTTCACTGCTTACTAATCAATTTCCGATGACAAAAAATGAATAACGAAAAACAATTACGAATTAAAAAAAGAAAAATTCGGACTAAACAATGACCTGACTCGTATGGTGGTCTATTGCAGAGTGAGATCATAATCTCTTCGCATAACTTTCCCCACCAACCCAAGTTTATATTTATTTTACGCGCAATATTAAGCAAATTCGACATTAAAGAAATACTAAACGAATACCAATATGTGGTAATATAAATAAAACTAAAAATATTTGTATTATCAATCTCGGCAACGCAAAAAGATTGATAATATTTTTCGGTGTTTTAACATACTTAGGGCATGTGATGCGCAATGAGAAGTATCAAATATTCAACTAATTTTACAAGGAAAGATAGAAGGCAAAATATCTCAAGGGCACAGAAGGACATCGTGGTTGAAGAACATCAGACAGTGGGCAGGAATGACTACCATACATCTATTTAGAGCAGCTGTCAACAAAGTTGTATGGACCAACGTGATTGCCAACATCCACAGAGGATAGGCACCAAAAGAAGAAGGTGTTTTAACAATATACGAAAATCGAAATGCTATACGGTTAGGCATTTTTTTTTTTCAATACAGTCCCGTTTCATCAGCATTAAATACTTGATCGGCACAAAAGTCCCCATCTTCAATAATTTTCGCTAGCTTTTGTGGAAATATTTTTGCTGCTGCTTTATCTGCTGTAGCACTCTCTCCTGTGATCTTGATATTATGAAATGCATTTCTTTTTATAAACCCAATTAGCCATCCTTTGCTAGCTGAAAATTGTTTACCAGCTTGGGAAGTGGAAGTTTGTGGCTCTGACTGTTTCATTAACTCATAAAACTGAAGAGCTTTTTCCTGCATTAAATAACCACTTACATGAATTCTTCTTTAAATTAAATCTTCGATCCAAATTGCGATGGTTATTTCTGTTCTTTCTAATAATACATTCCTTTGTGTAAGATGAAAATTTGTACCAGAAATTATAGATTTTCTTATAGCAACTTCATTTTTCTTAATTGCTCTTATAGTTGATTCGCCTAAATTTATATGTTTTCCAATTGCCGTAGATCCTTCTCCTTTCCTAAGTGATCTAAAATTGCAGTTTTCGTTTCCAACGAAATTGATTGTCTTTGATGTTTTTTTTTTCTCCACTAGACCCAATAAAATCTTGAAAAAAAATAAACAAATTAGACTTACGATATTGAAATGGCAAAAACCTCTTCTAATGAATAATAAAACTTTAAGACACTCATTTGAAATCTTTTAATCAGAAAACCGTGATGCCTATTATACTGCAACTTATAATCAGCAAAATTTTAAACAACTTCTTATAGAACGAAGCACCGCTAAGAGAAAAACTATTTTAAAACAATGCAGATTATACCTTTCAATGTGGAATTCTCAATGATGTAATAGGGACATCATGTAACAAGGAAATCCCCGAATTGCAAATGGCTCACTTTACTGATATCTGGATGTAGATAAGATTAATACTATTACAAGAATTAATAATAAACTTGACAGTATTTCGTGTTGAAGCGCGTCAATAATCATTGCGCCGAGCTTTCGACATCCTCTTTGATGTCTTCTTTAGGGCTTCCAGAGACAATTTGGCTTTTTTTATTTTCTATGGCTTCTCGCATAATTCTTGGTATATAGAAGTGGGTGGGGCTATTGTTATGGAGTTTTTAAAATCAATTTTGTAATCTGTAAATTCACAATTTACCATATTTTCGACGTATGGTGAATTGTGAAATTTAAAATATTAATTATAGAATTAAATATGTAAATATGAATGAATAGAAAGTCTATTAGAGAGACTATTGTCTTTCAAATATGTGAAAGTTTAAAAAGTAAATTTATGAAGGTTCTATTGTTGGGTGTGTATCGAAAAGCAGGAAATTATAAATTGGATGTATTTCTGAGAATTTGGGAATTCTACTAGTGTGTTTGAACTACTACTAAAATATGATTGGTTGGAAAGAGAGAATGGTAATAGTTGTATGTTTAATGGAAATTTGAAAGCCGAGACTTGTTGTCTGTTTCTGTTCGTGAAAAGAATAACATTTGAAGAAAATAAGAGATTAAATATCGGTGAAATTGAATGATAGAAGAAAATTAAGTTGTGTGAATTAAAAAGTAATATTGTTTTCGAAAGTGTTTGAAAAAGAGGTGGCAGTAGCGATTGCATGTATTCTGATTGATAGCAGTACAGAAGTAAATGTTAACAGTATTTGTAAGTACCAATAAATTTTCATTACATTGGGAGAAGTAGAATTTAGTATCCTAAAAGAAGATCCATTTTTGGGAGCAGATCCAAGGAGGAAGTTGAGCTAGTGAAGTGACAAGAGAGTATCTGGGGCAATTTTAGAATTGATAGAAATAAAAAGTTTTTCGGTTTATTAAAATTTGAGAACAATGTTGCAGAGATAAGAAGTTTTGAAACAAACTAGCAAATAATTAAATTTATAAAATTATTGTTTTTCGTTTATATATAAGTTTTGTAAAATAGTATAGGTCAGTTAGTAAAGCGAATTTATTTTGGCTACAAAGTTTTCAATTTTCAGGATAGGTAAGAAGTGATATTTTTTTTTTTTTTTTTTTTTTATTATATTAACGCATCAACCACGCAGGGTCATTAGCGTATTTAGATTAATACAATATAGATACAATAAGTAAAATATACATTAGTTTACAATAATAATAATAATAATATCTTTGTATGTTACAATGTTCATTTTAGATCTTTTGAAGGAGTTGGCAGTCTTTAAGATAGGAAAATATTTTTCGGGTGTCTGTATTTTCTTCTAGGGCATCTCTTAGGGAGTTGGGTATGTTATATTTTAGTCGTTCACTATTATATTTGGGACACTGTATTAAAAAATGTTTAACCGTTAGAGCACTGTTGCACACTTCACACACTGGTTTATTTTTGCGCTGGAATAAATAGTCATGAGTAAGTCGTGTATGGCCGATACGGAGACGGGTAAGTATCACTTGCTCTCTCCTGTCTTTTATTTTTGGTTTCCAAAGATGTGAATGTTTGTTGACTTCGTATAGCCTTGATGGAGTGTTGTTCCAAGATTCTTGCCATTTTTGAATTATTTTTTGTTTAAGGTATGGTTTTAAATCGTTTTGTACTAATATATTACTTTCTTCGGACATCGGGTTAGTTGGTGCGTTCTTAGCTAGTTTATCTACAACTTCGTTACCTTCAATTCCTATATGAGAAGGCACCCATAAAAAGTGAACTTGGATGTTCTTATTTGCAATGTTTTTAAGTTCTTTTTTAATTAGAAGTAGAAGGGGGTTGTCACAGTACAATTGAGTCAGTGAGGATAATGAACTTAAAGAATCTGTGATTATTATATATCTTTCTTTGTTTTTGTTTTGTATTAACAATAGTGCTTTTAGGATTGCAAATAATTCAGCCGAAAAGATGGTTGTAATTGATGGCAATTTGAAACTAACTGAGGAGTCTTCCGAATAAATTGCTGCTCCAACTCTGTCTTCATTTTTTGACGCATCGGTGTATACGTTGTAGGTATTGCCATATCTGTTTAATAGTGTATAAAACTTTTGTTTAATGACGGTTGATGATATCTCTGATTTTCTTAGGCTTGTTAGACTGATGTCGATATCAGGAATAGATATTGTCCATGGTGCTGGGTTGTGGATTGAAGAGGTATCATAGGTTTTTGGAAATTGAAAATTTAATTTGGATAAGTATGATTTTATACGAAAGTAAAAAGGATGATCAATTTGATGTGTTTGTTGGAATTTATTTGTAAATCGATCAGCAAAAACGTTATGCAGTACTGGATTATTTCGGTTTGATGACACTGCCGCTGCATATGTTAGGCTTAGATATTGTCTTCTGAAAGAAAGAGGAAGTTCTCCACTTTCCCAATAAAGGCTTTGAATGGGACTTGTGTAGTGAGCACCTAAAGAAATACGTAGACATCTATTTTGGATAATATCTAGTGACTTCAAATGTGTTTTTTTGGAGGAGTTGTAGACGATGGCTCCATAGTCAAGTTTTGATCGAATTATGGATTTGTAAATAAGTATTAAACTTGAATAATCGGCACCCCAGTTTTTAAAGGCAAGGGATCGTAGTAAATTTATACCAGGTAGACAGGATTTTTTCAGCTGTTGAATATGTGTCTTCCAAGTTAATTTTTTATCAAACGTCATACCCAAAAATCGGATTTCTTCTACATAATCTAGTTTTTGTTCGTGTAGATATAATTCTTTTGTTTGGATTTGATTTCTCTTTGAGAAACATATTGCTTTCGTTTTTGTAGTGTTAAACTGAAGTCCACTTGTAGCTGACCATTTCTCAATGTGTGTTAACGCTTTTTGAATGTGATTGTGAATCGTTGCTATGTTTTTTCCTCTACAGAAAATAACTAGGTCGTCAGCGTATAATCTAGCTTTGACGGGGTTTTCAATTTGTGTTAATATCGAATTTATTGCTACTAAGAATAAAGTTGTGCTTAAATTTGATCCTTGTGGTATACCATTTTGTTGAATTTTTGTTTGAGAATATGTTCCGTCAACTCGAACTTGAAATTGTCTGTTTTCAAGAAAATTTGAAATGTATTTTAATATGTTACCCCTTATTAACCAGCTGCTGAGTGTTTTAATGATTGAATATTTCCAAACTGTATCATATGCTTTGTTTATATCAAAAAATATTCCAACACAATGCTGTTTTATTGCAAATGCTTCGTGGATTTCTGATTCTAAGTCAACGAGATTGTCTAAAGTTGAGCGATGTTTTCGGAAACCACATTGTTCTGGAATAATTAATTTGTTTGCTTCTAAATACCACATAAGCCTATTGTTTATTATCTTTTCTAATATTTTACCTATGCTACATGTGAGTGATATCGGTCGATATGTTTGTGGATCTGATTTTGGTTTAGTTGGTTTTTGAATAGGTATTATGATTGAATTTTTCCATGATTTAGGAAATACGTTTCTGGATAAGATTATATTGTAGATTTTGAGTAGGTGTTCTTTAGATTGAGAGCCTAAATTTTTAAGAAATATAAACGGTATATTGTCGGGTCCAGGACAAGTGTTCTTACAATTCTGAAATACATTTTCTAATTCTTCCTTTGTTATTTGTATATTGAGATCGTTATTGATTTGATCGTAATATTCTATAGGATTTTTTTCTTCTTTTATTTTGATTTTTAAGAAATTGGAAGTATAATTTAAGTTACTTGAGTTATATTCATAAGTAGATGCTAGTATATTGGATATTTCTTCTGGGCTTTTATAAATAGTGTTATTTTGAGTTAAAAAGTTTATTGATTTATGGGGTTTGGAACAAGACATTTTGTTGACTTTTTTCCATATAGCTGTTATAGGAGTTGAACTATGTATTGTGGTGACATATTCTCTCCAAGAGTCACGTTTGGCTTTTTTAATGGTATACCTAGCGACTGCCCTTAATTTTTTGAATTCTATAGAATTTTCTTGAGTTTTTTGTCGTTTGAATTTATTAAAAGTTTGTTTCGATTGTTTTAATGCTTCTTTGCAGTCATGATTCCACCAAGGTACCGACTGATGTTTGTGATCGTACTTAATTATTCCAACGTACTTTTTTGCTGATTCTGTGATTACGTTTGTCAGAGAGTATATTGTTTTGTCTATATCTACATTGTCATTTAGGTTTTGCAGGTTGTTTTCAACGTAATTTTGAAATTCTGTCCAATTTGCGCCTTTTAAATTCCATTTTAGTTGTTGCGGGGTAGTTGATTGTAGTTCATTGCTTATTATGATAGGGTAGTGATCACTATCATATAGATCTGGTAACACATCCCACGTAAGAGTATGTGTAATTGATGGTTCGCAAATACATAGATCTATACAAGAGCCTTCACCTGTTCTTGTGTCAAAGCGCGTATGTTGTCCGTCGTTAAGAATATTTAGGTTGACTTCTTCTATTATTTTTTCTATTTTTCGACCTAGAGATGTTAGTTTTGCTGAACCCCATAACGGATTATGTGCATTGAAATCTCCAATTATTATCCTTGGAGCAGGTAGTTGATTTAATAAGTTTGAAATTTCTTTTGAATCGGGTTCTTTATTGGGGGGAATGTAAATATTGCAAATTGAAAAAGAAATTGTGTCTGTGACTCTAATTCCAATTGCTTCAATAGTTGTTGTGAGTTTTATCAGTTTAGCGTCAAAGCTATCTTTTATGTAGATTGCTACCCCTCCGCTTGCAATTTTCGAATTTTCTCGATTTCTAAAAAAACAATTGAAATTCTTCAAGTCATGAGCTTTGTTGTTTTTGAAGTGGGTTTCTTGTAAACATATCAGACTAGGTTTATGTTTTGAAATTAGTAATTTTAACATTTCTAAATGGGTGTAATACCTATTTATGTTCCATTGAATTAGAGAGTTGAAAATGATGTGTTATTAATTTTCTATTGATGCGTCGCTTTCTAAGTCTGTTTGAAGGTCTAAGTTGATTTGCTTTAATATTTTATTTTTTATTCGAGTGCATTTGACTTAAATTTTTCGGTCCTTTAGGTAAGGGTATATATTAGTTAATAGATCTGTGACCTCTGCTGTTTCTTCTGTATACATTTTGGTGACACTTAACGGGTCTGGTGAGTTCTCACAGTTTTCAAAAAAGTCTAATAACTGTTTGTAAGTTATAGGGTAGTTGGAATTTGGGTTCTCAAATAAAGGTTTACAGTATCTTAGCATTTCTTCTAGTGTTTTTTGTGGTTTGACATTTTGATCTGATTTTACTTTCTTCTCTTTATTTTTTGGTGTAATAAAAGTAGGTTCCTCTGTAGATGTAGTAGCTGGTGGAGAGACTTGGGAGATTGTGCGTTTGTTTTGTGCTTTCCCTGTGTTTATATGCGTTGCCTTATTTTCTATATCTATTTTTGGGTAGTTTGTTGTTTCTGAATCTTCTTTGGTTAGCTGCATGTGTGGTTTTTCTTGTTGGCTATTTTGTGGTTGGGTTTTTTGTTGTGTGCTTTCTTCTTTTGATTGTTGTTGTTTAGTGTTTGTCTGGGTTTTTTGAGTTGATAGATTAGTTGTATTTTCAATTGGGTTTATATTTGGAACTGGATTATTTGATGTTGAATTATCTGTTGTAATCGCAGTAGACATTGGACAATTTTTTGTTAAGTGGTTGGTTTGTTTACATGTTTGACAAGCTTGGTTATCTAATGAAAGGAAAATTCTGTATGTCGTTTCCTCATATGTGATAAGAAAAGAATCAGGTAAGGGCTGGTTATTTAGTGGAGATATGTATGTTTGGCGTCTGAAACTCAAAATATGTTGGAATTGTGGTGTTGATGTGCCTATTCTTAGGAATGTTATAGGTGACAGAAGATTTAATCCATGTGATTTTAATGCGGATATTAGGACTGAGTGTGGGATTGAGGGACAGACATTGGACAATACTAATCGCTGACTGGGGCTAATTAGTCTACGAGCTTGTAGGAGTTGATGGTTTATTTGAATTTTTTCATTTCTGTTTATGAAATCCTCAGCTAGTTTTTCGTTTGCTAAATAAATACATACTCTATTATTTGATAATTTTGAACAGAAGGATATCTGGGTTGGTTGTATCAGATGACTCAAAGCGGACAAGTAATCATCTAGTTTGGTATTTTCAATTGAATCAAAAATAATTGCTTGTTTTCTTGATGGAAATATATTGGATTGTTGTGTTTGATTGGTTACGGAAGAATATGTAGGTGATCCATTAAATTGATATGATGAGGAGCTGTTTGGTGTATTGTTAGTTGTAGGAATTTCAGATTGAATAGAACTATCCATTTTTAATTATCATTTGTAACTGGAGTACGGTCCTGGCAAACAACCTTCTTAGTCTGCAGTGGAACAGGTTTGGTATAAATACCTGTCCTAAATTTTGTAGGTTATCCAAAATAATATTTGATAATAGTAAAAACTGTTATGTTTAAAGTAACTTACTATCTCTGTTGTGTTTATTTTTGTTATTTCACTGCTGGGTCACTAATTAACGAAAATATTTTTAGTATTTCACTAGTTTTTAAATTAATTATGAGAGCTCGATTTAAAACACGTATTAGCTACTATGTTCAGAGTCGAATTCCGAAGTGATATTTATAATTGGTTTGTTTCATATGTGTAATAAAATTTTTCAAGGTATTGTAACAAAAATGTGATAAGGAGTCTGGGTGACTCTATCCAGTGTAGCAAAAGGGTGAACTCTAAAATGCACCTTGATACACCAACGAACTAATATGTGGAATAACGGAAGATGGAAGGGATTAGATAGAAATAAATTATGTAAAAGAAAAAATAAAGGGTAAATATGAATTTTAAAATATAGCAGAATTAAGTGTTGGCTAGCGACTATGCAGGAGAATAACCACTTGACACTCAAAGAAGGATTCGGCCAATTTGTATGCCCTACAGAGACCGTAAGATATAAGAACTAATGACAAGAAAACCACCAAGAAATAAACAGATGAAAGATAAAAGTTGCTCTAATGAATGCTTGGGCGCCAGGAAGTTAAATGTTTTCTTCCGAGATATCTTGTATTGCTGAAATATGAAAGATAGGTACTAATTGAAATATTAAATTTTAACCACAACTTTAATAATTACCAAACTTAGGTACAGACTATTTTAAATGCTTATATACTAAACCACCACCTCTTATGTACAGTTAACTTAGCTATATTTACAGTAAAATCCCTGAATATAATTATAAAACAATTTGCCCCTGATATACCCCTTAATTTCAAATCATGACAAAAGTTATATCCAATAATAATGTATAAATAATAAATATAATTATATACTACTCACTAATAGTTTAGTTTTCGTTCAAGAATTGTCTAGGTTTTCAAGTGAAAACTCTCTGGATATGTGTGCACACGATAACCTAACAAAGAGAAATTTAAGGGAGAGTTATAACCTCATCCCTTGGTAGACAATAAATAATTAAATTAAGTTACAATAATTAATGTTTTAAGAAAATTGAAGGTATTTATTATTAAGAATATATATTTAAATTAAAAGTGGAACCAAAAGTTAAAACCTTGAAGAGGATGTAGCAAAAGTTATTTAAAATAATTGAGTGAGAACCAAAAATAAAAGTAAGTTCTTCCTGCCGGTTTCCGTAGGTTTCCCTTGAAGATGATCCGGTGGAGAACTACACTCAGGTGGTAAAAGGTACACCAAACTTGGATTCCCTGGATCAGGTACTATTAGACAAATAATTCAACTTAAAGTTCTTCTTAAATTTCCAATAAATGAACTTAAAACTTCTTCCCCTTGTCCTAAGTAAGTATAACCCCAAAAAAAACTAGAAAAGATTTCTTCAGTAAAGTCAAAATGAACAAAGGTCATCCATCTAACCCAAAATTACACTGCCATTGTAATTACATGCAAAGTTTTATGAACACTGTCTTTTTCGTTTCGAAGTTATTTACTTGGTTCCATACTTTATTCCAACTCTGTATCATACAGCATTAGGTATGTTCTGACAACTTTATCATCTATAAAAATAAAATTCAGTTGCACCTGTCATACAAACTACTATCAATTTACCATTCATAATCTTACAGTTATTCTCCTCGATTTATCGTTATGAGCTAATAGAAGGACGTAGAATCGTACTTTTATTAATTTATATAAATTTCTGTACATAAATATTTCCGATCGAAAGAAGACATAATTTCAAAAAGTAATATGTAGTTACATTAGATGATAAGGTATAATCAATTTCAGGCAACGTCTGTCCAACAGTAGTTTGTGGAAACTGAAATTCTCAAATTATAGGGAAGTATCAGTTGGCGACATTCTCACGTAAATATGCTTATAAAACTAAAAGTATAATATCTTTGCGTTATTCGGACAAAGACATTTTTTATGTAACTAAAAAACTGTAAACTACTACCTTGAAACTTTTTACCATCGTGAACTACTTTCTAAATGAACTTTGAAGCATTTTTATTGGTATTTATTATAGTTTATTGCTTTGGCAGGGATACATGATTTTACCTAATAAGTTAATCACCAAGACAATAAGGATTTAACAGAGAAAGCCATAAAATGTTTAATTTTTTAATTAAAAAACCATTTACTGGTACTAGTTTTTGTTGATTTCCAAAAGGCTTTTTATACGATAGAATAGTATGGGATCTAACCCAGTTTCGTGTATACTACAGATCTTCTTCTTCTTCGCGTGTCATAACAGAATTATCCGACGTTGGCGATCACCATTGCGAAGGCTTCTCGATCTTCTGTAATATGGAATAATTGTCCTGCATTTGTAATATTTTATATCGACTTCCCTTTACTATATGTCCCAGATAAGACATTTTTCGATGTTTAACGGTCTTTAGCAGTTGTCTATCTTTGTTGACGCTCCTTAGTACTTATTAGTACTTCTAGACTACAGATACACCCGCTTAACTTATAACATCTATCCTTTGAATAGGGCCATCTCCTATAGACCAATTAGTCTGTAATAATTACAGGAAAACTACTTGAAAAGCTCTTGCTCCCAAAATTAGAACACATTTAAAAATCTCCAGATAATATATATACTAATACCAAATCATCAATTCGGCTTCATACCTCAACACGCAACCATCGAACAAATAAATCGAATAACAAAAAAGATAAGTCAAGACCTTGAGGGCAAACTGTATTGTTCTGCGGCATTTTTAGACATTTCCCAGGCATTTAATAAGGTCTGGCAAACTAGTCTCCTCTATAAAATCAGAAAACTTCTACCTGTTAGAATCATTTTCTAATTCTGCAATCCTACCTACCAAACCGGCAATTCTTCGTGACTCAGTATGAAGAATACTCCAGCATCCATCCAGTCCAGGCTGGAGTTTCTTACGGCAGTGTGCTTGAACTCGTCCTGTACCTTTTATAAAGTGCTGACTTATCAACGACAGTTATCTCCACAAAAGCCACACATGCTGGTGATACCACTATATTAACATCACACTTCAATCCAATTATCACTTCACATGACTCCTAAATGATATTCAGCAGTAGCTAAAGATCGCGCATAAAAATAAATAGTTACGCTAAAGTCGCTACATGTTACGATCACAAACCGCAGAGACAACTGTTTACCAGTAATCCTTAACAATCAGCAACTTCTTCAAAAGAAAGATGCCAAATACCTCGGTATGCACCTGGGCAATAGACTTACTTGGGAAAAAAATATCTTTACAAAAAGAAGCCAGCTGGGTTCTCATTTCAGCGTCACTTACAAACCAAACTTCACGAACTCAAAAATTGGTCAAAGAAAACAGGATTTTAGTTTTCACTCAGCAAATCAAAGTGCTTGTTATTTACCAAGAAACGTGAACGAAATCTTAAATTAAGCTAATGACATTATTTTATCATTAGTATCATTATTAGTATCAGTATCATTATTAGATACACACCATCTCTTCGTCGACTTCAAAGCAGCCTAAGACATTGTGAAAAGAACTGCAATATATAATGCAATGATAGACTTTGGGATCCCACCTAAGTTAATTAAGTTCACCCAACCAACAATGCAAAACCTAAGTTCATGCATTAGAATTGAAGGAAAAAACTCTACGTTCTTTGACATAAATAATGGTCTAAGACAGGGGGACGCGCTGGCGTCCCCCTGTCTTAGACTCACCCCTGGCGTAATATTGCCTTGGAAAAGGACTCAGACAATTAAATATTAGAATGAAATGGAAATATTTTTATTGGATCAACGCAAAATCTCGCATTCGCTGACGATATAGTTATAGTGGGCAGAAGTATGAGAGACATGTTACAGTGTTTTACAAGGCTTGCGGACGCGGCAAGTGAATTAGGACTTGTGATAAACAAGGCAAAAACCAAATATATCTTGGTTTCTAAAACCCTTGAAATACCCAACAGAGAATTCAAATTAACAACTATACCTTTAAGCAAGTCAAAGAATTCACATATCTTGGATCGCTAGTAAACGCAACAAACACGACAAGCGATGAAATAAAAAGACTCATAGCAATAGCAAACAGAACTGTTCACGGTCTCCAAAAACATTTAAAAAATAAAAATATAAAATGTGCAGTAAAGTTCAATATATACAAGACCTTAATAAGATCAGTTTTGATATATGGGGCTAAAACATGGACCTTATCTCAAAATAATGAAAGAGTTCTTGGTATTTTTGGGAGAAAAATTTTTAGAAAGATTTTTGGGGCCCTAAATGAAAATGGGCTATGGCGTCGAAGATACAACTTTGAACTATATCAGTTACACACCGATTCAGATATTGTGAAATTCGTTAAAGTGTAGAGACTTAGGTGGGCTGGACACATTGCTAGGATATCAAATCGCGAATACACGAAGAGATTAAAATTTTCAAAACCAGAGGGCACCAGAAGTAGAGGACGACCACGAAGGAGATCGATTTATGATGTAGAAGAAGACCTACACATTCTATGGGTTAGAAGATGGAGGGAAGTTGCCAGGAATCGAAAGGAGTGGCGACTTCTTTGTGAGCAGGTCAAAAACCACAACGGATTGTCGAGCCACTTATGATGATGATTGGTGTAGGTTAGCCTACAGACGGCAGATTAAAGGACATATTCACTAGTGAAATCCCTATGCGATTTAAAAGAAACGTATAAAATTAATGCGTGCTTCCAGATATAACATAGGGATCCGAAACACTTACGCTCACTAAAAATAGTGCTAATAAACTGAGAATCGCACAGAGGAAAATTGACAGATCAATATTAGGAATAAAACCTACAGACTGAGTTAAAAACGAAACGATTCGCAAAAGAACGGGAATAGAAGACATCATAAAAAAATATTATGGCTAAAATGGAGATTTGTAGGACTTGCGATGCCAGATAGAATGAAGATTCCGTGAAGATAAGAACAGTCGGGGAAGACCACTGATGTGATGGATATACGACATCTAAAGAATAGGGCGGAACTAGATCCAACTTTCGTAAAATAGAATTCCGTCGTGGCGTATTTCGTATAAAAACAGATAATGACAATGGATCATGCCTTCCAAATGATTAAAAACAAATTAAAGGGAAGAACTGGATATTTTTTGAAATGCCGATCTTGTTTGCTCTATAGTATTTTTTCTAAAAGATCTAAATATGTTTGATATGCTTTATTTACACACTATATCACATTTTGGTATTTTAATTGGCGTTCTAAAATCTGAAATTTTAATCAAGCTTCCCTACTTTCTTATTTTCACATATAAACGCCTTCGTAAGTTAATTCTTTTATTATTTACTTCTTAAACGAATTCTTAAAAGCCTGTCGGTCTTCAGCCGCAATCCACTACTCCTAGATATATACACTTTTATGGCTTGGAAAGAGGTCTGTGTACGATGAGGAGCGCCAAAGTGTGGCCGTGGGCGGCCAGAAGGGAAAAAGGGAAAGGGAATGCGAGAATAGGGATGGGATGGGTCTGTGGGTGGACGAGAGGTAGAAACTCCAGAGGCATGTGTGTCTCTGGTATGTGTAAGCCCCCCGGGAAAGTATTATAGAAAAAGCTCCGTCCAGGAAGGACAGAGGCGCACAAATTGATGAAAGTATAAACTGTGGAAATAGAATAGAGTAACTAAATTATTTCAGTATATGGAAATAGTTTGACGAAGTCATAACTGCCAACATTATGTCCTAATGCCCTTACTTTAATAATACCAATACATTTTTTTACACCTTCTCAAAACTAAAAACGATTAATTAATTATCATTCAAATAAACTTTTTAAATTTAATATAAATGACTTCATTAGGATATAATTAAAATATTAAAATAGCTGATTTAAAGGTAATAGTTAAAGTGGGTGTCAGCAAAAAGTTTTTAATAGATACTCTCTCCAAACTTTTAGTATCTTAGCTTCATTAGGCCGAGTCTGACACAGTTTCCTTCTGCGATTTTTTAAGCGAAGCTTCCATGCTGGCGTTGTATTACTTTTTTCTCTATAGTTAAATGCTGAGGCGAACGTCACGGAACTAGCACCACTAAAAGGCGTCTAGGGTAGCGTCACGAAATGGATGGATTCACTACTGTCCATCAATTCGTGTCTACTCGTCATATATTTATTCTAAGCAGGTTTAAATTAATAACTGACTGAAAATAAATAACACTATTATTTTAAACATTAAATGAGAAGTAAAAAAATAAAAGAATTTCTGCCAATAACAGATTCGCTTGTTAAAATTTAAAAGTCACAATGTCATCCAATTATTAACAATATTGAATCATCTGTTTAAATTTTTACGACACTCCCCGTTTTATAATAATTTCATATAAATACAATTATTATTTTTAAACATCATAGTTTATAATATATAGTAATTAAATTTATTATCAAACAGTATTTATTTATATTTTAATATTAACTAGCTGACCTGGTGAGTTTCGTACCGCCATAGAATTAAATAATGTCTCAAACTTTAATAAGCTCCTCCTTCGAGTCTCTTAAGTAACAGAAATCGCTGGGTTATAAAATGAATCTGGTTGAGGTGTCAATAGCGACTTTACCATTTCCAATTTCTAACAACTGCTTCGAAAACATAATTGAACTTTGTACATACATAATTGAACATAATTTGAACATAATTGAACAGTATTTATTTATATTTTAATATTAACTAGCTGACCTGGTGAGTTTCGTACCGCCATAGAATTAAATAATGTCTCAAACTTTAATAAGCTCCTCCTTCGAGTCTCTTAAGTAACAGAAATCGCTGGGTTATAAAATGAATCTGGTTGAGGTGTCAATAGCGACTTTACCATTTCCAATTTCTAACAACTGCTTCGAAAACATAATTGAACTTTGATCTTGTTGCAAAAACACTGACATGTTATGTATCAATCGGAGCTGCTTTACATGCCGCCACAAATTGGATGATGTTAGACATGCGTATAGTTCATCTGCAGAAGTTAATTGGGAAATACTTATTAAATAAGAAACAATAGAATTATGGCTTTACCAAAAATGTTTTTGATTGTCACGAATATCTTTCAAAGTTGTTTAATGGTAATTTCAAGGCAAAACGTGCAATTCGACAGTCTTCTAATAAAGTTGCAGATATTCCAGATGAATTCAACGCTAGGGCTACTGTGATCTGATCCTTGCCAATAACAATGAAATTAATGTTTTTTTGTACATCCCGGAGCATCAAGAAAGTATATTCCATCAGATCCAATGCTCACAACTTCTATTTCAAAGTACCGTACGAAATCCGTTGTTGTTGATTCAATTATAGAAAATTTATAAGTAGGAATTATTTTGGCAAATGTTTCAGTGTTGACTACTATTCTCTTTGTAACTGTTGTTCTCTTTCATAAAGTCACAAACGATATGAATAACATTTATTTACTGTCAAATATTAATGGTGCATCATCAATTTCCTTTGAAAGATAAATTAAGCTACATAAAAAAACTATGTCTTGATAATAAACTAAAATGAAAAAAACAGAAAAAATGCAGATCAAACCATTGAATTAACATACTGTGTGTCTATTATTATTCGTCAAATTTATGATTTTATTTTATTTTATTTTATTTTATTTTATTTTATTTTATTTTATTGTATTTTATTTTATTTTATTTTATTTTATTTTATTTTGTTTTATTCTATTTGATTTTATTTTAATTGTATTTAATTTTATTTTGTTTTAGTTTACTTTACTCTATTTTATTTTGTAATATTTTTTTCTATTTTCTTCTATTTTATTCTTCTTTATACTATTTTATTTGATTTTATTCTATTTTATTTTACTTTGTTCCATTTTATTCTAATTTATTTTATTGTAATTTAATATTAATTATTTTATTCTATTCTATTTTGTTTTATTTTATATTATTTTATTTTGTTTTCTTTTATTTGATTTTATTCTACATTATCCCATTTTATTCTATTTTATTTTATTTTATTTTATTATGTGTCTTATTTTCTTTTGTTTGGTCTGCATTTAATGTTATCCATGTTTCTATAAATTTTTAGGTATTCACACTCTTAACTACAGTATCTTCAATAATCAATTGAATGTTTGCATCTGCCGATTTAGTCATGATCATGCATATAGTTTTCTTTAAATTCATCCTTAGTACTGGTTCATGACAGCATTCGCAAACGCAAGTTATTCAAAACTTCGCTAATGATAAATATACCTTCTATTGAATCTGAAAGAGCTTATTTAAATACCGCTTCACTGTAGACATTGAAGAGTAGTGGTGACAGCGCGCAACCCTGGCGGACTCCTCTCTGTATTTTGATACCCCGGGTATTCTGATTGTCAACTCTCACCTTGTCAGTTTGATTCCAATATAGATTAAAAATAATTTTCATATCACGACTGTTAACATACTAGTTTTTCATTATATCTACAAGCTTTTTATATTGAATCTTATTCAAATGCCTTGTAAAAATCTACAAAACATAAATACCTGTATAAATGTCCTGATTGATGTCCATGTATCTCTGGATCACCACATTCAAGCCGAATAAAGCATCTCTTGTGCCCATACAATTTTTAAAGCCAAATTGTGTGTCACTAAGTTCATATTCAAGAGTTTTAACAATTCTACTGTGTATTATTTTTAAAAATGTTTTAACTGTGTGACTCATTAAAGCTATTTGTTCGATGATCTGAGCAGGATGTTGCACTTGACTTTTCGAGTATTGCCACAAAGGTCGATTGCAGCCATTGTCTGGGGATTGTGGCAGTCTAATATATTAGATGAATATTTGATGATTTGATGATTTGATGATTTGATGATTAAATCGGCCTATGATAGTGTCCCAAGAAATAAATTGTATGAAGCCATGGATGAATTCCACATCCCCGATAAACTGAAGATTGGTTAAGGCTACAATGCGTAAAGTTGTTTGCAAAGTCGAAATACAGGGCGAACAATCACAGGCATTTGAAACGCATGTTGGGCTGCGACAGGGAGATGCGCTGGCGTGTCTTCTTTTCATAGCTTTGGAAAAGGCGGTCAGGGATGCCCAAATAGACAGCAGAGGAAACATTTTTAATAAATCATCCCAAATTTTGGCATATGCAGATGATGTTGATCTAGTTGCCCGCACAACATGCAAGCTAGAAGAAATGTATACCACCTTGTCAAACGCCTCAAAAAATATGGGCCTGCAAGTAAATGAAGATAAAACTAAGATAATGGCATCAACACCCAACAATAGAGCCAGAAACATCGGCCACCAATTCACGGTTGATAATTTTACCTTTGAAGTGGTGGACAAATTAACATACTTAGGCTCACTGATCACCAAGGAGAACGTCATGACGGAAAAAATCAAGCGAAGAATAATCCTAGCAAACAAATGCTATTTTGGACTGAGTAGACATATGCGAAGCAGAAACTTAAGCCAAAAAACAAAAATAACCATATACAAAACTCTTATACAACCAGTGTTGACATATGGGTCGGAGACATGGACCATTTCCAAGGCAGATGAAAATCTCCTGCCTATATTTGAACGAAGGATCATGAGAAGAATATTTGGTGGCATCTGTGAAAATGGTGTTTGGAGAAGGGTGTACAACTACGAGATATATCACAGATATAAACATATATTTGGTGGTAAAGACGTAGTATCCTTTATAAAAATAGGAAAACTAAGATGGGCATGACATCTAGCAAGATCACAGCAGAACAACCCTCCTAGAAGAATCCTTATGTCACAACCTGTGGGAAGTAGAAGTAGGGGTAGACCAAAACTCAGATGGTGGGATGGTGTAGATGAGATTGGTAGACAAATAGGCGCAGCAAACTGGCAACAGTTGGCAATGGATAGAACTGACTGGCGTAATAGACTTGGGAAGGTCAAGGCTCTTTTATAGGGCTGTAGCACCAATGATGATGATTGTGTACATAGGTGTTAATAATAACGGAAATAAACTTAATAAGTTAATAAGTTTATAATAAACTTAATAACTTTATTTCCATTATTATTTGTCACTTCTTTGTCAAAGTTACCTATTACTGGATTAATTTGCCTAAATATTTTATCTAATAAATGAAATTAGCAACGAATTTCTTTCAACACAATTTACACATTTTATAACAATAGAGTATTTCTTTATTTATTATACTAAAACTGTTTAAGCTAAACATCAGCTTTGTAAATAATTAACCATTGAGTTCACTCACACCTTGTCACTGAGAAATTAAATTATCTATGGGCAGCGTTTCTCGCATGAACTATCTTTTGCATAAAATATCGAGTAATAAAGGTACCTAGCACAGAAAAGGGTCGCTGCAAACAACCGTTCCCTTTTCTCATATCTAATTGATTTTCCCAGCATATTTTCTTCATGGCAACGCCACTGAGAGTGGACACTATCGATCAAACCCTATGTCCGGATCCGGTCGACGGATATATGCCGGGGGTGGCGAGAGGGTGAAGGAGGAAAAGTAAAATGCACAACCCAACTATAAATGTGACATAGGACTCCCTCGTCAAAATAGAAGGCTTCACCCTTCATATTTCAGAGAAAACAAGTGAATACAGGGCGGTTTTTCAATATTAATTGAAAGTGCAAAGTTTGTTGAACGAACTCTCCAAAAACATAATTACCAATTAGCTTTTTGTTATATATTTTATGGTTGTCTACGTTTGCATTCTTCTTGTATAGTCTAATGAGGGAATCCCAAATGAATCGAATGAATCAATTACAGTTTTATTGCGTAAGGGAGCGCAAATCTGATCTAAATACACTACAAGCTATGTTCCTCCCTAGTGCTCATAAATCTTGTATAAAGATAATTGTTCGAGCGTAAAAATTAAACAATTATCAAAAAACAGGAACAAGCAGAGTTTAGTGGGAGATTTTACCACGTGCAACAAGTATTCGTAAAAATAAAGGTAGAGGAATTTTATTTGTTTTATAATTTTTTTTATATTTATTACTATAGCGGGTGGTGAATCGTCAAACGGGCCATCAGAAACTCAATAGGAAATTCTAAACTGTTGAATTTCTGCTTTACTATTTATTTTAAATCAAAAGTCATCACAAACTATTTGTGTAGGAATATATAAAATTTGTTAAAAGTTAGTCCACACATAAAACAGAATGTGTATTATGAGTTGCGTTCGGTCACAATGAAGTTATATATTAAGAATCTTTAAATTGTCAATATTTTTATTTTATGGTTTATTGTTTAACACAATTAATGACACGTGAGTTTTATTTAACTTACACCCTGTTTGAACACAGCGTTATGTGAATTAAATATCTTTTGTTTGCTTTGGATTGGCAAGCCTTGGTTTGTAACCTTAGCCTCATAATTATATACAAATATTAGTATTCATTCATACAGGATTGTACAGGGACACTTTTCATGCTTAGGGGTTCATCAGAGCGACTTCATTACAACACACAAGACATAGGTGGGCAACAAATAGCTACACATACAAAGGTATATCCATTCAAACGATCAATTTTTCACTCACAGCTTTAATTTAATTTTTTTCTGAAACACCATCATTATATTCATACGTGGCTCGACAAATCCGTTGTGGATCTTGGCCTTTTCACAAAGAAGTTGCCACCTCTGTCGATTCCTGGCAACTTTCCTCCATCTTCTGACCGTTAGAATCTGTAGATCTTCTTCCACGTCATCAACCCATCTCCTTCGTGGTCGTCCTCTACTTCTTGTGCCCTCTGGTTTTGAAAATGTTAATCTTTTCGTTTATTCGTAATCTAACATCCTAGCAATATGTCCAACTCATCTAAGTGTCTACACTTTCTGGATCGGTGTATAACTGATATAGTTCAAAGTTGTATCTTCGACGCCATAGCCTATTTTCATATACGGCCCCAAAAATGTTTTTAAGAATTTTTCTCTCAAAAATACCAAGAAGTCTCTCATATTTTTGAGATAAGGTCCACGCTTTAGCCCCATATATCAAAACCGGTCTTATTAAGGTCTCGTATATATTGAGCTTTACTGCACGTTTTATATTTTTATTTTTTTCAATGTTTCTAGAGACCGTGAACAGTTCTGTTTGCTATTGCTATGCGTCTTTTTATTTCGTCGCTTGTCGTGTTTGTTGCGTTTACTAGCTGTCCAATATATGTGAATTCTTTGACTTGCTCAAAGATATGGTTGTTAATTTGAATTCTCTGTCGGATATTTTGATGGTTTTTAGAAACCAACATATATTTGGTTTTTTCTCCTCGTTTACCACAATTCACTTGCCGCGTCCGCAAGCCTTGTAAAACACTGCACCATGTCTGTCATACTTCTGCCTACTATAGCTATATAGTCAGCGAATACGAGAATTTGCATCGATCTATTAAAATAGTTCCATTCATTCTAATATTTATTTGTTTGATTGCCTTTTCCAAAGTAATACTAAAGTTATTAATGTCAAAGAACGTAGAGTTTTCTTCTTCAATTCTAATGCATGAGCTTACATTTTACATTGTTAGTTGGTGGTAACTAACTTAGGTGGGATCCCAAAGTCTATCATTACATTATATGATGCAGTTATTCTCACTCTGTTATAGGCTGCTTTGAAATCGACGAAGAGATGGTGTGTATCTATGTTATATTCTAGTGACTAGTGTAGTAGTAAAATAAAGTTAGAAAACAGAGCCCTGTAGTGGTATGGGCTTGTACAAAGAATGCCAGAGCACAGGTAGAAGAAAAGAATATTGGACTGGAACCAGACGGAAAGAGGACAGAGAGGGAGACCTGTTATAAGTTAAAAGTATATAGGAAATGCTAAGATATATAGAGACCTTAGAGAAGGTGACTGGTAGAATCTGGTGCTGTAGAGGATGACATCAGCCGAACTCACAATGGGAAAAATCAAAAGAAGAAGAAAATAGGCGAAAACAAAAATGTTTTCCATAAATAAAATTGGTCTATCATTGGATTTTAAACATTGTATTATTTCAAAATAATAAAATGAAAATTTATTTAATTAGTAAAAATAGTAAAAAATGAACAAATCGAAAAAAACGCAGAAAAATGATAAAACACGAAATTTTTAAGGGTTGGTGGTGGTTTTATTGGGGTAAAAAAGTGTTACTTATTTAAATCAGCTACACCAAATAAAAACGAAGGCCGTACGTTATATAAAACTCGAGATATTGTACTTTTTCAAACGGACTCCATGCTTTATTTTATTTTATTTTATTTTATTTTATTTTATTTTATTTTATTTTATTTTATTTTATTTTATTTTATTTTATTTTATTTTATTTTATTTTATTTTATTTTATTTTATTTTATTTTATTTTATTTTATTTTATTTTATTTTATTTTATTTTATTTTATTTTATTTTATTTTATTTTATTTTATTTTATTTTATTTTATTTTATTTTATTTTATTTTATTTTATTTTATTTTATTTTATTTTATTTTATTTTATTTTATTTTATTTTAATTTTATTTTATTTTCTTTTGTTTTTTTTTTCTTTATTTTATTTTATTCGACTCTTCATTCCATTGGTTTCCATTCGATACGATTCTATCCGATTCATTAGATTCAATTCGATATTTCAGTCCATTCGATTCGATTCTACTATCTATCCAACTACTATCCAACTACCAAATTTTCAACTCTAAAAGAGAAAAACAGTTGTCCTATGACAATTAGGATTAAGTTAATCATTTTTTTTTTAATTTGTAGCTTGTCTGTTTATAAAAATTAAGAAATCTAATTAGCGGCATTTAATAGGACAATTACTGAAATTTAAATGTAGCAAGTGTTAAAAAGATAACCTATAAACAAAGTTATCTACAAAGCTTCAAACTTTAAGCTCCAATTCGGTGAGCTAGGAGTTTTTGGTGGAAGGATTTTAAAATCCACGCTCCCAAAAAATGAAATATTAACTTCAAACTCGAGTTATTACCAGCAGTCCACCTGGTCTGGTCATCGTCCTAAGAATATCTTATTTCTCTGGACTATTTATATAATTTGGCCTTTTCCTATTTAGGTTGCAATCTCGAAAGTGTTCAGAAGCTTTGCTGCAAAAGTTGATTTTATATAAAAAAAAAAGAATAGAAAAAACTTATAAAGAAAATCAATAGAAAAAGAAAAATAGAGAAATTTACAATGTTTAAAGAAATTAATCGAATTATTCTGCTGATATTAAATTATTTTGTAACACAATAATATCAGAATAAATTTCATTCCCTATATAAATGTTCTGCCTTCAACACAAACATATCCACATCTACCTAAAGCCCTTTCCACTTGCCACCACCCACTTTTCCCTTAGGGTTACAAGGGGGTACACGACACTTGATGACCCGTCCCTATGTGTCCTTAAGGGTCTTTCCCGTCCCTTTTGACGCTCGAAATAGGACACTGAAACTTTTCCGGATCTCAAATTTCGATCTCTCCGGTGCCCGTAGCAAGGTTGGAATTTTCCTGAAAAAACTCCCTTCCGTGGGGTGTTTGCTAAGGGGAAGAGGGAGATTTCGAAGTTTAGCAGAACCGGTTTCTTATGCCCAAGTATTGAACTTATAGATAACTAATGTGCCCTTCGACTACTTTATGAACTATGTCGCATACATGATGTGAAAAAAAGGTGTCAACCTTTTTAAAAAATTTTCTATTTTTTAAATTATTAATTATCTAGATTAAAGTCGCTCCCTTAAGAATTAAATAACTTATCTATCAAACAAAAAGTTAAACATCATCTTCAACGCCTAAAAAATAATTCGTCTCCTGGTCTTGACTTAATATCTTCTCTATTTTTAAAGAAATGTTCTGATGCTTTAGCTTACCCACTATATGTGGTTATGTCCTTATTATTCACCACACATATCTTGACTCCTATATGGAAAACCGCATCTGTGACACCGATTTTTAAAAAAGGGAACAAATTGAATCCTAATAACTATCGTCCTATCAGCTTAACACCTATAATATCTAAGATAATGGAATCTATTATTACCGAGACAATTTCTGATTTTCTGCAAAATGAACTGGTTATACCAGAACAGCAGAATGATTTTGTCAAAGGACGTTCTACAATGACAAATCTTCTCTGGTGTGTCACTGAATGGTCAAGAGCATTAGACAGAAAAGCCCTGGTAGACATTATTAACCTCGATTTTGCTAAAGCTTTTGATCGAGTTCCAAAGCGAAGACTATTACATAAATTGGAACAATTTGGTATTCGTGGTCAATTACTGAGATGGATCGACGCGTATTAACAGATAGAAAGTTTTATGTTAGAGTTGGGGACTCTTTCTCAGTTGAGAGAACGGATTTAAGTGGGGTACCGCAAGGATCAGTTTTGGATCCACTTTTATTCATAGCATACTCAAGTGATCTACAATTTCACATTAAATGCAGCAAAGGTTTCTACGCAGATGACACGAAGCTATTTTCCGATCCCTATGTAAATTTCTAGTTACTACAAGACGACCTTGATTGCATATCGGAATGGTGCTTGTAACGATGTGCTGAACGTCCTACAGCAACAGCGTTCAACAGTACGAACCGTGGGAGTGTCCATAATCACGCATCCATTTCCACGACAAGACGACGAGGTGGGGTCCGGAGCGGCTATTTAAAGCGATCGGCTGGCGGAGTTAAATGAGTCTTGTGGCTAACGCTCTAGGCTCCCTGGCTCGCTAGTGCATTGAATCTGTGAGATAACCCGGACAGAAAAACTTCCGCAGTGGGGATTATGCTCTGTCCTTAATTAAGCAGAACTCGAGGGTATAGTGGATTGAACGTTACCATAAACTGACTCAGAGTATAACGTGGATATGCACAATCAAATATTTTGATTGCGAGAGCATTTAGCGCTTCCGCTGGACTGAGGTGGAAGCGAGTATAAGTCTGCGTGCGATCGAATTCGCGTATCTCATTTTCTGTTAGTAATACTAATTTTTCTTTTACAGACGTCCGCCGGGGAATTTACTCTCGCGGGATCCAGGTGGAGATATAGAATATATTTTATTTTTATTTTTGTACATACGTTAGAATTAATAGATTTATTTTTATTTCAACCTGTGTTTTACTGAGTCTGTCGCCTCGAAAGAACTACCAGTCACATGCTCTACTTGGATGCTGCCTCTTAATGTTGGACATCTTGGGTAAACTTGGACATTCGTCCAGTTCTGGAATATTGCTGAGCTGTTTGGTGTCCGGTATTAGTGCGCGATCGTAATATTCTCGAAAACGTACAGCGGCAGTTTACTAGGATGTCTTTTGGTCGCTCAAGACTTACGTATACAGAAAAAATGAATATGGCCAATCTCACTACATTTGAACAACGTCGACTTCGAGGAGATTTAATTATTACGTTTCGGATAGTAAAATACAACTTTGGAAATGTGGGGGATATGTTTATACTACACAATGACAATCGTCTTCGTGACCACAAACTTAAGTTTAAAAAGGAAACTTTTTTAACAAGAAGTAGACAATTTTTTCTCTGTAATCGAGTGTTCTAGACATGGAATAGCCTTCCGGCTAAGATAATAGATGCTCCATCTGTCTATATTTTCAAAAATAAACTGGATGACCATTTGCTCCATAGTTGAACATTTAATTTGTACTAAACACTTGCTATTAACTATATAACAAATCTGTGCAAATTTTAGCATATGATGATGATATCAATATTGTTGGGAGAACGGAAAACGCAGCACGAGAGGCGTACGTAGCATTAAAGGAAGCGGCTACAAAAATGGGTTTAATAATAAACACCAATAAAACAATATACATGAAAATAGGTACGCAACCACAAACACTACGGCCACTTGTTATAGAAAATGACGTCATCGAAGCAGTTAACGAATTTGTATACCTGGGAACGCTCGTCAATACTGAAAATGACACTACCGCAGAGATAAACCGCAGAATTTGCACGGCTAATAGATGCTATTTTGGGCTTAATCTCCTTTTTAAATCTACAGTTATATCAAGAAATACAAAAGTAAAACTCTACAAAACAATAATACGCCCAGTCCTAACATATGGTTCAGAAACCTGGACTTTAACAAAAAGCAATGAAAGCATGTTAGGATGTTTTGAAAGAAAAATACTAAGGCGCATCTATGGAGCGGTAAATGAAAATGGTGTCTGGAGAAGACGATACAACTTCGAACTCTATAGGATATACCAGGAACCAGATATCGTAAAACACATAAAGATAGGACGTCTGAGGTGGGTAGGCCATGTAATGCGGATGGAGCAAACCGACCCAGCTAGAAAAACGCTCCTTGATAGACCTATTGGTCAAAGAAGAAGAGGAAGACCCAGAACAAGATTCCTAGATAACATCGATGAAGACATGAGAAATATGGGAATACGTGCTTGGCGGAGGAAGGCAATGGATAGGGACGACTGGAGAAAAATCCTTGGGGAGGCTAGGACCCACACAGGGTTGTAAAGCCAAAATGATTTGAAACACTTGCTATTACCTATGTTTTTGTATATTTATTTAGTTAGTTAGTGCTTAATATGTAACTATTTAATTGCACACTATATAACATTGTATTCACATGGGCATATGGGTTTTGCGACCCCTGCTCAAAATTATTGTAAAATAAAAAATAAATAATAATAAACAGGGAGTCAACACATTGGTCCACTGATAACAACAATATTTCAGATTTACTGTACTTCTAGTGGACAATCATAAAGATAATATCTATTATTAGCTGGAAAAAAAGTAACTCGTGAGTAGAGCAAGGTGTTGTACCTCGGACACTTTTTTACTCAATTGGGGTTTTGGAAGTTGTTATAAGTAATAAAGAAACCTCACTTCTCTAGTGTAATATTGAACAATGACATAACAAAATAATTTTAGTTAGATGTTTATAACATTTTTATTTACAAAAATTAGTGTTGCAAGCTACAACATTGGTATTGTACCTTGAACACAAGGATGTTATATAAAATAAATTTTATTTGAACAAACCTTTATAGCCAACAAACCCAAGCCAACGAATTTTTTTGGAGGTCCAATTTTAAGTTTAATATCGCATGTTGGGTATAAGTTTCGAACTTCCCTCTCAGGCCATTTCCAATTTTTGAGTAATTTTTCCATAGACGCTATTACAAATTCTTGTTCTATAATATCAACAATTTTTCCAGGAACACAATTATTTTCGTAAACGAAAATCACGAAATCATCTAATTGAAATTTTGAAACGTCAGAATCAGTGTTTTTGTTTACAGTTTCATTATCATATATTTCAAAAGACATTTCAGATATATCTGATTCTTGTAACGAAAAATTATCATCTGATATGGAAGATTCAGAATCAGAAACAATTTTTCTTTTAACGAACTTTTTCTTGTTTTTGCCTTTAGCTGAATTTTATTGCGAAACATTTGTTTTTCTCTTTGTTCTCAACATTTTAATCATGGTTTTTTCTAGCGTATCTGTTAAAATGCACGACTTTCCTTTCTGTCTTCCCCTTCCATTGTTTTTTCTTGGTGCAGCTTTAGGGCGAAGTCTAATCATATTTGGTGTAACAATATCATATAAGTGGATGGAAGATTGAGATGAAATATCAGCTTCTGCAACTAATTGAGAATAAATCTCAGCCTCTGTAGCTAATTGAGGTAACATGTCAGAATTAGCGGCTGTAATTGTATCTTCGTTTTTATCGGAAGTTACATCATATGGATGATCAGTTACCTGTGCTGATTACTTTTTTTGGTCTTTTTACATTTACTTACTCGTTTAGAGGTATTCTTATAAAATTTGTTATATCTTCTTTTTTTTCTTCATTTGTATCAATATTTAATCTAGTTATTACAATATTGTTCATTTTCGATTCCACTTTGAGCCTTTTCAATCTGTTTTCCACCTAATTTAAACGTTGCAATGTTTTTTTTATTTCTCTTTTATTTTTAGCTCTGACTTTTTTAATTCTATAATCTAGTCTTTATATTATCTGTTTTCTTTTCTGATTTCTCTTAGCTCTTCGTACATTTCTTTTAGTAAATATGTATCAGCTACGTCATCACTCTCAGATCCTTATTTTGTCTTTCGGCTAGCAGGGGATCTTATTGTTTTCTAACTCCTTATAAAAGGGATATATAATAATATATCCCTTTCTTTCCTTTTCCATAATCTGACGTATTCTCTTCGCCGTCTGTTTTCCTCTATTGCAAACAACAGGACTGCTGAAGGAGTTATTTTCATTTCAACGGTTCAGAAAAATTACTCCTATCAATCCTGTCTTTTAAATAATTTCATTATGTGCATTTAAACTAATTAGCCGTTAAAATTCTTTTTTTTTTTTTGTTTAAAGCTATTCTATTTATTCCGACTTTATGTACACATAGCCAACATCGCAATCAGAGTTGACTCAGTTCAATGAGTTAGATAAATCCTTGATCGGCGATTGTAGTTATCGATTTTGTTCAATACTAACCTTAATTTTTGTTTTTTACTAATAGACTTCATCAATTTTATAATTTTTTTTTGTCTCTTCAGTATCACTGTTGTCCAGTTAACTTATAAATCACTTCTGTCGAACTACTGTACGTTACAATTCGCCGTTTTTGGAATTATTTGTAGACGGAAAATACAACGAAGTTTCTTTTACCAACGCAATGGTGCCACTCCTTGCTTTGATACTTACTTTCCGTGTCCGGAAAACCAACAGCTTTAAATTTTGTATTTCCAATGGTTGGCGACATAGCTGGCCCTATTATTCGCTAAAAATAGGTCTTCTTCTGTGCAGGTCTCTCTCATCTCTGTGCGTGCTAGTATATGGTGACTATTCTGAACCACGCCACAGTCGCAGGTATCATCCTCCTGGTATTTTCACTTCTTCAGGTTACTAACACAACGTGAAACGCCAGTTCTTAGTCTGTTTAGCGCTTTCCATGTGAGATACGGCAATTTGTTTATTTTGTATTTCCTCTAAGGGGACAAGGGCAAAATGTGTTTTAGCTGACGCTTGCCAAAAGTGTATTCGGCGCGTCTTTGGCTCTTCGGGAAGGGATCGCGATTTTTTCAGAAAGCTTTTCCGATATCTTAGTCTACTTGGCTGAACTTGATGGTCATACAAGGTGTGTGTTCGATCCATCTCCTGCTTCTTTCGTTCTATCTCTGACGTGACCTGTCTTCTGATAGCAGGTGGAGCGATTTCAACTATAGAAAAACATAATGCTAAGGCAGAAGTACAAAGAGTGTGTGATTGTGCTCCCCATTTTGTATTTGGTAATTTGCGAATGATACTATTTCTGGCGCTTACTTTTTTCTTGACATCTTGACAGTGATATCGATAAGAGTTCTATCCAGACGTACGCCGAGGTATTTTAGCGTCTCATTGTGTTCTGACCTGACCACGCCATTCCACCTACAGTGTGCTTCGAGCATACTTGTTTCTAAGGTGGAAAGCACACACCTGGGTTTTTGTAAGATTCTGTTTCAGATGGTTTTCGTCATAATATAGTGCTAAGTCTTCTTTTAGCGTCTCATTGTGTTCCAGCATCTGACTACGCCATTCCACCTACAGTGTCCTTCGAGCATACTTGTTTCTAAGGTAAAAAGCACACACCTGGGTTTTTGTAAGATTCGGTTTCAGATGATTTTCGTCATAGTATAGTGCTTAGTCTTCTAGTGCATCTGTCAGTTTTACTTCGACTTCATGGAAGGTAAATAAACTGTCTTGTTTATTGGTTTTTGAGTTGGTCGTTGGTGTAAATGTTGTATAGCATCGGCGCGAGGACACTTCCCTGTTGAAGTCCATTTTTTTGATCCCTCCACCGACTGTTCTTGGACTGGAGCGTTACGTGGAAGCGTATATTCTGGAGAAGACATTTCATTAACCTTGTTAGTCGGAAATCCTTTGTAATTTCGTAGAGTTTTAGAGCAGCCGTTGATGATTAACTATGTCATAGGCGGCAGTTAGGTCTATAAACGCTACTCCTGTAATTTCTTTTTGTTCAAACCCATCTTTAATATATTGGGTGAGATTAATAGTTTGACTGCAGCAGCATTTTCCGAGTCTAAACCCTGCTTGTCCAGGAATAATTTTAGTGTCCACAGATTTGGCGATCCGGTTCAGTATCACTCTTTCGAACGCATTGAAAAGGTGACACAAAAGAGAGACAAGTCTAAAACACTTTGTATCTTCCGGATCCTTTCCTGGTTTTAAGAGGGCCACCACTCTAGCTTTCCTCCAGATTTTGGGGATTTGGAATGTACGGACGCAACAGTTTATCATTTTTACGAGCCACTCTAGGATTTTTGGTCCAAAGTGCTTTATTTGTTCTGTTCGTATATCGTCTAGGCCAGCCGCTTTATTTTTTTATTTCATTTAGTGGATCGCACCTCTCGTCTCCTCCAGACAAAAGGAGGTACCTAGAACATCCTCTTCATCGATATTTCGTTGTACTCTCATTTTGTTCTTCCTTGATATCGTCTTGACTGAGTGATTGGGTGACTTTTGTCAGATTTTGTGCGGGGGCAGCGGGATTGTTGCCAAGATTCCATTGACAGACACCACCTGTCCGTTCTGTTGGCGGATATCGCATGTAGAACTTCCTCTCCGGACTGTATTGTTGCTTTCGAAAAGGGATAGTCTTCATATAGCTTTGCTTTATATTGCTTTTATAAAAATCAAATAGAAAAAAAATTCAAAAGCTCTTACACGAAAAAAAAGAACAAGAACTAGACTTACAGAGAAAATAAACCGCTCAGCAACGATTTATAAAGAAAAAACTATGGAGGAAGTATGAAATAATGTTAAGACATAGTAAGTAAAACTGATAAAGAAACAGTTGGGTTAAAAAAAAGAGAAACAAGTAAATGGATATCCATAGGGGCACTACAGAGGAAAGGAAGAAAATCAAAGAAGAAATGTTATAGAAACAATCATCTGAATAGGAAAAAGTACTAGAAAAATTATAAAGAAAAAGATATATACACCGGTATTTTAGGCCCTTCCAATCTATGGAGGAGTTTTACCGAGCCGCAAGCCATTATCTCTTGCCATACTGCTTCACCATAGGCCGACCAAACACCAGCATATTCTACTCTAAGCCGCAGATTCATTTCGAATTTTAAACTGCTGCGTTAGCCTTTTTGTTTTGTGTACACCGTGCTGGGCATCGAACTCACATCCACTGAACCACTCACAGTGAAGTGAATGAGAACCGACCACCCAGCTCGCTTGGGTATCTGACCGACAAGAAAAAAATATACCAATAAAAAATAAAATTAGATAAGATATAAGAAACAAAGTGCTAATTTCAGTGAAGGCGGCCCTGGAAAATGACCTAACAATACAATATTCCATCATGCGTATCATTTAAGGGAAAACGAGAATAATGAGTTATGGAAATAAAGAGACAAAGACGAATTAACAACAAGTACTAGTATAGACAAAGAAAGAGAAACGATTAAACAATTAAAAAATAAGAAAGACATTGGAATTGATAACCTATCTGATATATAATACTATAAAATGCCAAAAAGACAAAACATTGACCATGTGGTCACTAACAGTATGGATAAACAAAAAAATATTTTGGAACAAGCAGTTGATCGGCAAAAGGGCATAAATGTAATGTTTATGGACTCAAAATCCTTTGGCAATACAAATAATGACAAAATAATATATTTGATTCATATTTACCCCTGATAATTTTGACATTTTCTTCACTATATAAACTTAAAATTTGATTTTATTGAAAAATTGATCATAAAAATATTTTAATCTTCTTAGCAAGTCTACCTTTTTAGATATTTGCAATTGGAAAGCAATAAATATTTTGAATACGGTTCTGCATTGAGGATTGAGGGTATAAGTGTCTCTCTCGGACTCTGCTAATATAAGGTTTCCAAGGGGTAAAGGCTTCGTTATATAAGGGGGCCTCCGAAGCCTCTGGCTTTGACATGACGAAATCGATATATAAAGGACATGAAAATAATAAAAAAAAAACCTAAAATCAAAGAGTGGTGTTTTAAAACCAAGTGGTTCCTTTGTGGGATCCCATTCACTAAAAAGCGATCGAACAAATTTTAGGACTTGTAAAAAGTATTTTATCAGTCTACAGCTACACTGCTGAACAAAAATCCAGACTTTTGCATTTTGTTACAATCATTTGCCGCTATTAGAAACATTACGGTCGAGATTTTGTGGGAAATATTAAAAAAAAAATAAAATGTTAATAGAAAACCTTATTTTAAAATATGTGAGAATATATGAGTATCAGTATACATATACTACAATTCATAACCAATCGCTTTATCCGTAAACATAAACAAATCGCATGTAATAATATGAAACAGTTTATGAATATTTGCATACACATACCATAGTAAATTCCAGCTCCAAGGGACATAAGATTCTTAGAGTAAGATTATTCTCGTGTCTGAAGATCATCTCCACCCTCCTCAATTCCAATCATAACGTTGGATAGGCTTTGCTTGGTTTTTTATCTTGGATGCCTTGCATTTCTGCGGTAAAACTTTTTATCTAAGTCGTGGCGTGTCGTCTTTGTTCTTTTTTACCTACCTACCTCCTGGAAAGTGATAGTATGATTCCTTTTTTGGACATGCTTATCCATCGTGGCAGTGATGGCATGCTAAGGACGGAGTGGTATCGTAAGCCTTGTTTTCAGGCTTACGTAAGCTTCATAAATTTTCATTCTCAACATCTATCTAAAATAAAAACAAATTTTGTTTTGAGCTTAACAACTAGGGTTACCAACTTATCGCACATCGAGTTCAGGGACAAGGGACTAAAAAAGTTGAGATCTGTACTACTAGAGAACTCCTATCCCATAGGGCTTTTAAATAAACTCATTTTCGGTTCTCCGTTTCCTTCGTAATTTTCTGACAAACAAAATTTTTATAATAATGAGGTCCGAAAATCGACATTGACATACAATACATCAGTAATACCATCAAAAATAACTTTTGGTTCCTTACCCTACATTCCAGTTCTGACACATAAGCTAATTAACACTTTTAAAAATATTAATGGCTTAAAAATTACAACTAGGAATGTGAAAACGGTATCTAAGTTATACACAAAAACAAAGGATCTCTTCACAATACAGGAGTCTTCGAATGTTGTTTATTCTATACCGTGTACCGATTGTAACAGCGTATACATCGAAGAATCATTTCGTAATTTCCACAGTAGGGTAATCTCACATCGTAGTGACATAAAAACCAATAAAATTAATGCATATGCACTTACAGAATATGCATTAATTTTGAAACATGAGTTTAATTTCGAAGATTCCTGTATTTTGGCAAAAGAAAAAAAACCATTTAAAACGTGTTTTCTTGGAAATGTGTTTCATAAAATCCAGTACGTCCTGCATAAACCAAAAATCTGACATAGATAAACTGAGCAACATTTATTGTTATTTACTGGAAAAAATATCAAAACTAAAATAAATATTTACTTATACATATACACTTCACAATACACCTGTGTGCATAACAGGTTGCATACCATTAAGACAGGTTTAAAAAATTTAAATTACCCAGTATGGACCTCTTGCTTTTTGAAAAGAAATAATTACATTTTAATCTTATTGTTGTTTTTGTTTGTTCTCTATGTATTAGAGTTAAAACACACCATCAAAAGATGTCATAGAATAAACAAAGTTTTACTATCCTTAACAAAATTTTAGAATGTATTTTGTCCATTATTTTATGTTTGTGTTATTAATGTTGAGGGTCAAAGCTTATTATAAATAATCTCAACGGTTAGTAAGTTGCAATGACGAATTGTGATATTTTGTAAATGTTTACATATTCTTTGTATCTATATTACAGCGTCTTGAAAAAGGAATAAAACAATTCCGAAAAATAGACAAAACGTCAAAAGAGTGTTTCTATAACATCCCGGCCAACCTTATAAACTACATAACTACGTAAAAGATCCAAATAACAAGCCAAGCGAAAATCAATGATAAAGACTGATGGGTATATAAGAAGCAACAAAATAGAATAAAAACCCGCTATATTAATATATACACTATTTAAAACATTGAAAAATATTACTTTTTGTCTTTAGATGCCTCGTGTAAGTGATTTCTCAATTTAATACTCGAGATTTGAATACAGGAATATGGGTTAGAATGTAAGTTTAATTTTTTTGTTTCTTTATAGAAATCGACTTTTCCAAAGAGAAATGTAAGGCCGTGAGGCAGAAAGACACGCACCTTGGCTCCGCTCGACGTCCGCATAGCCCCGCTATAGCGAGGAGAGCGGCAAGACCCAGAAGACCGAACTAATATCCTCTGCCGATATCAGGCGAAGCATTCAGACATCACACAAGGGTGTCAAAAGCGAAAAGGGACAAGGAACGAGTGAAATACACCCCCGATCTCGCCCACCGCCCGTCCCCCGGTGGCGGCGGAGGTGGGTGGCGGCAGCGTTCCATGCAATGGCGTGCCCCACACCAATTTTATATTTCTGGAAAGTGTATCGAAAAAGAGACGACGGATATATTGAAACAAAAAGAATCAAAGATATATAGCTATCGCAAATAAAACAAAACATTTACATTTATCTTATCTTATTTATAATGGATAAAACTGTGATAATGGATAAAATTCAATATGAAAACAAAATTAAAGATCTAATAACAAATGGACCTTATACAAAATTAACAAAGGATCCAACAAAACGTTTGAAAAACAGAATATATATAGAAAATTGATATTACACCGCCTTGCAGTGAGATCCCTCATTTTTATAGAGTACCGAAAGTTCATAAAACGAATATACCACTACTTAGACCTATTTGTAGTACCATGAATTCACCTTGTAGTGAACTGTCAAAATTTTTATTAAATATTATACAACCATTTGCACATAAAAATGACACATTTATAAAAAAATAAACATTTTTTAAATAAATTATTGAATTTTTAAGTACTGAATTTAATTGAAATAAAATTTTAGTAAGTTTTGACATGAACAGTTTATTTACAAATAATGTGCCATTAGTTAAGTCTTTGAATATAATCAAGACAAAATTCGAGAGTGATAATACATTGACAACTAGAACAAGACTAAATATATCAGCTATAATAAAATTATTGACATTATGTACTGATAATACCTATTTTCAACTAAATAATGAATTCTATAAACAAAATTTTGGTCTAGCAATGGGCTCTAGTTTATCTCCATTATTAGCCGATTTATTTACTGAAGATTTTGAAACAAATATTATTTCTAAACAAAATTTAAAACAGGAGTTCGGGCCTGATAGCGATCAAATCTACCACGTTATCAGCTGTCCCGAAATATAGCCATTTTAAATGGTAAAAACAAAGCATAATTTAATAAATCCGTAAAATAGTTTCGAAACACAATTCAGATAACTGCCTTAATCTGAACCTTCTATAAATGCAAGGTATAACAGACGCTGATAAAGATGTTAATAGAGACATGGGGAATCTAAAATTTGCATTCCACGACATGTCTCCTCAGCTAAGCAGAAATCGTTAGCGAATTGGTTTCTTGTACTCATACAGAGTAGATCCGAATAAAAATAAAATTAAAGACAGTCAAGATTTCCTTTCATGCAAAAATAGTCTATGTATCTGTTGATACGTATTTCGCTTTAATAAAGCTCATCAGAACAGTTATTCATAGGCTTTCTCAACGTGAAAATTAATCTTTTCCTGTCTTTGTGAAGCAACGATAAAATGGCTTCGAAACGGACGCAATAGCGACATCTGATATTAAATCCGTAAAATAGTTTCGAAACACAATTCAGATAACTGCCTTAATCTGAACCTTCTATAAATGCAAGGTATAACAGACGCTGATAAAGATGTTAATAGAGACATGGGGAATCTAAAATTTGCATTCCACGACATGTCTCCTCAGCTAAGCAGAAATCGCTATTGCGTCCGTTTCGAAGCCATTTTATCGTTGCTTCACAAAGACAGGAAAAGATTAATTTTCACGTTGAGAAAGCCTATGAATAACTGTTCTGATGAGCTTTATTAAAGCGAAATACGTATCAACAGATACATAGACTATTTTTGCGTGAAAGGAAATCTTGACTGTCTTTAATTTTATTTTTATTCGGATCTACTCTGTATGAGTACAAGAAACCAATTCGCTAACGATTTCTGCTTAGCTGAGGAGACATGTCGTGGAATGCAAATTTTAGATTCCCCATGTCTCTATTAACATCTTTATCAGCGTCTGTTATACCTTGCATTTATAGAAGGTTCAGATTAAGGCAGTTATCTGAATTGTGTTTCGAAACTATTTTACGGATTTAATATCAGATGTCGCTATTGCGTCCGTTTCGAAGCCATTTTATCGTTGCTTCACAAAGACAGAAAAAGATTAATTTTCACGTTGAGAAAGCCTATGAATAACTGTTCTGATGAGCTTTATTAAAGCAAAATACGTATCAACAGATACATAGACTATTTTTGCGTGAAAGGAAATCTTGACTGTCTTTAATTTTATTTTTATTCGGATCTACTCTGTATGAGTACAAGAAACCAATTCGCTAACGATTTCTGCTTAGCTGAGGAGACATGTCGTGGAATGCAAATTTTAGATTCCCCATGTCTCTATTAACATCTTTATCAGCGTCTGTTATACCTTGCATTTATAGAAGGTTCAGATTAAGGCAGTTATCTGAATTGTGTTTCGAAACTATTTTACGGATTTAATATCAGATGTCGCTATTGCGTCCGTTTCGAAGCCATTTTATCGTTGCTTCACAAAGACAGGAAAAGATTAATTTTCACGTTGAGAAAGCCTATGAATAACTGTTCTGATGAGCTTTATTAAAGCGAAATACGTATCAACAGATACATAGACTATTTTTGCGTGAAAGGAAATCTTGACTGTCTTTAATTTTATTCATAATTTAATATTTTATACCTCTACTACAAATTTAAGTGCATTAGTTAGTCCTGACAATATTATCTCAAGTGAGTAGCACTTCTTTTCGTAATATTTTTGTAACAACAACAAAATAATCTATAAATAATACCTACGTAAAGAGATAACAAAAATTCCAGTTGGGTCTTGACCAGTTTTTTGGAGCGGCCACAGGATCGGCTTAACTTGTGATCAAGAAAATTAATAAAATGACTTCATAGAACAATAATACTACTCACAACTCCACTAAACACAGTTACTCAGATGTCGTAAATTATTTTAAACATCCAACAAAACAACAAGCAATAGTCATTTCCAGCATTGAAGGTACAAAAATCCATGATTAAGTCGTAGCTGTTGGATCACTAGTGGGTCCAATTAATGTACTTTTTGCCTCCAGAATTGCTAACAATAGGATATGTATATACCTCTCTTCAAAAAACACTGTTGATGCTCTTCTTCATTCTTATAAATATATCGAAATAAATGGATGTCAAGTCGAAGTAAGAAGATTAATTTCTCCAGCCCAGAGACTTCTAATATTTAATGCATGTCTTGTAATTGAACAAGAATTACAAAAACTTGGTATTCACACTGTATCCAAAATGACTTTTCTTCGAGTAGGTATGTCTGAAAGTGAGTACAGTCATGTTCTGAGCTTTAGAAGGCAATCATTCATTACACCCCTAAAAAATATGTCTATTCCTGACTCTTTTACCATAACTCATGATAATACTTCCTACCGGGTATTTCTCTTCACAGACCAATTCAATTGCTTCAAATGTAAAACCATTGGTCATCAAGAATTAGAATGCGCTCACATTGCAAACCAAACTAATTCAACTACCCTCTTAAATTCAACCCAAACCACATTATCTAAACCTCATGAACCTAATGATACCCCTTCAACTCCCCTCTCAGATACAACTCAAACCACATCGTCATTATCTAAACCTAATGAACCTAATGATAAAATATATCAATCTACGGAAACCGACCTCATCCAAAACATATCTAAAGATAATCCAAACACTTCGTCTTCTTCTTCCAAAACAACATCACCAGCTGTAAAAACCCAAAACCTCTTTCAAACCCCCCCGCGAAGATGTCATTCACTCTCTAGAATCCATCAAAGTCGAAAATTGATCACCTCCATTTATACTAAATTTCAATGAAATATGTGATTTTATGGAAAATGTTTTAAACTTCCATAACCCTGAATTAACTTCTAATGATTACTCCAATGAACCAGAGGAACTAATTCAGATCCTTAATTTTGTTTATTGTTACACACAAAATTCTAGGTTAAGAAATAATATCACCCGACTAGAGAAAAAAATAAACCCTAACCCTTCTTCAGCTGACGAAACTGACGAATCATCACTAGTTGAAGGATAATCAAGAGATGATTTTCATTAAACACCTGCACTCCGAAGTGATATCTCATTATCTCCAAATTTTCAGTGATGCCTCTAAAGCTCATGACGGACACGCTGCTGCATACTAGTGTAAATACACTACTCACACTATATCCATACCTTCAAACTGCTGCATTCTCACAGGCGAGACCACAGCCTTTTTGGAAGCCTTAATTTTTTTCAAAACGCGTAGTGAGAATAAATGTGTCGTCATGACTGACTCATTAAATGCCCTATTAGGTGTAAAACAAATATACCCTACAAATCCAATATTTCAGCTAAAAAAAAATGAGATAAATATAATTAAATCAACTCGAAAAGAAGTATCATTTATCTGGGTACCGTCGCATGTAGGAATACTACGAATAGCTGGAAATGAGAAACTGTATAACCTAGAAAACACAAGTCGAATAAACTAACAATACAGACCTAAATCAAGAAATTACCCATACTCCGATCTCAAAAACCTAATTAAAGACCACTGTATGAACATATGGCAAGACTACTGGAAAGATTCAGGAACCAAACCATATGAGATTTATCCCCTTGTGAAGACCATCTCGAATAATCTATCCAATAGAAGGGACCAAGTAATAACTAACCGACTAAGAATTGGACACACTGCACTGACCCATAAATTCTTAATCAACAAAGAATCTTCTCCTGCAGAAACTGTTCTCTCCCATTGACGGTGAAGCATATTCTGATTGACTGTTAGTACCTCGAAGAAACAAGAAGAAATATGGAATCTCAGATGACATCAAAACCACTTTAACCATAAACACTGGCCATGTAATAAATTATTTAAAAGATTTACGTTTATATACATATATTTAATGTAAATAAAATGAACTCTTGTGTACGTTACTCCACTAATAATCCTGCGTGGTTGATGTGGATTATATGTTTTTTCGAAATAAAAAAAAACACACAGTATGGTCTGAATATGGCCTTATGGATCAGAGGTCAGGACACATTCCTAAATTAATAACTATTTAAATGGGAATAAGCCACAATTAAAGGTTAAAATACGTTTATTGACGTTTCAATTTCCACTTCGAAAATCGTTCTCAAAATACAAACATTAGTAAATTAAACAAATTGTGTTTTTTGTTACTTAGTGAAAAATTCTTCTAATAATTTAATTTTATCTGACTCATCTATATTGATAATTCAGACATACCTTATACATTTTAAACGGATGATAAAAAGAGAAAAATCAAAGAAGCGGCTCTAATTATGCTAAATGAGACCAATTGTGTCGCGAATTCCTCGGCAGAATGTAGTAGGATCTGGTTACTCATATTGAAAGAGGAAGTTATTAAAAGGAAAATACCAGTATTGGTAAGTCAGTAACATATAGAGAATACATCATTTATGTTTTTTTAAATAACAAACATGTAAAATCGGAATTTGGTGTTTATTGAAGGTAAACTAAATGCACGATCAAATACTTACCATGTCGGGATAGTATTATGAGGTTTTTTTCCTGGTTTTTCCCTCATAATTTACTATGGAATCACTAACAGGAGAATTTTACTGTCATCATGGCATGTATTTGTCTTTTTAAAGACGAATTACATGTTATGATCTTTTCTGACGGATATTCTCAAGTTAAAGTTGATTTCATGTAATCGAATGAACTATCTTATAAGTAAAGTCGTCCCAGGAACGCAACTCAACAATATTGGCAATATCATTTTAAAGTCGTCTACTTTAAAATGTATAAGGTATGTCTGAATTGTCAATATAGATGAGTCAGATAAAATTAAATTATTAGAAGAATTTTCACTAAGTAACAAAAAACAAAATTTGTTTAATTCACTAATGTTTGTATTTTGAGAACGATTTCCGAAGTGGAAATTGAAACGTCAATAAACGTATTTTAACCTTTAATTGTGGCTTATTCCCATTTAAATAGTTATTAATTTAAAATGCCACAAGAAAATAGCTTCAGAACAATACATTCCTGAATGATATAAACGATAAAGAAGAGACAATACCATTTACCATAGAAAAGGAATATAATACCACAATACCTTTTCTAGATATGTTAAACTCTAAGAACGATACTGGATATGAGTCTACTTTAAAATGTATAATATATGTTTGAATAATTGTCAATATAAATGAGTCAGAAAAAATTCGATTAGACGAATTTTTCGATAAGTAACAAAAAACAAAATTTTTTAAATTTATTAATGTTTGATTTTGAGAACGATTTCTGAAGTGGAAATTGAAACGTCAATAAACTTAATTTTAACTTCAATTGTGGCTTATTCCCATTAAAACAGTAATTACTTTAAGACGCCACAAGAAAATAGCTTCAGAACAAATCTTAACTGTTTTTTCTATATCAAAAGTATTTACTGTAAATAAATTTTTATTAATACTGTAAAAAAAGATTATAAAAGGATTTTTTTAATTCAATTTAGAAATTACTTGTTTCATGCTTTCATTAAGTACTAGAGCAATTTGCTTTCGTACTTCTTATGCTGTACCTTAAAGTGGACTTTCTTTGTTACTCGATTATACAATTTCCTACAATTTTACATCATTTTACCCACCGGAAGTTCTTCCACATCAAAAAACATTTCCAGATACTATATTATGTTTTCAAAGTCAATGAAAAGCTAAAACAGTTTTATTAAAACAATGCATCTTTAGTTGAACACTAAATTACGTTGCTCAGCTCGTTTATTTTTGGAAATAGGTCAAACAAACACTTTTTGTTCGAGTGTAAAAAGTACCCGCATCCCTCTAAATACAAGAAACCTTTTTTCATTAGGATATGCTTAATGTCGCCAACCACCATGTTGGAAAGGAAAGGAGTTATTAGATACGCCGCTGATCCCATGGGGTTCCCCAGTCAGCCCAGTCCACCCTTCATCAAGTAAATTGCAGCAGCAGTCCTCGTTTCGGGTATATCTGGCAGGTCTGAAGCTCCCGGGGGCAAGGGGAAGTGGGTCGTGGGAGTCTGACAACCAACACTCCCGACTTTTATATAAAAGTAGTGCGGCCTTCTCTGCTGGATCCTTTTTGTTGATGGCGTGGCAAGTTTTCAACGAAACTATCGAGGGTTTTATTATAAGGCCGGGAAAAAATATGAAATATAGTTGAGGAAAATCAAAAGAAAATTTCGGGGAATGCTTTTCGTGGCAAAAATAATTCAGCAACAGGTGCAAAATAAAACATGTAATACATTTGAATTTTGTAGCGCGCAGACAAATTCTTGATGAATAATTCAAAACAATAATCCGCTTCATCCGATTAACCGCTTGAAATTATTTTCTACGGTTTTACCAAACATATTTAATTTAATTTACCACCACAATTTCGATGGGTCGGCACCGCAGAATTAAATTTCTTTACCTTTATTGACGTTAAATGTAGAAGGGAGTAATTGTTTCAACTTATTGGTACCTAATTAAGAAGTTTGAGTAATACTGTAATTTCCATAAATTCGCAAAATACACTGCGCTCCAAAATTAACGCATAATTTTAAAATCCTTATTTTGAGTTGTAATGAAAAAATTTTTGTTTGTTCTTTTCTGCTTTATGGTTGTTTTAGAACATCTTAAATAAAAAACTTTTCTTTTTTTACAAAAAAATTTATTGAATTTAACAATATAAAATCATAAATCTAAACATCTAAACAAACAACTGATCTAAACAAACTAACATTATAAATTAATGACGAAATTGAAATTTTTAAAGTTGAAGAAAATACTAGTACCGTGTACTAGTATCGAGTATTGCCTCCTCTGGCATTTATTACTGCTTAACAACGATCTAAATTCTTGCCGTGTGTGGCCTGGCATTATCTTGCATAAGCATGAAATTATCCCCAATAAATGGTGCAAATGGCACGACATGCTCTTTTAAAATGTCTGTTATAAACCTCTGCGATGTAAGCCGACCGCGATCTATTTTAACTAATTCCGTACGAACCTTTAAATTAATCCCACCCTACGGTGTTACACTGTGAGTAGCGTTCCCCAGACCTTCTATACACTCGGTTTCTCCTGTCATGAGAAAAAGAGAGTACCTGGATTCATCGGTGAACAATATTCTTCCCCAATCGTCATTATTCCAATCAACATGTTCACGAGTAAAATGCAATCTTTGCCTCCTATGGTCTCTGGTCAATAATGGGCCAATTGGTGCCCTTCCAGGGTGTAGGTGGTTTTCAGCAAGTCTTCTTCTAATCGTATTTTGGCTGATTCTAAAGTTATATAATAATAATAGTCTCACTAATATAATAATATTAATATTCTAAAGTTATAACGATCCAAAAATTCATTTTGTAGAGAAGTACTGGTAACAAACCTTTGTCTCAGTGTACGAAGTGTCAAAAACCGGTCTTGATTAGGAGTTGTAACCCTTCTACGGCCTTGAACGGGTCTTCTCGAGTTATTTCCAATAACAGAAAAAGGTGTTAACACTCTTGAAATGGTTGACTGGGTGACGTTAAAACGTTCAGCGAGTTCTACTTGAGTGTATCCTTCTTCGCGAAGAGTAACGATTCTAAAACAGTCACTTTCTGGCAAATTTCAATTTTCTTGCTAGTGGTGGTTCATTTCAAAGAAACAATACTTAATAAACTTGAGAAGCCCCTTTAAACGTTCACCACAACGTAATCCAACTCAACTAAATTCGAAATAAAATGAAGTACAATTAGCATGTTTTTAAATTTTTTGTAAAAAATGGTAAAACATCAGCGTTTTTTACCGTTTTTAAAATTATGCGTTAATTTTGGAGCGCAGTGTATTTTATAATTATTATTATAGCTCGGGAAATATGCACTTGAAAAACCCTAAAATATGCATGCAAATATGCAAAACAAAAACAGTTGAAATGTGCACTAAAATATGCTTTTTATGCTTTTATGCATTTAATGCAAAAAATATTTATTGAAATTTGTATTATCTACATCATTATAATCATTCTTGATTATACTATCATTACACTTAAAACTATATATTATTAAATGTTTCTCTAAATTTTTTAGAGAAGAACTGTGTCGTTTAAGGACACACTGTATATAAAAATACTTTAGTTGCTTGTACCTAAACGTACTGTAATTTTTTAGTTATTCGTAAAGAAACTCTTCCACTGAATAATATGATCTTTCAGATAGATAGGCTTCTGTCACTTTAAGGAACTTAAGGAAGGAAGTTTTAGATTTAAGTTGCAAAGGGAAATGGTTGTATATTTTTTTTGCCGAATATTATATAGACTTCTTTACTAAGTCAGTGGACTGGATCGGTAAATCATGTAGATGTTTAAGAATTAAGCAAACAGTTTCTAGAAATCATAAAGAGGGAAGAGTTCAAATCCCGTGATTTTTGAAGTAGTTTCTTTGTGATTTTACTGAGGCCAAAAAGATACCGTATTGCTATTTTTTATAATTTAAAAATAACTTCAGATTGGGCAGCTGTAGGTACTAGAACCCCAAAAAGGAAATCCATATCGAAGATGAGACTCGAACAAAGAAAAGTATATTATTTTAAAAGTAGCAAATTGGTTTCCTTCAAAACAGATCTCATTCTATAACAGGCTGAGGCTAGTTTCTTACTTAACAAATCGATATGAAGGTTGGTGTCTATAAAAATACAGAGAAATTTTACAGAATCAACGAGACTGATCTGGCTGTTATTAAGAAGCAAGGGTTGAAGAGCTCCTTTATAGGATAATGCTACTGTCTTATCCACGTTAAAAGAGAGTAAATTAGAGTCGGACCAGGTTTTTATTTTAAGTAGATCAGAAGTTATAATTGCATGAAGAGTTGCAATATTAGAGTTCCTCCAGATAATACTGTTATCACCACAAAAAAAAATTTTTTTCATTGGTTTTTAAGTTAGTGATGTTATTTATAAAGATAAGAAAAAGTGAACCATTACTGAACCTTGTAGTACTCCACATACAATGCTTTTGTGCAAGATTGAACCAATTAAAAAAAAATACCTCGAATTCCGTTAATTCTGTTAAATTTGTATTTTAAAAACATCAAATTCGTGTATGTAAATATTAGGTTATGTTTAAATTTCTTATGTGGGAGTAACTAACCATACCATTCAAAAGAAGAAAAGCTTATTGCGTGGCCTATCCTAATTATATTTTTTTCGATGGCTCGTTAGTTTGATAGCCTGCACATTAGTTTCCAAAATGCTAGTGCCAATTAACTAGTCTACTACTTGTGGTGGCTTTTGTGTTCTGAGATCGTTGAACAAATTTTCTCTGTACAATTTCCAGATATAAGAATCTTATGATTAGACTTCGGCAAATATGCATATTGCATATTTTGCATATTGTGCATATTTTATGCAAATATTTCATATTTTGGCATATTTGTATAAAAGTTTGCATAAAGTGCATAAAAGTTCAGATTTTTATACTGTATTTGAAAATTTTTAAACATACCAATTTATTTCAATTCTTGTATAAAATTTTGTAGTCATTTTAATCAAGAAATGATCTAAGTACGTAATCTCTACAGGTACAAAACATTTACAATTTCAAAGAAGATCAATTTAAGTAACCCTCAACATTCTTAGAAAGTCTCGGTCACTGAGGCATTCAGTTATTGGATAATCGCTAAGGGTTCGCTCATTTGCATTTTATGATCTAATCCCCAAATCTATCTACAATTTATTGTATCTTAACAGCAGGTAAACGGCTAATAGTTTTGTTCCTAATTTAGGGATTTTCCAAAATCTCCCAGTTTATTGAATTAGGTACCTAAACATTTCTAATTTGATGCTCAGATTTGTAAATCATTTTTGTTTTGATATTCAAAGAGTAAACACTCGTTGTGCGTAACAAAAAGGAAGATTGTGATTTTATAATGCCTAAAACAACCAGTGCTTCAACTTGGATTAAACCTTATAAAGAGCTGTCTATGGATATGGGAAAAATCTACTGTTCAGTCTGTGGCAAAATTGTAAGTATCTAATATTTTCTATTAAATATCTAATATTTCATACATACAGGGTGTTTCCAAATGACACTTACAACGTTTGACTGTAGATACTTCTCGAAAAATTGAACAAAACGATATAGTTAATGAGGGGTCAAACTTATTTACTTTTCGAGATACAGGGTGTTAAAATTAAAAAAAATTAAATTCTTTTAGTTAATAACAACAACAACTTTAAAACCAATAAACGTATTTACTTGAAATTTAGTACTCCTAGGTTGTTTTTAAATGAAAAATAGCTTCCTCTAGTGAGAAAAAATTGTCTATGGTACAATACAATGGTGTGTACTTAGAAAAATTTTTCACCTTTACTTTTTTTATGAAGTCAGCTATTCTAAAACACAATTATTTTTATTGTAATTGAATTAACAAGAAAAAAACTTTTGTTGAATTTTAAAATAAGTTATATGATGTATTAATGGTTAGTAACAAAAACTAATTTGTGGATTAATACTGCATTTAAAACACTTAGCGAGTGTTTTTTTTCCAAACCAGTTATTTGATTAACCAAAAACACCTTGTATATTTTTATATTTTAAAGATTGGGTTAAAATAAAGGTTTTTATTTTTATTTATAGATAGCATGTGAGAAGAAATTTCAGATAGACCAACATGTGAGAACTGCTTCACACATTGCAAAAAAAGGAAAAATAGGAGGAAAACATCAAACTTCAATGGCTAAATGTTTCCAATCTACTTCAAAAAAATTAGATGAGCAAGAAACTTTTAATGAAGACTTTTGTCGCGCATTAGTGTCTGCAAACATACCGCTTTCAAAATTAGCAAATGTAAATTTTAGTTCGTTTCTAAAAAAATATTGCAAACTTAATGTTCCAAGTGATCGGTCTCTAAGAAGAAATAATGTGAACGGGCTATACTCATCGGTGTTAATTAATATTAAGGAAGAAATTGCAGATAATTATTTTTACATATCTGTAGACGAAACCACTGATTCCTCAGGAAAGTATATTGCTCATTTATTGATTGGTGTTCTTAAAGAAGATACCTTACCAAAATCTCATCTTATTTCATGCCAGCAACTTGAGAAAACAAATGCTTTAACAATTTCGCGTTTTATACAAGAAACATTAACAACTTTTTTTCTTCCGACAACTATTCCTTCTAATAAATTACTGCTTATTTTATCGGATGCTGCTCCTTATATGGTGAAAGCAGGACACAATTTAAAAATATTTTTCCCAGATTTAATACATGTTACTTGTGTAGCGCATGGATTAAACAGAGTTGCAGAGGAAATACGAAAAAAGTTTCCTCTTGTAAATACCATGATATCCAGTGTCAAAAAAGTATTTCTTAAATCTCCTATAAGAATTTAACTTTATAAAGAAATGCTACCTAACATTCCTCTTCCACCACAACCTATTTTAACGAGATGGGGAACATGGTTAGAAGCAGCTAATTTTTATGCAGATCATTTTGTTAAAATAAAGAACATAATTGATACGTTAACAGATGAAAGTTCCCAATCTCTTTTGGATTCTAAACAAACTTTTCAGAGTAACCTGCTTCAACAAGAACTTTCATTTATAAAATCAAATTTTAGTTTTGTTCAAAAAACAATTACTCAGTTAGAATCACCAAAACTGTCATTGTTCGAAAGTACAGCATTAATAAAAGAATTTGCGTCATGTTGTCGGAACGTTAGAGGTAATATTGGAAAAGATATTTTAAAAAAATTTGAAGCTACTATGGAAAAAAATAAAGGTTACCATATTCTTTCTGAAGTAGTCAGTGTTCTAGCTGGAAATATTTCGGAAACAATTAATTTAGAACCAAATGTTTTGGTTAGTTTAAACAATGCTCCCGTTACATCAGTTGATGTTGAACGAAGTTTTTCCATATATAAATATATGTACTCAGACAGAAGCCACAAGTTTTTGTTAGAAAATTTTGAACACCACTTGGTCATTTATTATTACCATAATTCTAAATAAGTTTATTCATACTTAAAAATGATGTAGTTACTTAAAATAAATGTAAATCTTAATGAATAGTAGGAAATATTTAGTTATGTACACTTTTTTTTTTAAATAAAATTGTTACTATTTTACGATTTTTTTATTTATTTGTATGCATATTTTGTAAAATATTTGCATATTTTCGGGTAAACACGTGCATATTTATGCGCATATTTTCTACATTTTTATTTGCATATTTGCCGAAGTCTACTTATAATGGTCTACATTCGTATTTGTCGTTTTTTATGCGCTTTATATGTCGCTTTAATTTCCTCGTGGATATAAAACCTGCCGCCGACTTTATAGAGGTTTTCAGCTCCAGCGCAATATGTAGTCATCCAGGTCTGCTGGATTTATTTATTTTATATAAAATGATACTCTGTGGAGATAATCGGAAACTCTTTTTAAAGAGAAAATAAAATTATTGATTAATATTTTTTATTTATACCATTTTAGAGCTTTCAATGGTACTCAGTAAATAAATAAATAAAAAAAACTATTTTTAAACTATCGGGAAAATCGGGTAATTTAATTTCCCATTGTATTATTTTGAATAATTTTCATGAAATATTCATCAAGTGCTATTTATTGAATATTTTTTACATATATTATTTTTTATAGTCGGCATTATATGCAGATTTCATAAATGTGGAAATTATATCACGAGTTGGAAAAAGTATTTTCAACTTTTTAATGACATCAAGAAATATCATTTTTAAATCTCAATAAAATATAAATAAATGAAATATATTAAAATTTATAATTTGATTTATGGTCAATTTAAACTGAAAAGTACAGACCGAGCAAAGTTATTTCGTGTTTGTGTATAAATGATTTGGTAAAAACAACATTGCGAAAAATAGAGTATATAGAAATGATCAAAAAGTTGCTGGTGTGAGCACATATTGGTGAATGTTATGAAAATAAGTCTTCTACTTACAATTCGTTATAGGTTTTATTAAAGTAGTAAAAGAGAGTATATGAGTTGAGATGCAATACCTGTGAGTCCTTTTATATTGGTAGAACGTATATATCCTTTAACCCTTTGAAGCCCGATTTTTATTAAATTAAAAAAAAAACAGAATTTTTGTGAATTTTATTTATGTTAGTATATTCCTAAAACAAATTCAGTCAAGGTAAACAATGCTGATCCTGAATTATATCCTGCAGGACATGGTATTCTCAAGATACCAGCAGGAACATAGCGTGACAAAAAATTTAATGAGAAATAAAAACCAGGTAGCACTTCTTTCTTCCTATTCTTCCTATTATTTTGCATGGAACGTTGTCTTCTGCTAACATTTGCTGTCGTGCTGCATTTGACACATCTCAAAGAAGTAGTTCTTTGGGGCATAGGAGAAGACTTTGAATGGCGCAGTTTTAAGGGAATATGCCTTTTGAATTTACTCACTGGTTTTTCTGCTGATGGTCTTCCTCTTTTTAATTGTTTTGGAGCTCCAATAAATAAAATGAATGCGTTTACGACGCAAGCATCCACAATATAAAAAAATATTTTATGCCAACACCTGTTGTAACGAGTCCGTTACTTAAATAATCGTTTACCTTTTTTTTGTGACTGAAATCTTTTAATTTAATTCTAAATTAAATTCATATTGAAATATTCTTAAACTAAATATTTAAATAACTCCCAGTAAATCTTATTTTCTAAGGTTGGCATTAAACCGCGCCACCAGTAAAGAACACCAGAAAGAACATCCATTCGACGACTTGTAGAATTACTTGTCAGCTGGATGTGATCGAAGAAAGATCGTTTCGATCAGAATAGTAGCGGCTGGGAAGTGCCATTTTTCCCGAATTGAGTTTAAGTTTATTTTATTGTCAAGAGCTGTTCGTTTTAGAAGAAATCATTTGAGTTATTTTGTTGTTTGTACGAGGATACTTTCAGTTGGGTCACCCTAGCCGGTAATATGAAATTACAAATAAATTATAAGGAAAAATCACTCATATCATCTGCCATTGTTAGTAAAATTCAGATCTATTTTAATTTCTTCTTTGATAGGTATTTCATATATTTTATACATGTCATATTTCACCCTATTTCATTAAGGAAAATGTTTTATACCTAAATAAATTATAAGTATTAGATTCTATATCTATCTCAAATTTTTATTTCCTTTCAAGAGTGAAAGCAAACAATTATTTATTTCAATTTCATACCGTTTAAACCGGCTAATATTTTTTTCCCTATTCTATAATATATAAAGATCATGCTTTCCGTTAAAACTATCTATTTAATATATCCATACATTATAAAAACATTGTCACACCATTCGAAGGTCACTATTTACCGAAAACCATTAAGGTTTTTATTTCAATTTAAGGTCACTTGTTGACATTTCTTGTATCGCCTTTCAAGGTGGATAAACCTTGTGTTTTTCCTTACCTTTTGTACGTACAATAAACATGAAGTAACACAATTGTTCCTTTTTAGCCTACTCCCAGAATCCAGTTGCAAGTCAGGTGAAGAAATCTTTTTAGTTTTTTTAGTTTTTTTTTGGGTTGTTTTTATTGGAAACTTAAGAAGAATTTTAAATTGACTTATTTGTCTAAGAGTACCTGATACAGGGAATCCAGGTTTGGTGTACCTTTTACCACCTGAGTCTAGATCTTCACCGGATCATCTTCAAGGGCAACCTACGGAAACCGGCAGGAAGAACTTACTCTCATTTTTGTTTCTCATTCAATTATTTTAAATAACTTTTGCTACGTCATCTTCAAGGTTTTAACTTTTGGTTCCACTTTTAATTTAAATATATATCCTTAATAATAAATACCTTCAATTTTCTTAAAACATTAATCATTGTAACTTAATTTAATTATTTATTGTCTACCAAGGGATGAGGTTATAACTCTCCCTTGAATTTCTCTTTGTTAGGTTATCGTGTGCACACATATCCAGAGAGTTTTCACTTGAAAACCTAAACAATTCTTGAACGAAAACTAAACTATTAGTGAGTAGTATATAATTATATTTATTATTTATACATTATTATTGGGTATAACTTTTGCCACGATTTGAAATTAAGGGGTATATCAGGGGTAAATTGTTTTATAATTATATTCATGGATTTTACTGTAAATATAGCTAAGTTAATTGTACATAAGAAGTGGTGGGTAGTATATAAGCATTTAAAATAGTCTGTACCTAAGTTTGGTAATTATTAAAGTTGTAGTTAAAATTTAATATTTCAATTATTACCTATCTTTCATATTTCAGCAATACAAGATATCTCGGAAGAAAACATTTAACTTCCTGGCGCCCAAGTATTCATTAGAGCAACTTTTATCTTTCATCTGTTTATTTCTTGGTGGTTTTCTTGTCATTAGTTCTTATATCTTACGGTCTCTGTAGGGCATGCAAATTGGCCGAATCCTTCTTTGAGTGACAAGTGGTCATTCTCCTGCATAGTCGCTAGCCAACACTTAATTCTGCTATATTTTAAAATTCATATTTACCCTTTATTTATTTCTTTTACATAATTTATTTCTATCGAATCCCTTCCATCTTCCGTTGTTCCACATATTAGTTCGTTGGTGTATCAAGGTACATTTTAGAGTTCACTCTTTTGCTACACTGGATAGAGTCACCCAGACTCTTTAGTACATTTTTGTTACACTGTGTGATTTACGATTCACCTCATAAAGACTTTTTAGCATGTCAAATTTGTCAACATATCCCATATATGAGTTGAAGAGCACTACAATTTGTGGACATGAATCCTCATTCAGAGTAGCGTGTTTTTGTCTTCTCTTTACAACTTCGTCTGTTGCTGGAGTTTGGTGATTTTCTAAAAGAATCACACTTCTGTGATCCATCCACTTCAACGCAGATAGTCCATCTCTTGAAACACGGCAATCTGAATCTCATCTATTCATTTGCTTGTCAGTTTTGAACTCTGGTAAATCCTTTCTTTTTTTTGAACGGTTCCACTTGCGTAAATTCCGTCCGACAATAAAGATCTCTGAAGATCCATGAAATAGTTGTCAAAGAACACTCGGTGGTGTTTATTTACTAAGACTCTTGTTAGATCCTGTACGACTCGTTGTTTTAAGTTTTTTCGGTGGAATTTGCCTCTTTACCGGTATATATCTGGAACTCGCACATGAATCCTCTTGAATCTGCTCTAACTCATACTTTGTAGCCACTTTTTATACGTTTATTGGGCATGGACTGTCGGATAATGCTTCGACCTTTGAATCGTATCATAGACTTATCAATCGCTTGAAACTCATGTGGATTCAGTGCTGCAAGAAACGTTTTCATGAGTTTGGCCAGCAGAGGTGGCACTTTATAAAGTGTGTCAAATCTGGGATCAGTTTTTTTTGGCTCCACTGTATTATCAACCAGATGTTAATTACCTAGTAACCAAGCGAATCTGGTACGTGACATAGCCGAACTGATAAAAGGGTCTCCTAATTCATCATGTGACCACCAATAATTTTTGTAATTGGGCATTTCCTTTATACCTCTTAATAGATTTACCCAAAAATGTTTTGACTTCGTCTTCTGTGGTAGGTGTAAATCCATTTTCTCCTTCGTGTTTTTGAATATCATATAGATTGGTTTGAAATACAATTAGGTTAATTAGATCTCAGGAAATAGTTCCAAAAACACATCTGTGGGGTTCTTTGCAGATTGTTTAATGTTTGGACCTGTAGTTTCAATAAATTGATTTGTTTATGTTATATAACTTTCATTTTGGGTCCAAATATAGAATTATCTCGCTTTGCTAGCCGTACTGCTGGCAGCATCATCTTCACTATCCGATTGCGATTCTTGTTTATTTGAAGTATTGATTGTTTCATCTTGATTGTTAATTTTTTCTTCAAACACGATGTCCATATTTCCAATATCAATGATATCAATTTATATTTAAATGGGAATAAGCCACAATTAACGGTTAAAATACGTTTATTGACGTTTCAATTTCCACTTCGGAAATCGTTCTCAAAATACAAACATTAGTAAATTAAACAAATTTTGTTTTTTGTTACTTAGTGAAAAATTCTTCTAATAATTTAATTTTATCTGACTCATATTGACAATTCAGACATACCTTATACATTTTAAAGTAGACGACTTTAAAATGATATTGCCAATATTGTTGAGTTGCGTTCCTGGGACGACTTTACTTATAAGATAGTTCATTCGATTACATGAAATCAACTTTAACTTGAGAATATCCGTCAGAAAAGATCATAACATGTAATTCGTCTTTAAAAAGACAAATACATGCCATGATGACAGTAAAATTCTGCTGTTAGTGATTCCATAGTAAATTATGAGGGAAATACCAGGAAAAAAAACCTCATAATACTATCCCGACATGGTAAGTATTTGATCGTGCATTTAGTTTACCTTCAATAAACACCAAATTCCGATTTTATATGTTTGTTATTTAAAAAACATAAATTATGTATTCTCTATATGTTACTGACTTACCAATACTGGTATTTTATTATATTAGAGAATACATCATTTATGTTTTTTAAATAACAAACATATAAAATCGGAATTTGGTGTTTATTGAAGGTAAACTAAATGCACGATCAAATACTTACCATGTCGGGATAGTATTATGAGGTTTTTTTTTCTGGTTTTTCCCTCATAATTTACTATGGAATCACTAACAGGAGAATTTTACTGTCATCATGGCATGTATTTGTCTTTTTAAAGACGAATTACATGTTATGATCTTTTCTGACGGATATTCTCAAGTTAAAGTTGATTTCATGTAATCGAATGAACTATCTTATAAGTAAAGTCGTCCCAGGAACGCAACTCAACAATATTGGCAATATCATTTTAAAGTCGTCTACTTTAAAATGTATAAGGTATGTCTGAATTGTCAATATAGATGAGTCAGATAAAATTAAATTATTAGAAGAATTTTTCACTAAGTAACAAAAAACAAAATTTGTTTAATTTACTAATGTTTGTATTTTGAGAACGATTTCCGAAGTAGAAATTGAAACGTCAATAAACGTATTTTAACCTTTAATTGTGTCTTATTCCCTTTTAAATATAAATTAATTTAAAATGCCACAAGAAAATAGCTTCAGAACGATATCAATGATATCCTCATTATTTGGTCACCGAAATTCATACCATGCAATTCATCTCCCAAGACGCTTTCAATATCAGAGAAAATGGACTCCTGGTCACTTGGAATTTCATCCAATAAGGCGTCAACCTCGTTTCGCGACATATTTTCCAAAAGCCTGAAGCTCCACTTTTGACTTTGCATATTGACAGAATTCATATAAGAAGTGCCCTGTGGTCGTGCCAGAATACCACATAAAAGGCAGTGATCTACAAAAAAAATTGAAATATATTCATGCAAATAACAGTACTTAGTGTGAAACCGACTTACTACTATATCACTTGGAAAAGATAGTGTTTTCAAAGGTGAACTGTAGATGCATGTCGGAATAAAAGGTTATTCCTAGTATCGTTCAATTGTCTAACTGGAAATTGTATACAAGTTAATTATTACTTAACATATGCTAAACTAAAGGCCAAGATACAACTTCGTTGGATTCTTTACCTTCATAAATGCTTTTTGCTGTAGTTAGGTATTTAAATCCTTTATTTTTTTTACAATAAAATCCAATTTGTGCCTTAATTGACCTCCTACTTTACGGGGAATATTGTTACATTTAGCGGAAAAAGTTTCAACAACACTAATTGAGTCTATTAAACTTAAATTCTACTCTCCAACGAGGATATTATGTCTGGTATAGAATTGAAATTAACTTTAATAAAAACAAGATGTTTAGCACTTTACACTTGCACTTTTTACTCTTTATTTTTCAAAACACGTCATCTAATTCCAAAATTAATTCTTTAATAGCTTAATAATATTTTTATAGAATTTAATTTGCTTAAACTCTTGTTCGTATAAAAAATCTAACTATTATATTTAGTTCTTCCATTTTTCTACTTTATTATTATATTATTCTTGATAAATAAATCGTTTGATACGAGTATATCAAACATAGAGATCTTTTTGTTATATAAATCCCTTGTAATCTGATATTAAAGAGCATATTTTATGTGGTCTAATGTAACCCTACTTGTGTGTTCCCATACATCAACACCCATTGATTTACAGAGATATTATTAAAAAGTCTCCAAATCGATTCGGTCGTAAAAGGGGAGCATAAAATATAGCACGAACCAATGAACCTCTTCTCATTCATGCTGCAGTTTCGATTTTTTGTTTATACAGTAGTCTCCCTCTATAACGATTCCCTATATAACGATAATTCCTCTATAACGATGAAAATAGTAAACGTTGGTTGGTTCGTCATAAGAACAATGTATTAATTCTTTCTCTATACCGATATCGTTCTCTCTTTATAGCGATAACTTTTTAGCGTCCAATAGTTGATGACAAATGTGTTATTGTGTTTAAAGTTCAGACTACCTGGGTCACGAGTGGCAAGGTCATTGTCCAGCGGTTGTTTTGTTTTGCGGTTAAGGAATGCGGCCACCCATTCTACTCTTTCTTATCAGAGGATTAAGTGACTCACGTTTATTTTTCGGGCGGCGTACCTAACTGTTATCACACAGATGTTGTCATCTATTGACGACTTTTCATTTCCAGTTTAAGTTGTGTCTTAGTGTGTCAACAGTCAACATGTTTTCGAAAAAGCGTAAAGTGCTCTCGGTGGAGAAAAAGTTATCGATAACTCGAGCAATAGAGAAAGGTGAAAAGCAACCGGATATGGAAGGATGGACAGAAAAAATTGGCTTAAAGCGGAGATGGAGGGCGGTAGCAGGAAGAAGTTGCGGAAAAATCAGCACGAAGATTTAGACCGCGCTATGCCTCAGTGGTTCCAGCAGCAGCGTATGAACCATATTCCACTTTCTGGGCCTGTGGTCAGGACAAAAGCTGAGTTTTTTGCAACTGAACTTGGAATTGAGAATTTCAAGACATCTGACGGTTGGCTGAGCAAGTGGAAGCTGCGGCACAAGATCAACTACGGGCAAATCAGCGGAGAGGCTAGCGATGTTAACAAAAACGTAACGGATGATTGCCTAGAAAACGTGTGGCCTGGATTGAAGGCACGATATGCGTCAGACGACATTTTCAATGCGGATGAGACTGGATTGTTTTTTAAAATGACACCAAACAGAACTTTAAAATTTAAATTGGAAAAGTGCGTTGGTGGAAAGCTCTCTAAGGAACGCATTACAGTTTTAGTGGCCGCTAACATGACAGGTTCGGTGAAACGAAAAGTGTTAGTGATAGGGAAGTCGAAAAACCCGCGTTGCTTTAAAAACATAAAAAATCTACCGGTGACCTATAAAGCAAACAAGAGTGCGTGGATGACCTCGGAAATTTTTGAAGAAGCGATAAGAAAGTGGGATATCGAGCTTAAAGAGAAAAAATTCTTTTGCTTGTAGACAATTGTCCTGCACATCGTGTATTGCGCGACCTTCAAAACATCGAACTCTGTTTTCTGCCAGCAAACACAACGAGTGTCCTTCAGCCCATGGACCAAAGTGTCATCAAGAGTTTGAAAAGCCATTACAGGAGAAGACTTTTGATGGAATTGGTTGAGAATAATGGAGATCTTTAACTAAACATTCTTGACGCCATCCTAATGATTAGTAAATCCTGGGACGAAGTGATGAGCAATACAACAAAACATTCCTTCAAACATGCAGTATGGCTCAAGGATTGACTGATGATGAAGGTGACCTGCCATTAGATGTTTGGGCCAGACAGTATGAACTTACTTATCACCTACGGACCGAAAGAGCTAACACATTTTGAAGAAGTTGATGAAAATGTAGCTACAACATCTGGACTTTCTGACGAGGACATTCTGCAAGCAGTTCGTGTAGAATAAGAAGAAAAGAGTGACTCGGAAGTGCCAGCAGAGCCAGTACCAGCTCCGACCCCTCAGCAGGCATTGGATGCGGCAAAAGTACTGCATCGATTCTTCATCCACCAGGAAGACGATATGAGTACTGTGGAAGATTCGATGCATCTTCAGGACAAGGTCAAGTCAGTTCTGTGGAAAGGGAAAAGAAGACAGACCAAGGTGACAGATTTTTTTGGTAATGTGGGCTAAATATGTTTTGTAGTAGCATATTATTTTTTTTATTGTACAGTACACATGTTTTAATTCTGCATTTATATTCGTTTTGATATTTTTTTTTTAATTAAAATAGGGTATTTAGTTTAGTATTATTAATATTACAGTACCGAATTTTGTCTCTCTCTCTGTATAACGATCTCTCCTTATAACGATGAAAATTCCCGGTCCCTTGCATATCGTTATAGAGAGAGAGGACTGTATATTAATACACACTGTTTTAATATACACTTTTATTAAAATTTAATTGTGATTTTTAATCTATATAAAATAAAAATGAAATAGAATAAATTAAAAATATGTTATCTATAGAGTAGATTGTAGATTTCAAAGGAGTCGATTACCTCCGAAAAGCTTTTTAGACTTAGATCTTTAAGTTCTTTGTAAATGACGTATATTTATATACATCCAATACATCTATACCAGGGGTGCTCAGACTTGTAGTGTCTGCGATCTATCACAAAATATTTTAAAGACAAGCGATCGACTACCGACTTCTACAACTAGACTGGAGTCTAGATACTAAAATACGTAGACTTCGGAAAATACTTATAAATACAAAATATAATTTAGGGATCTAATTAAGCATTTAATACTAATCGTTTGTAAAGTAATCATTTTTTTAATTCACTAATTTGCTTTCGATGTACATGAATGGCACTGCCTATCATTCACAAATTGTTTGTAAGATGTTTGTAAGACTGACATAATACTTCGTCACCGCAGCTTGTTACACAAGAAACAGTCACTCGAGGACAACCCGTAACATTCGCCAAACGTCGCGCGGGTACAATGTCTCAGAAGCCTGGAATATTTCGATGAGGACCAGAATAATTCCAAATTATTTTGCGATCGACTCCAGAAGCTGTCGTGATCGACCGGTCGATCGCGATCGACTGTTTGGACACCGCTGCATACCAATTCATCAATACGTCCAATACATCTAGGTCTCTAAGAACGCGTATTATATGTTTAGGAAAGTTATTTGTTACCTGATCAGCCTAAATGATCTACAGAAGAAACTGGTAACCAAACTCCTTGTTATCAGCTGTGTACAGGATCCCGGAAACCCAATGGAAATGAAAAGATTGAAAAAGTCAACAGATTTAGTTACCTCGGAGCTACCCTTATTTTCCACAATTTTTCTTAGTTGTGAATGAATGTTAACAATATGCACTGTGTGTCAGCCAAATGGAATATATTAGCTAATAAATAATATAAAATAAGAACGAGTATTCGAAAAAAACGGTCGAACACGTCAATTAGTATTTATAGTTGCGGATTTTTTTCCATAAAAACTTTTTATACGGTGTATATCAGATAATGGTGGCCAATACCAACTTGCTTATTTTTAATAGAACACCTTGTATATTAATTAATTTTTAGATTCCTTAGATCATTTAAGACATTGTTTGAATATAATGTCCTATACCTACACTAGTTGCCAAAATTCTGGAAACTTTTCAAAAATTTTAGTTTTGTTATCAGCATTTCTCTTTGTCACAAGACTTATGTTATTTATAAGTTTATCTATAATTTTATTACATCGTTTTATGCTTCTACTTAATATTTAACATCTATTTTAAGGGATAAATCCTGTAAAAATTTAAAAATAAATGAAACAACAGCCGTTAGCTATTAGTAGATATACTAAAAAAAAATGGTACAATGATTATTATGAACAAAATTAGTATTTGGTAGGATAACTTTTGTTTTTTAGGACAGACTCAATTCTGCGAGGCATGGAGTTGACGAGACGAGCCAAATCTTCTGGTGTAATAACTCTTAACCAGTTTTGAATAATGGCTTCTATCAGTTCTCTCTTGTTGCTTGGGTTTCGGCGTGATACTAAGACTTTCAGCCTTGACCATAAATTTTCTATTGAATTTAGATCGGGACTATTTCCCGGCCAAGGCAGAACAGTAACATCATGGTTTCTCAACTATTCCATGGAAGTCTTAGCCGTATGACAAGGCGCTCCATCCTGCTGGAAGATGCATTGTTGGGCATCCCCTTCGAACAAATCTCTGATAGTCGGCAGCAGTTTGGCTTGCAGTATCTCTTCCTGATATTTTTTTGCATTAATATTGCTCTCTATTACTGCTGAACGTCGAACTCCATTAGTGGTCATGCAAGCCCATACCATGACACTCACAGGATGCTTCATAGTGACCGTAGTACACTGGGACAAAAGGTCTTCTCCCGGTCGGCGGCGAACAAACTTCACTCCGTCACTCCCAAAGATCGATATTTTGGTTTCATCACTCCAAATTACTTTACTCCATTGTTCTTCTGTCCACTCTCTGTGTGCCAAAGCCCAATCAATGCGTTTTTGCCTCTGTTTTTTGTGCAGGAACGGCTTCTTTCTAGGAATTCGTGCTCGCAATCCATTTTCACACAACTTTCTTCTGATAGTGCGGTCCGATATTTGTAATCCAGTTGATTTGACAATACTGTTAATATCTTTTGTGGATCTGCGACGATCTTCTAAAGAAAGTCGGCATATTCTACGCACAGATCTTTCTACTTTCTATTCTACTTTGGGTTTTCTGCCAGATCTTTTTGCTGATTTTGTCGTTCCACGTTTGCAAACTTTCATTACACCTGATTTTGTGGCGCCACCACTCAATTTGTTTGCTATTTCTTGATAAGTGTAACCTTCTTCTCGAAGGATAATTGCTTTGGCTCTCTTTCCTGGCGTTTTGGGTTTCTGGTTGCCATTTTCGTTGAATCGACGCTGATGAATTCCTCTCTGACAATTAAACAATATCACCTTAGTAACAACTACCTGATGTCACTAATAAACACTAGAAGCTGCACGAAACTGTACTAAAGGCCACCTAACCGCTTCCAGTTGGGTTGTTGACCCATATTTTATTAAATAATGATGTTAATAAAAAAAACAGTGAGAAATACATAAAATATTATGCAGGAATATAAAACAATAAAATAAAAATATAATTGTAATGGTAAACTATATAAATCATGATCATGAGACGAGTCTTGCTAAAAAAACGATAATTTTTTGTAAAGTTTCCAGAATTTTGGCCACTACAATTGACTGTTTCGGAAATATTAACTAAATTGCAAAAATTCGCATTTAGAAGAGAAAATTATTTAATTTTTAGAATCTCTATTTCTGATTGGACATGTGAGGCAATTGGATTATTTGTATATAAACGTTTGAATCTTCATATGAAGTGAGCTTAGTGAATCTGTTATTATGAGAGACGGGGACTGTTTTGACTCTTTTATGTGGATAAGTGATTGTAATATTGCAAACAACTCTGCAGTGTATGACGAAGTAATGGGATTGAATTAAAATTTTAAGGATGTATTGGGTGTGAGGATGGCTGCACCAACACCGCTGAAGATTTGGATGCATTGGTGTATATCTTATAGTGATTTTTATAAGTTTCCATTTCTATTCAGAATGATTGTTTGATCAGGTCTGTTATAGTCTCACTTATTTTATATATACTAAGGTTAGTATTAATCTTGGGAATTGGTATTAACCAAGGTGAATTTCAGGAAACTCAAGATGTAGGTCTCATGAAGATTTCTTCTAACTCTTTCGTAAAATGGTGGATCTAGTCTTGTTGTAGAGAAAGTGTCTAGAAATCGATCTGTGAACGTATTGGTATAAGTAGGGTGTTCTCTATTACTAGCTATTTTAGTAGCATATGAGAGAGAAAGGTACATGATGGTTCTTATTTTACATAATACTAGGCTATGGTCGCTACCTACACCTGCTGAGTTGAAGCATCTTGACGTCGATTATTTTTATTGGGTGTATATCTCTGTCGTTATAACGTTATCAATCCTAGATCTTTGTTCACGAGTGTTATTGAATATATTTGTGTTGGTTTTTGTGGTCAAAAAATATGTTGTTTATTCTAAGTTTGTTATTCGTGCAGAAATTTAATAAAATATTATAATTTAGTATAATTTTTTTAAGTAAACAATAATTCACACTATATTCACTTATCACTATTATTGACTACTATAAAAAAATCATTATGTAGGTAACTTTAAAGTAGGCTACTTACTTGTTACGTAACTTTTCTTTGTCAACCATTTTCCATCCACTCCTGAATGTAGGTCTCTCTCCCAATTGCTTCCATCTTTCTCTATCTTGCGCCAATCTAATCCACTGTTTACCTGCCACTGTTCTTATGTCATCTACCCATCTTTTTTGAGGTCTTCCCATGCTTCTTGTTGTCGTCCTTGGTCTCCATTCTAGAATTCTCCGTGTCCACCTGTTGTCATTATATCGGGCTACGTGACCTGCCCAGCGCCATTTCATTTTTGCAATTTCTTCCACAATATCTCTAATCTTAGGAATGTCCATGTTAGGAATAACTCTGCGAGACAGAATAACCAACGAAGACATCAGGAGAAAAACCGAAGTGACTGACATCATCGAGAAGATAGCCAGACTAAAATGGAGATGGGCAGGACACATAGCCAGAATGACAGATGGGCGATGGACAAAGAGGTTATTGGAATGGAGGCCAAGGGAAGACAAGAGAAGCGTCGGTCGACCACCTACAAGATGGACTGACGATTTAAGAAGACTCAATAAAAACTGGATGAGAGCGGCGCAAGATAGACGGAGTTAGAAACATGAGGAAGAGGCCTATGTTCAGCAGTGGACTCTTGAGGCTGGATGAAGATGATGATGATCCCTAATCTTCGTTCTACGTCTTATCTCGGTGTTTCTAATCTTGTCTCTTAGTGATATTCCAAGCATGATTCGTTCCATTGCTCTTTGCGTTGTTTCTAATTTTTTAGCAGATTTTTTGGTCTCCAAGTCGTAAGTACAAACTGGTAGTATGCATGTGTTATACACCTTTTTCTTTAAGTTTACAGGAATGGAGGTGTTTTTCAAGATATATGTTAATTTGCCGAAAGTGCCCCATGCCAGTTGTGGTCTTCTTTTAATTTCAGCATCTTGATTTGGTTTTCCTAGTTTGATAACATGACCTAGATATACATAATGTTCAACATTTTCTATGGTATGATTTTGTATTGTTATATTTGTCTGATCTCGGCTCAGTATTTTTGTTTTGCTGTAGTTCATTTTTAAGCCTACCGCTCCTGAAACTGCATTTAATTGTTGTAACATATCATTTAGTTCTTGGATATTATCGGCTATTAAAACTATGTCATCTGCGAATCGCAAGTGGTTTAAGTATGATCCGTCGACGTTATGTAACTTAGTAAAATTAAACTATTTAATTGTACAAACAAGAACTGTTAAATGTATATTAATATTTCCAATACTTACATTGTTGTGACATCAACTCCCATGACTCAAAATATGATTTCAATTCTCAAACAGGAAAAAGATTGGTTTTAGAATACAATTTTTACTGTTGATTTTGAGATACAAATAACACAAACTAGTCTTTCTCCAGATAGACTCTTTCGCACTCAGTAGATTTGATTTAAATCAATCCAGATGAGAAGAGAACTAATAAATGTTGACGTACACTACCTCTGCACTAACAAAATTAAGATGATGGACATAGGCTACTTCTGTTTAATTTGAAATGCCTAAATAATTTTAAAACTGGACTTATAATATTTATATAATAAGTACCCACTAATAACAAGGAATGTTTTGGTCAAAAAACAGCAAATTGCCAATTTTGGACATATACTCGTTCCGTTCTAAGGCAGCGACTTTAGAAACGCTCATCTTAAAGGATTTTCTCTGCTTTTTTAGTAAAATTTTGTCCTTTTTCCACTTAATTTAGCGGTCTTCACCTTTAGTATTTAAAATTAAATATTATTATATTATTTACATATTGTTTATATTATCTTTTGCATAATATTTTGTTTATTACATATTATTATCACAAAATTTATCAAACACAGTTCTTAGATACCTGTGTCAACGAATGCCACGAGAAAATTCTTAGTTCTCTGGTCTACTTTTGTAGTGAAGATGACACTTAAAGAAGAAGTTCATGATCCACTGTTACCAATTCTACAACAACATTGGACTTACAAACTGTTTCGTTGTTCAATTTTCATGATACATTCTTAAATACCAGTTCATATACTATAAGGATCCTGTTTTGTATTGTTAATCTTTCAATTTTGGTCTACTACTGTTAATTCCTTAATATTGTTTTTTCATTACTGTTAATGATTGCACCCAAATTTAATATTAATCTTCTTAAGTAGAGTTTTTAGAGTTATAGCTGGATTAGTTCCGGCTATTGACTAAAATTCCTAGTTATGGGTCTCCAGTTTTCAATACCTCTTTATCTTTAACTTTTTGCACTAACACTAAATTGAACATGTTTTTCTACTAAATATACAAATTTTTTCTTATCTCCGTGCTAATTGTATCAAAAAATGTATAGACTCAAAAACAAGTTTTTTTGTGTCAATCGTAATTGTACAGACGTACCTACAAAGCATAAAAATAAAAGGAAAAACTCGGATCTTGTCCATCTTTACCAACATTAATGGCGTATGCGGGGGTGTCGGTTTGCGTGCTGCCCTGGCCTGCTCTAACGGCCCACCGACCACCAACACCCACACCGTTCGGAAGGCCACAGGGGCGGCAGGGACCTGCTGGGGGCCGTTGGAGAGTGCTTTGTCCACTCCCTGCACACTAATATATATGCCCTGACAAACACGTACACGTACGTCCGTCCGTACACACATTGAGTTAATGACAGACCAAAATTACTGAAGGAGGTTTCTTCGATTTAAGATACGACTGAGGGTGTAGGGTTTATTGACGGGAAAATTATATACGAAGCTATATTTTTATACATAAGACAGAATAATAAAAAAACAGTTTAATTTTAATAGGGCCTACAATTAAAAAAAATGGGTTAAAATGATAATAATACAAGATAATAGCAAATTTCATTTGCTATTATATTGTATTCATTGTATAAATCATATAATTATCATTGATATATAGCTTAGAAAAGCTGCTTTCTTCTTTTGACATTTTCCTTTAATATATTTACATTTTTTTAATTTTTCAGTTTCTAATGCTTCGCGCGCTGTTGCAAGTGAAATGAAAAATGTTAGTTAAAGTATATTACGATATATATGATAATTTTATAAACTAGAAATAACATTTTGAATTATTTTAAATGTTAAATATTAAAACAAAAATATAATCTGAAGAACTGTTTTTTTTTAATACAAACATTAAAAATGGGTTTGTCTCATTATGTTGTGTTTATCACTATCTTCTTTTTGTTTCTTTTACATTGGCCCATTGTATATGTGTGTATGTATGTATGTTGTATATGTGGGAACTTGACTGCGTATCCTATGGATTTATTCGCCTAACTATATTCTGACTACATTGGATCTGTATTTTTGCTTAATGTGATTATAATTATTAACAATGATGTTATAGCTCTTTATAAGTTAAAGCCTTTCTTTACAATCCTTCATTCCCTTTTCTCCTGCAACTTTCATCTAGCCTCTTCATGATTTTTTTTTCAGTCGCCCTTATCCATCGCCTTCTTCCTTTAAGTACATATTCCAATATTTCTTATGTCTTCATCAATGTTATCAAGGAACCTTGTTCTGGGTCTTCTTCTTCTCCCTTCTCTTCTCTTCAATGGGTCTATCAAAGAGCGTTTTTCTAGCTGGGTCATTTTTTTCCATCCGCATTACATGCCATATCCACTTCAGACGTCATATCTTAATATGTTTTAGGATATCAGGTTCTTGGTATATTCTATAAAGTTGTACGTCTTCTCCACACTCCATTGTCATTCACTGCTCCTTAGATTCGCCTTAGTACTTTTCTTTCGAAAGATCGTAACATGTTTTCATTCTTTTTGCTAGAGTCCAGGTCTCCAGGAGGAAATTGAACCAAAAGAGCATCTGCTGGCCGTGCAAATTCTGCGGTTTATCTCTGCGGTAGTATTATATTCAGTGTTAAGGAGTGCTCCTAGGTATACAAATTCGTTCACTGCTTCAATGATGTCGTTTTCCATAACAAGTAATCGTAGGATTTGTGGTTGCGTGCTTATTTTCATATACTTCTTTTGTTGGTGTTTATTAATAAACCCCTTTTAGTAACTGATTCTTTTAATGCTACATATGCCTCTCGTACTCGAAAATAATCCAGGTATACGCCTCCACCAGCGACTACGAAGATGAAATTGCCGAAGCCTTCTATAAGGAAATCGAAAGAGCAAAAAAGCAGGAACCGGCTCATTACAATCTGATAATGGGAGATTTTAACGGGAAACTCGGAAGGAAAAAGGACGAACAAGAAGTGGCAATCGGAGATTTTGGAATCGGAGTAAGAAACTAAAGAGGCGAAATGCTTACCAACTTTCTTCTGCAACACAAACTTTATACAATGAACACCTTTTTTAAGAAGAAACAGAACAGAAAATGGATATGGGCTAGTCAAGACGGAAGAACTAAAGTGTAGTGTAGTGCTAAAACATCTACTTTGTACGTGTTCATTATGTCTAGTAAAGATATAAGTGCTCCAGTTCGGTACAGGGTTCGGGTATTCCATGTTCCTAATCTTAATTCTATTTTTCGTTTGCAGAGTCGTCGACATGAGTTCCGTCCCGCTAATAATTCCTAAGGTTCCGTAACATAGTGTTTTTACAGGAAGGGGTTGTCAGCCTCTAGCCCAACCCCCAACCTGGAGGGCCAGAGAATCTTCTGTTAGGGTTGCCATACCTTAGTCTGTTTTGGTTCGCGGTTGGTATTTTAATTCCCAACTACCCACCGGTCCTATGACCAGTTAGGGCGTTCCCCTATCCACCACCTGGAAACGCGTCCAATGGGACACAGACAACTCCCCACGGACTGGGTTAATATCAGCTTCTGATTTTTTGGTCCCGAAATTGCATTTTTAAATTTCTGTTTAATTAGGATGTAATCTGTTTGATTTCGCACTATTCTCCCATTTTTATCCAAGAGATTTTGAGATTTCGACGTATAATATATTCTTTTAGGACGTGTCTGTTTCAATAAAGAATGAAAATCAATATTTTTATTCTTGAGTATGTGTGGAAATTACAGCGAGTTCAAAGTTTCATGACTAAACCAATCATGACCAAAATATTATTCGTGTGGTTGATAATTCCCTAAACCACCTTAAGTTTCGTCAGGTAATAGCACAATATACTCGTATTTCATTTTGGTATTTATGTTTAATTTGTTGATAATTTCTAGCGGATTCAATGGATTATTTAAGAATAGATATGACTTTGCAATGAAAGAAACTGAAAATCGAAAATCATCTACTACACTATACCAGTATCCATCCATACTCATTTGCAGTATATCGACCAATTTCTTGGACTTCTCTTTGGATAGGACGGAGGGATGAGGGCGCACCCCTGGACCCGAGCCTCGGGGCTCTGAGCCCACCGCAAATGTAAGGTTGCCGCCGCAGAGACTCCAGAAAAAATCTCGGGGCTTCCTTACACGTCCTTACTCCACCACTCCCCTCTATGTCCTTCTTTCTAGGAAACCCAACGACTAGATTTTTTTGAGAGTGATGGAAACAGATAAAATAGAGGGAGAGACGTGGGAACGGTATATTTCAACTGCACTAATTATTCGAAATTAATACATATTGTTTAAGAAAAAGGAGTAACAATTTATTGACAATTTTAAAGAATTGGAACAATTGAATAAATTATATAATATAGAATTAGATATAACGAGAAATGCCGAATATGATCATTCTTTAAAAAGCAGATGTAGGTTAGAAATTGTACAACTTTTATAACAAATAAGTCACTTTGGGAGAATCGCTGAACTTTTGCGTAAAGTCGTCTTATGAAATCGATCTACGTAAAAAACCATATACAAAATTACACAAAAACCACAAAACAAGTGACATTATGACACTTTTGGCAAAGAATAGAACTTATATAAAAAATTTTTGAAAAACAAAAAAAAAGTACAAAAAAAAAATCAAAACCGTCTTTCTGAAGTTACCCTGCCTGTTGGGACCTGAGACCCTGACCCTAAGTTGAAAATGTAAAAAAAAATCAATGTAAATGGCAAGTAAAACTGTTCTATAGGTGACTTGACGTCAAATTTAACTTTTAAAAAAATCTGTTACTATTGTACAGGGTGAAATAAATTTTTAAGACCACTTACTTCAAAACGTTTATTCTGACAAAATATAAAAACAACAAATTAAAATATTCTCAAAAATTTTACATTGTAATAGACTTAAATCTTAGTTAACAATATTTTTATTAATGTAGTAACCTAACCTATTTGTTTATAAAACATTAACAGCTTCAACCAAATCTGTCAAAACTTTGAAACGTTCTCGGCGAAGAAGGTGTGGAACTGGAAGAGGAACGGTTTCATTTCTGTTCACATTGATTCGTCTATTACGTCAGATTATGAAAAAATGTTACTTTTTTACCCACATTTTTTCGTAAGAATTTGACTTGAAGGTGCTCTTCATCTATGACTTGGAAGATTTCTCCGACATATGTTACAAGCCGTTTCTCTGTATTAAAGTTCACGAGAATAAACTCTCCTTATTGAAATGAATGTGGTTCCACATGTTCTTTATTTTGCTTGGCTTCTTTACTTTGCTCTTAATTTCGAATTTGTAAATTATTATCCTCGGGCTCAGTATTGCTGAACTCTTCTTTGTCGGTCTCATCTTCAAGTTCTATATCATCTATTTCACTTTCGTGTTCGTATTTATTAGACAACCAAAAGACCAAAAAAGTTCGTATTTATTAGACTTGCGTGACTTCAGATTTTTTTTAGCACTTCTCTTTTGATTAGGTAGTCGTACTTCCACCGTTATCTCGTCTGGTTTTTGTGCTTCTAAATGTTCTGCACAGATCTCCTGTAGAGCTCCTCTAGATGCTCCTCTAGAGCAACATTTAGTTTCTTTCTTCTGCCGGACATAGTTGGTTTTACATCTCTTGTTATTTCATATCTTTCAACACGTTGGTAATTGCTTCCAACAGGCCTATCTTGAGAAGAGATTCGTTTTAAAACTACTTCTCGATCGAGAGGAATAAGTCCTGTCACTTTCAACCCGGCTTTTATGTTGTCAGCATTTTTTGCCCCTAGTTCTACTAATGTTGCCTTTAGTAGACCTGGGAATCGATCTTTCCTTATAGGGCCAGGTTATGTTTCCATTTAGATCTCCATTTCCCCTTTAGTGGTCTAAAATAGCAAACATCCAGCGGTTGCGTTAGATGCGTTCTATTGGGCGGTAAAAGAACAAAGCTAATATTATTGTTTTGGCACTCTTGTATGACAGTATGACTTTTGTATGAAGTTTTTTTAAAACAAGGGAGCACAATAAATTTAAACCAGTCTTCGAATAAATGTAGATCAAACCATCCCGATTTTCTCCGATTGTAACGAGAGTTTTCAGGACCATTTTCTGTCCATGTAGACCACAGCTAATCTGCCTTATATACAATATAAGGTATCAACATAACTCCTGATCCACTAACGGGAAACATCACACTCGTTGAAGATTTTGTGTGGGCAATAATTTTTTCGACATGTTTAGCTGTACATCCAACAACAACTTTGGTTGGTCCAGGATCATCGGTGAAACATGTTTCATTGTAATTTAAGATATTTTCATCAGGAATGTCTTTAAAAGTAACAGAGAACTTATCAAAATATTCTTTTAAAACGTCAATTAAAACCGCAGCACGACTTCGCTTTATATTTTCTGATAGGCGAATGGATAACTTACTATGACGTACTCGTAGTACGTCATTAATACATAAATGCGTTTTACCCGGTCTGTTGTCGGTGAAAGAACCTAATCTTCATCCTTGTCTGTCTAGATAATTTTTAACGAGATCTTAATCATCTTAATGATCTTACAATCGTTAATATTGTCTTTATCTAAGGGAAATCCCCACTCCAAATAAAACTACAGCAAATAAAACAGCATCTTTTAAAACCACTTCCTCCTCCTTTGTCAATGAAGTCTGGCCTCCATAAGTTTTCATATCTTTAATTTTTAATTTTCGATATAATGTAGATTTTGATATACCAGTATTACTTAAAGCATCCGCCAATGTTCATCTACCATTACGAATATTTGTTAAGGCTTCTTCTAATTCATCTTTACTAAAGTCGTGGTATTTTCTCTTACGTAACACTCTCTTATACTTATTAGGTATGTTGCCAAGTCACCCAAAATCTGTAACAAAAAATAAAAAAAACCGTTACTTAACCTCAAAAAATAAAATGAACAAAATTGAGGGTCAGAACATCTTAAGAAGGTAATAAACTATTGTAAAAAAATATTGCATGCAATTTGCTGATACGGACACCTGTTGATGACCTTAATTATATAGCATATCAAAAATCGTTGTTTTCTTACCTTTGATTCAGTATTTTTTGGAGCCAAACAAAACAATTATGTACAACTTTTTGCAAGTAAATATATCAGTTTATCATTGTAAAATAAAAGGAAAGACAGTTAAGATTTGATTTCATGTATAGTGCATCTGTATATCCGCTTATACGTATTTCATCCTAAAAGGAATCTTCGAAGCGGCTATTTACAAACGCTCTGAACGTGAAAACAATTTTTCCTGTCGTAGTAGAAGCAACATTAAAATGGCTTCGATATGGACGCAATAGCGATATCTGATAATAAATCTGGAAACTAATTGTCGTAGCAGTTCCAAAAATAATTGCCTGCTCTGTCAAGTCACCCCAACAATTTTAAGTCACTATACGGTAATTCTAGTTTGGCAATACATTTGTTGAGAAAGCTCGAGTTATATATTATATTTTTTACTGATCACCAAATTTGCAATTTAAATTTTTAAAATAATAAACTTTTTGCATGGAAGGGCCGGTCTTTTTAATTCCTGCTAAAAATTGTCATATTTAAAAAATAGTTACCTGGAGGATAGACATTTATTCATAGGATAAAATGTACCCCTCTTTTCACGCCAAATTTTGTTGTTATGTGTTATGTTGCGGCTACTTATCTGTAAGATAAATGTATAATTTATTTCTGAACCCACGAATATTTAATTAATTGTCAAAAAAATCACACTAATATTTTAGTATCTCTTTTGATTATACAATTTGTGTTGGAAGAAATAAATTAAATTATGTAAAGAAAAATTTAATAACGAATAAAAAATAATACATGTTTAATGATTCTTCTCAGGTAACTTCTTAGTCTCCATAACACTAAAATAGATAAGGTTAGCTCAAAGATCTTCAACTTACGAAGGTTCAATAATGTCTTCATTTAGAAATTCATCTGCAAAATTGTCTTGATCTCTTGCTAGGCTATACAATGTTGCTGGAGATTAGAACGGTTGAATTTTTTTAACTTTACAGCCACTTCCAATGGATAAAATAATACCTAAACCTTCTCTTCCATACATAAAAAGTTATGTTACATATCTGATTTGAATATGGAATTCATTATAGAAATTTTCTTGATAGATTGTTTAGTGTACTTCTTAAACATGGATTCACTGTATAATCAGAATCTCCAAGTAAGAACCCATTTCTATTATCTTCATTTAAACTTCTTATCAAGAATACAGAATTAGTTATACCTATATATTTTTCATTTTGCAATCCTATACTGCTATTATTTAATCAATAGCACCAATATCTGTTGCAAAATGTTAATTAATTCATTTTTTTTAATTATACAGATTATGAAAACATTAAATGCCTAAACTAAGTGGAGAAAGAGAGGTAGAATACCTACTTTTATAATCTTTTATTAACAACTATTTGCAATATATTCTCAGAATATAGATCACTGTCGGTTTACTTAATCTAAACCTCTTAAAAAAGTCTATATCACCACAAAAATTAAAATGGTCGCTTCTGCCTCAAATATTCTATTTTCGCACTAAGTTTATAAACATTAAACATCATAGGTACTATTTAATTTAATTAAATCTTCTAATACCGGATCCATGTCTCTTACCCACAATAAACAACAATATTTAGGAGATATTTTTAATTTCGCGACAACCTACAACATAAAAACAAACTAAAATAAACACAATTTATCTTCCAGATAACTGCTTATTCGGCACTTCATTTGGCAAATAAATATTTTACATTTTATCTATCAGATAAGTTTATTCATATCAGTTGGTTGTTCAGATTTCTTTCCTAGATGGCGCTAAGTGTTTAAATCTAAACTAACGTAGAGCTTTAAATTGGATTCAGCTTTTGATCAAATTATAATTGACTTGGGTAACGACACAGCAAACAATGATTCTGATAAAGGTATTTATAACTCGGATGGATTATGTCTTCTTCTGCCAGTGCCTATCCTCTATGGATATTGGCTACCACAATGGCCCATCGTATTTTATTAGCAGCTGTTCGAAATAGGTCTGTGGTGGTCATACCTGTCCACTGTCTCAAATTCTTAAGCCAGGATATTCGGCGGCGTCCTGGTTTTCTATTCCCTTCTATTTTCCCTTCTAATATTAGTAGTAGTATTCTGTATTTATTTTCATTTCTCACTATATGTCCCAAATGTGCTAACTTTCTTTCTTTAATGGATTTCAAGACTTTAGATTCTTTTTGTAAACGTTAAATTACTGCGTCGTTAGTTATATGATGTACATATGATATTCTGCGCATGCGACGATAGCACCACATCTCGAAAGACTGCAACCGTCTGCAAGACGCATCAGTGAGTGTCCATGCCTCTGCTCCATACATAAGAACAAAAAACACATAACAATTAAGGATTTTGAGTCGGAGATGTAAGTTCAAGGTTAAATTGCAGACAGCTTTCTTCATCTGTTGGAAGGCACTCTTTGTTTTTTCGATCCTTCATTTAATCTCGTATGAGTGATCCCAGCTGTCTGTGATGTTGCATCCTAGGTATGTTATTTTTTCTGTTCTATCCAATACCTCATTGTCTGCCATAAACTTTGCATCTGTATCTTGGTTTTTGCTTATGATCATAATTTTCGTCTTTTTATTATTAAGTTTCATTCCATATTTTCTACCGATGTTAACTACTTGATCTATCAGTCTTTGTTATCCTTCAACACTATCCGCAACAAGGACAGTGTCGTCTGCATATCTTAGATTATTTATAACTTCACCGTTAACAATCACGCCATCAGTCGTTTCTCCCAAAGCTTCTCGAAATAGATGTTCAGAGTACGCATTAAACAGCAAAGGCTAGAATATGCAACCTTGTCGTACTCCTCTTTGTATTGGGACTTCATCGGGTAATTGATTGTCTACTCGAATCTTGGCTACTTGTTTCCTATAGAGATTGGCTATTATTCTTATATACTTGTCATCGATGTTTGCGATTCGCAAAGTTTCAATAAGCCTCTCATGCTGTACTTTGTCAAATGCCTTTTCGAAGTCAATGAAACAGGCAAAGATATCTGTAATAACATCTCTTGCTTGTTGTATCAATACTTGTATGCTAAAAAGTGCTTCTCTTGTGCCAAGACCGCTGCGAAATCCAAATTGTACATCAGCAATATCAGCAATGGATTATGTACCGACCAAAAATATCACTTTTTCGATTTGAAATAAGGTGTTCTTTTCAATTCCATGTTAAATTTTAAAATCGACTACAACCTTTGCTTAATAATCCTGTCGTCAGAGATTTGACCCCTAAAAATTATACGAACAAGCTAAATTTTACCGAGAATGTCAATTTTGAGACTACAGGAAAGATGCCGAAAAGTTTATCATTTTTACCCCCGGGAATACTCGTAAATCCCATCTCGTAGGGAGATAAAAACGCATAAAAATCGATTTATCCAGAATCTGTACGCCGTAGAAAAAAATGTTTTTAATAATAAAAAAAAAATAATTTTAAACAAAAATGTAGACAAGAACAGTTGATTTAGTTACTTATGCCAAATTATAAATTGCGCATTTAGTGCAGTTGCTCTGCTCATAAAATATGTTAGGGAGATTTTTTTCAGAAACCGGCAACGCTACTCGCCAGATATTCTTTTGAAGTTTATTTCAGCAAAATTGATGTTTTTTGTACTCTGAGCTAACAATTGTGAACACAGCAAAATCGCTATATAGCTTAAGCTGTAGGTTAAACCAAAGAATAAATCAAAATGTACAGAGTGTACAGTAAGTTTTAAAATGTCAACAATTTTAACTAACAAAACCCATCCAAAAATCTAAAAAAGTCAAGAACTTTTTACTTAATCTGACCGGAAATTTTATTATTAGACTAAGAGCTTCTTAAGTTAATAGATTCCACATCTTTCCGAAGCTTGCTTCATATATAAGGTGATATATAAAGCTAGCAATATGTAGATTAATTTTTTCTTCTGGACTCTCAAACAATTTTGACTTCCTCCCTTATGCCACGCAAATTTATCATTATTTCAAGAAATTGCTTACTTTTCTACTTTTTCACGTTCCAAACATTCCTTGAAACGCTCGCTCAATGGATGAAAGATCAGGAGATTTAGATGGCCAGGGAATAACATCATCATATAACGGGGGTCCTACGGCGATTGCCGCTTCCCGCATTTCAGCCTCCATCTTTTCCTATCTCTCCAATCTCCCTCTTCTAAGCCTCTAGATTGCATTGTTTTTGTAATTTCTCTTCTCCAGGAATTTGGTGGTCTTCCCCTTTTCCTTCTTTCTGGCGTAACATACATTAAGGCTTTCTTTGGCCACCGCTCCTCCTCCATTCTTATCACGTGACCATACCATTGTAATTGCCTTCCTTGTATTCTATCTGAAAGAGTATCTCTAATTCCTGTACGGTTTCGTATTTCCTCATTCCTGATTCTTTCCATTCTCGATACTCGACATGACCTTCTAAGATAATCCATTTCCACAACGTCTACTTTATCTCGTTCATTCTTTGTCATCGTCCAACATTCGGCACCATATGTGGTAATTGGTTCTACAATTGCTCTGTATACGCGAAGTTTGGTATGCAGTTTGGTAATTATTTTATTAGACCACAGTAATGAATTCAGTATTCGGATGCATTTTTTCCCTTGGGTTATTCGGTTTTGTACATCTATCTTAACTCTGCCATCTGCTGATATGATGCTTCCTAGATATTTATACTGGTTGCAGCCTTTTATGACTGCGTTTTCAAGCCTCAGATCTGTGGTATTTCCTCCAATTTTTAAATATTCTGTTTTGCTTATGTTTACAGTAAGCCCCCATTTGGCATATTCCTCAAATATATTTCGATTCATATAATTTATATCTTCCTCCTGCAACCACCACCTGATCATCTGCAAACAACAATGTATACAGAGTTTCTTGTCCCACTTCGATGCCCATAAATCTACATTTATTTCTCCAATTCCTCAATGCTTCTTGGACGTATATTTTAAAGAGTGTCGGTGACAAACAGCATCCTTGCTTTAGGCCTTTAGTGACTTTAAATTCATTTGAGGTTCTGGTTCCAATTTTTACACATCTAACTGCATTTTCGTACAATTTATATATCGCTCGGATATACGTCGAATCCAATCCGGACCTTTTGAGGACCTCAAACATTTTCTTTAACGGGACACTATTATATGCTTTCTCAAGGTCTATAAATACCAAATGGGTCTCTCTACTTCTTTCGACACGCTTTTCAATTATTTGTCGTAGGATAAATATATTATCAAGGCAGGATCTCCCGGTACGAAAGCCGCTTTGTTCTTCAATATCTTGTATCTGTCTTTCAACCCTCTTCTTTAATATTCTGCCGTACAACCGGCCCACAGAGCTCGTCACACTAATACCTCTATAATTGGAACAGTCTCTTTTATTCCCTCTCTTATATATGGAGCTTATATAAGATTTATTCCAATCTTTAGGAATTTCCTGTCCACACATACATTTATTGAAAAGGTCTACTATTAATTCTAAAAGTGCAGTCGGCCCATATTTAACCAGCTCTATGGGAATGTCTCCAGGCCCTGCGGCTTTTCCGTTTTTAATCTCTTTTAAGGTTTTCGTCAATTCAGATAATGTTATTATAGGGATTTCCTGTCTTTCGTCTCTGTTGTCTATTAATTCCCTTATCTTTTCCCATCTGTTCTCTACTCTATCCTCTTTCAGCAGTTTCGTATAATATTCTTCCCATTCATTTAACTTTATGAGAGAAATGTTGTCTTCATTTTTCTCATTTTTCTTAAACTGTTTTAATGTTTTCCAAGCTTGCGCCACTTTTGTTCCACCCATAAATCTGTCCAGTTCATCACACTTAGCCTCCCAGTTTATATTTTTCGCCTTATCCACGTCTTTTTTAACTTCTGTATTCCATTTAGCGTATATTTCTCTGTCTTGAGGATCTTTGGATTGAAGCCATATGTGATATGCTTGTTTTTTCTTGAGAACTTTCTCTTCTAGTTCCGTTGACAACCATTCAGGTTTTCCTTTTTATAAACATAACATAACATAAACTTAAAAATATGATGCCGTTACTGAATACAATTCCATTCCATTTCTGATCCTACTACACACATTCTTAACACCTCTACAATCTCAAAATAATATGTCTTTGGCTCAATGGTACGATGGTATGCGGCTGATAAACTTTAACGGCTAAACGGCTTTGACTATATGATTTAGTTATTTAAAACCCGAATTACCGTGGAAACATTTCTAGCAACCTTATTGTGTATTTTCCGAAACCAAATCCCAATCTTTTTAAATCGAGTAAAACGATAAAACTAAATCATTTTAAAAATCTTATTATCGTATTGAATAAAAGCAGCTTAAGTGGTTTATAAAACATATCTAAAGAAGTAGAAATTATCATTGAGCTAATCAGGAGCCAGTATAAATGATCTATTGTCATTTTAGGTGTAATCAATGGACACTGCTACCTAAGGTAACTGCCGCAGAAACATTAAAATACCTAACAATAATAGGCATGAGGATCTGAGTCGAGGCTTTTGCAACGCAATGATATGAACAGTGAATATAGCTCACAAGTTCATGAAATTATACTCTGAGAGGGTTCTCAGATTTTTCAGTAAACCCCCTTTAGAATAACCTACAAGAATATGGCACAAGACATTTGTTGATCTACATTTGGGAGCGTAATAAAATAGTCTACGGACAAAAAATACGCATTTGAATATTTATAGTAATACATAATATAACTATCCAATGTATGTCAATAAACAATACATTATTAGATAGCTAAATAATCAAAGATTGCTTCCGTTTAAGATAGATAAGAGATAAGATCTAAAAAATAATATCAAAGGTATAAATTTTTTAAAATTTGAGCGTAAACTTATTGCAAAAATTGTGAATAAAATTACGTTTTCATACAGAGACCAAGAGAACAGCACCATCGAAGAACTTGAATAATGAAAACTACATAAGCATCCTACGTTCAGAAGTCCAACAAATTATTAAAATAATAGAATATCTGATAAACAATGTAAATAAATGAAACAGACGTAAAACAAGAACTCTTAAAATATGAAAATGTAGCAAAATTATGCCACTTAATTCTTTAACGATGGAAATAGCTACAACTGTTATGCTAATGAGAAGTATGCCTAATGGAAAATGGAAAATGCTCTGATCATTGGCAACACGGCTACACAAATAAGGGTACTACGGTCCGGGCTTCAGTCTGGTAGAGGTGTCAGTCGGGATTCGACTGAGCTAGACTACAATAGATTCGCGAGTGAAGTAAGTAAGGGCACACGTAAGAGAAGAAACTGTTGGGCACCACCCTATTTTTTAAGGAATAGAGAAAACTATTCGCTGAAAATACGAAAATGGAGAGAAAATAAGATAAGAGCAATAACGGGAAAGATACAAATGGACGAGAACAGAAAGAAAATAAGACAAAATCAATACGAGAAAGATACAGGTAGTTACTATATATATATATTTAGGGATTCTACAGTATTCACCGCCTTCCCTCGCTCAAGCGTTTCCATCTCTCTCTGTTGTTCCATTCACCATCGTTTAGGTCTCTCTTACTTATGGCGCCGTCTACTTCGTTCCTCCGGGATTTTCGGGGTCGTCCTCTTTTGCTCCTTCCTATGGGGCTCCATTCGGTTATTCTCTTTGTTCATCTGCTGTCGCTAGTTCTTCTTACATGTCCATACCACTTTAGTCTTTTTTGTTCTATATAACATGTTAGTATGTCTGTTTCTATTGATGTTCTTTGATTTATTTCGTCATTACTTCTCCTATCCATTCTTGTTACTCTGCAGCATCTTCGCAGGTATTCCATCTCTGTTGCTACTATCTTACTGCTGTTTTTCTTGTTTATGATCCAATTTTCAGCCCCATATGTCATAATACTTCGCACTAATGTTTTATAAATCTGTGTTTTTGTCTTCATATTTAGGTGTCTATCCCACCATACTGAGTTAAGTTGTCGGATTGCTGTTCTTGTTTGTCCTAATCTTTGTGTAATTTCTTCCTCTGTTGTTGCCTTTTTCGTGATTATAAACCCCAAGTATTTGAATTTATCCTTTTCTTTGATTGTTACGTTGTCATCAATCTGTAGATCTTCTATGTCTTCTTCACTTGTAGATAGGTACTCTGTTTTCGCGAGGTTAATATCTAGGCCAGCCTTGGTATATTCTTCTTGTAGTTTCTTTATCATATAGCTGAGATCGTCTTGGTCTTGTGCAATTACTACTTGATCGTCTGCAAAGCTTAACCTATAAAGGTATTCGTTCCGTACCGGTACTCCCATGCCTTCGCATTTTCTTTTACATGTAGTCAAGCCTTTCTCTAAGTATATTTTGAATAGGGTTGGAGATGTGGAACAACCCTGCAGGAGCCCTTTTGTTGTGGTGATGTCTCCTATGATTCTTGTTCCCATTTTAATGGACACTTTATATTCTTTATACAGAGCTTTTGTAGCTTCTATGAGTTCCGTCTGTATTTCTAATTTGTACATTGCCTCCCATAGTTCTGACCTTGGTACAGAGTCATACGCCTTTCTCAGGTCCACAAATGCCAAGTGTATATCTCTATTTTTGCTTTTTTCTTTTCCAACAGTTGTTCCAGTGTGTATATGTGGTCTACGCATGATCTTCTTGCCGTGAAGCCTGCCCGATCCTCCCCGATTTTGCCTTTTATCGCTTGCTCTATCTTTTCTCGCAGTATCTTCCCATATAATCTTCCTATTGATAATATTACGCTTATTCCTCTGTAGTTTTCGCATCGTTTTCTATCTCCTTTCTTAAATATAGATGTCATATATGCCTCCGTCCATTCCTTTGGGAGCTGTTCTCCATTTATGGCTGAAATATCCATTGTATCATCCGGTGTAATTTTTTTGACCCGTAGTTACTAAACACGAACAAAATAGTAATTTTTTTTATCCCGGTTTTTTATAGCGTTCTCCGCCTTCCGGTTCCCAGTTTCCAGCTACGTCGGTCATTCCATTCGCCAGGGTGAAGGTTTCTTTCCGACATTGCCTTCTGAATGCCGCCCCGCCAGGATTGTTTTGGCCTTCCTCTCTTCCTTCTTTCCCTTGGCGTCCATTTTAAAATTTGGTTTGGCAGCCTGTCGTCGTCCATTCTTTTCACATGACCATACCAGATCAGTTGTCTCCTTTGAATTTCGTCAATGATGGTTGACTTGACTCCCATTATATTTCTGATATGATCATTTTGTATTCTATCAAGCCTTGATTTTCTAGCTGATCTTCTCCAGAAGTCCATTTCCAATGCAAGTAGGCGTCACTCAAGGGATTTAGTAAGTTGCCATGTTTCGTATCCATAGAGCACTATCCTTTTAAAGATGGAGTTAAAGAGGAGATGCTTTCTTTGATTTGATAGTTCTTTTGACCATAGCATCGGGTTTAGGCATCCTATCACCCTTTTTCCTTTCACGATTCTTTGCTCTATCCATTTTTCACAAAATAGTAATAAGGAGTGTAATTATATCACGCGGTAAGCAGCAAAAGAATGTAACAAACAAGAGAATAAAAAGAGGAAAGACTGGTTCGACATAGAGTGCCAAAAAGAAATAGAAATAAGAAAATCATTAAGGATTGAAATGATCACGAAAGAAACAACAGAGACAAAGAATAGATATAGGGAGCAAAGACAAAAAGTAAAGAGAGTGCTGAGAGAAAAGAAGAGAAAACACATAGAAAATAAGCTAAAAGAAATAGAAGAGAATTACAGAAATAAAAAAATAAAAAACCTATATCAAGGTGCTAGAAATGAAAAAAAAGGTTTCCAACAAAAACCCATATTCGTCAAAAACAAAGCAGGAGATAATATAAGCGGGGAAACAGAAATTGCCGATAGATGGAAAGAGTATTTTGATGAATTACTAAATGGCAATAATAAGTCAAACCAAAGAGAATGCGTGGAAACAGAAGCAAGAATCGAACACTTAGAAGACATAGAAGATAATTCACCCAGCAAAGAACTAATCGAGGAAATCATAAAAAATCTGAAAAACAACAAATCCCCTGGAAGCGATAACATAACAGCAGAGATGATGAAATATGGTGGAAAACTGCTAAATAATTGGATATACAAGATCATAAAGGAGATATGGATAAAAGAACGAATACCCGAAGATTGGAAGGAAGCCATTATTTGCCCATTACACAAAAAAGGAGACAAAACAGAATGCAGTAATTACAGAGGAGTAGCGTTACTAAATACCGTATATAAAATCCTATCAAAATCCATAAAAGATAAGCTAGAAAAAGAAGTTGAAAATATAATAGGCGAATACCAGTGCGGATTTAGACGAGGGAGAAGCACAACGGACCAAGTATTCATAATCAGAGAATTACAAGCAGAAAGCTATGAACACAACTTACCAACGATAGCGCTATTCATCGACTTCCAGCAAGCATACGATAGAATAAAAAGGAAGGAATTAAAAGAGACCCTTGAGGAACTGGGAGTTAGCAGAAAGTTGCGTAACATGATACATCTTACTTTAGAGAATACAGAAAACAGAGTCAAAGTAAACAATCATGTATCGGACAAATTTATAGTAAACGAAGGATTAAGGCAGGGCGATCCTTTGTCATCATTACTCTTCAATTTATGCCTAGAAAAAATAATGCGAGAAGCGAAAATCAATAGAGAAGGACTCCTATATCATAAAAGACACCAAGTTTTGGCATTTGCGGATGATATAGTGTTGCTGGCAAGAGGAAAAAAAGAGCTACAGGAGATAGTACAGAGAATAGTAAAAGCAGCAAAGAAAATGGGACTTTACATAAATGAAACTAAAACAAAATGTATGCAGTGGACAGATGATCAGTTCAGGGATGGACAAAAGTTTAAAGTAGAAGTAGAAGAAAGATTATCATACGAATTCGAAATGGTAGAAAGATTTACATACCTAGGTACAATAATATCACGCAAACCTAACATTAAAGAAGAAATACAAGCTAGAATAATGGCAGGCAATAGAAGTGTACATGCTCTTAGTGGAATGTTGAAAAGCAAGTTTTTATCAAGAAAGGCAAAAATACAGTTATACAAAACAACTATACAACCAATAGTAACGTACTGCAGTGAGACATGGACAATGACAAAAAATGAACAAAATTTACTGGAGATATGGGAAAGGAAAATCCTGAGGAAGATATATGGAGGAATAATAAGGGACGGTTTATGGATAAGAAGATCAAATGATGAGTTAAAGAAATTATATAATCAACCTAACATAATAGGAGTCATAAAGGCACAGAGACTAAGATGGCGAGGTCACCTAGAAAGGATGCCGAACACGAGGACTTCAAAAAGGGTAATGAACTACACTATAACTTTAAAAAAGAGAAAAGGAAGACCAAAAAATAGATGGAATCAGGAGGTAGAAAAAGATATGGAAGAAATTGGACTACAAGGCCAGAAAAGAAAAATGAATAACAAGAAGGAATGGAGAAAAATCACATATCGAGCCAGAGAAGATCTCAGTACACAAAGAAAAGCGAAAATGAAGAAAGAACAAACTTTTTAAGCCATGGGCCTCTAAGGCCTTTAGTGCTATTGTATATATATATAAGACAAATTAATTAAGTTACACAGTAAATCATACCTGAAATAGACAATGTCAATTACGGTAAAATACTAATCAACTATAGTCCATCTAATTTACATACCGTTGCACGTCATCGGCGCCATAGCCCGTGACGTCACATGATACCAACACGAAATATTTAGGCGGTAGGTGTGTTCTTTTTTAGAATCACTTTGCCGAGTACACTGGCATTACAGCCACTAGACATATTTTATTATATACGCGTAGAACTAATATTTAAAGATTTCTATTAATGTTAACTTAAAGAAATAGACAACAATATGTTTCATTTAATTTGTATAAATGCATTATAAAGCGTTTTTACGAAGAACGTTTGTTCGGAACACACTGTAACTGTAATCGAACGAAGGTGAAATTTTGGCATAAATTGGTAACACTTATTTGACAGTTGCGGTGTTGACACTTTTTGTACTTTATTATTTTAAATTTTAAAGTGAATACCTCTTGTTTTATATTTTTACCCATTTAATAAAATCTGTTTTTTTAGAACAAAATTAGTGTGTTTTATTTCAAAAATGTCACGTACGAATTTAAATAGTCATTGTAAAGAGTATAATAATAATTATGTGGCCTATTTGATTTAAAATGGATTCAGGATTTTTTTATACTTTGGCAACTATGTCAACTTCGATCTCTGACGTAGATAATGACGTGCAACGGTTTGTAAATTAGATGGACTGTACATATATGTGTTGAAATAAATTTAATAAATATTAATTATAAATTATAGGTTGTATGTCAATAAGAAGTAGTATACGTAAAGAAAAAATATAAAGTAATTACTATTTAAATGGGAATAAGCCACAATTAAAGGTTAAAATAAGTTTATTGACGTTTCAATTTCCACTTCTGAAATCTTTCTCAAAATACAAACATTAGTAAATTAAAAAAAGTTTTTTTTGTTGAAACAAAAAAAAATTTGTTTAATTGATTTAAAATATTCGTTTTTGAGAGAACAGTTCATTCTACACAACAAGTGCTAATAAACATTTACAATTATCTCAGCTACATTTTTTATTTGAAACATTTTTTCTATGGCGTACAGATTATTGGTAAATCGATTTTTTTGCGTTTTTACCCCCCTACAATGGGGGTTTTAGAGGGAAGCCCGGGAGTAAAAATGGTAAACTTTTTTGCATCTCTTTTGGGGTCCCAAAACTAATATCCTCGGCAAAATTCAGCTTGTTCGTATAATTTTTAGAGTTTCAGTGGTATTTTCATCACTGACGATTGGAGTATAATAAGTTACTAAAATGAATGAATTTAAAAATTATTGCAACTTGAGGACATGTAATAAAATTTAGTCATCACCATATTGTATTTAAACTTAAAAGATACTAGTATTTAAATACAGGTGGATAAAATATATATACATAAAAATTATTCAGAAATATTCTGACCATGCTTATAATTTGAATTGTCCTTTGTAACAAAGAAAAATAAAATATTGTAACATAATAAATCACGCTGGTTGTAAATTGTCAATGCGTACTTACAGTTTCATACAATTGGCACGTGTCTGAAAGGTATGTGCAGGTAGAGATGCGGCAATCATAATGTTGAAGACTGGCGAAGAACAAACAAACAAAAACAATTTTGCAAAAGTTAGGTTACCTATACAGTGTGTAAAAGCCAAATGAATAAATTCATTATTTAGGTTACTATACATATTTATAAAAAATTCCGAAACACGTCAAATTTAAATTATAACTTGACATTCTTTAACGTGAAAATGCAACCCCTACCTTCAACCCCCTTAGAATGACAGGTACAACCCCCAATTTTTAAAATAGGAAGTATAGGCTTGTGATATATCGTTTGAAAGGTCTTTTCATTCTCCATTCAAAAATGTTGTCGCTTTCAAGTTTATTAAGATTAATTAAGATAAAATAAATTAAAATCATGTGGTTACCGAAATTCGCTAAAATATACTCAAAACTTATTTCCCGTTTAGGTCTTGATAATGAGAAAGTGAACAAAAACCATAGCAATGTGGTCTTTAGATGGTAACCATTAAAAAACTTTAAAGAATTTCCGTGGCAACGTTATTTTAACACGCATTAGTAAATTGTTTTATTTAACTTGTCAGTATTTTAATTTAAGTAAAAAGTTCGTTTAATTCAATTTTGAAAAATGGTTTGATTAACGGAAATGCATAAAATAACAGTTTTACAAATGATTGGTTACGGAGATAACACCCGAACACAACAGGAAGTAACTCGCCTATTTCATGAGAAATTTCCTAATTTACCGCCTATATCCCAAGGAACAATAAGTAAAATAGAGAAGCAGTTTCGTGAGTTTGGTCATGTAAGGCAGATAAAAAAAGCAGCTGCCAATGCACTGAGTGATGAACTCAAATTAGATGTGTTGCTTGAGTTTCAGGAAAATCCACATACATCGAGTAGACAGGCATCCACTACATTCAATGCTAGCCATACATCGATAGTAAACATATTAAAAGAAAATAAATTGCATCCCTATAAGATGATACCTACTCAGGAGCTCATGGAAGACGATTTTGATAGGAGAACTTTTTTTTGTGAGCAAATGATGGACATGTTGGATAACAATATTATCCAATTAGAAGACGTTATGTTTTCTGATGAGTGTACTTTTTCACTTAACGGTCATGCTAATCGGCAAAATTGCCGCTACTGGGCCACGGAAAATCCTCACTGGATGAAAGAAGAACACACTCAATACCCTCAAAAGGTTAATGTTTGGGCAGGGATTGTAGGAAACAATATCATTGGTCCCTTTTTCATTGAGGGCAACTTGAATGGCAATAATTATTTGGCACTACTTCAAAATGATGTCATTCCAACGTTGGCAAATTTATTTCCTGATCCAGGAAACCCTCAAGTTCCAGCGAATACGATATGGTTTCAGCAGGATGGAGCACCACCACATTACCAACTTAATGTCCGGCAGTACCTCGATACAATATTTCCCAATCGGTGGATAGGGAGGCGAGGATCGATTGAATGGCCAGCGCGATCACCTGATCTTACATTATTAGATTTCTTTTTATGGGGATATGTGAAGAGCCATGTTGACAAAACTAAACCTTCTGATTTAAATGACTTAAAATAACGAATAACGCTTGCGATTAGGTCGATCACGCCTGTTATGTTAAATAATGTTAGAAGACAGTTTTATTTGAGATTAGGATGTTGCCAAGACGTTCGCGGTGAACATTTTGAACATCTATTTCATTAACATTCATAGTTCTTTTTCGTGTTCTACATTTTATTACGTTTTGCATTACATTTTATATCAATACAATCATAGTATTTGATTGTATTGTAGCGAATTTCGGTAACCACATGATTTGAATTTATTTTATCTTAATTAATCTTAATAAACTTGAAAGCGACAACATTTTTGAATGGAGAATGAAAAGACCTTTCAAACGATATATCACAAGCCTATACTTCCTATTTTAAAAATTGGGGGTTGTACCTGTCATTCTAAGGGGGTTGAAGGAAGGGGTTGCATTATCACGTTAAAGAATGTCAAGTTATAATTTAAATTTGACGCGTTTCGGGATTTTTTATAAATATGTACAGTAACCTAAATAATGAATTTATTCCATTTGGCTTTTACACACTGTATATCTTTATTTATTTTGTATTTCTTGTATGGGATATACTAACCACCCGAAAAAAGGAGGTATATACCACAAACTATCTCAACTATGATTTTTTTACAATGGTTCGTTACTATGAGGACGTACAAATGTCATTGACGATATACAACTGACTTTAAAGGAAAAAATATAACGACCACTTCCTGCATGATAATAAAAATAAAATAGAATTTGTCATTAATTTTAGCACAAAGCTGAATATATTTTTACAACCTACTAAATGTTTGTTGCTTTGACTATAACTTTAACGTTTTGAATTAGTTTTGGCCAATATTCGCAATCGAAACAAGACTTTATACCGTCTCATATTGTTGTAGTGAAAAGCGTACCTAGGGAAGCGAGAACTGGCAGTAAAAAGAGAAAATCTACAGAAGAGAGAAAATATTCAGTTGCAGCGCTGTCCCAGTGACCATTAAAGTTAAAGTGCATCATAAAAAGAGAACCATCAAAAGTTGTCTCTAAAGAGTAACTTGGACGTATAGGAGTCGCTGCTAGATTGTATTGCTCTTTTACCATTGTCGCACAAACTAAAATGTTTTTAGGGTTTATGTGGTTTTTAAAATAAAATTTTTGTACAATTTTCAGCTCACATTCCGTTTTCCTTAGCCTTTCTTTCCTTTTGCTAATTCTTTTTGAGACTGCATCTATACACTTGTAAATATGATATCAGTCAGCTTTGTCTCTTTCAGAAGAATGTGTTAAAAATCCTCATCTCTAGTAGTTCTGCTAATTTAAACATATCACTTTTAGCATCATTTCTATTTCCAAAACCTAGTTCCTGATGTATTGCTAGTGATATTGTAAATAATTTAAAACTTTTTCACCAATTTCTTTACTTGCCTACAGACCGTATTGCCTACCTATTCCTAATTTCGCATTGAAGTTATATATATAATAATAATAGTCTCCCGTTTTATACCGCTTCGCGGCTTTGGGAGTATAGCAGGGTAGTCTGCTATATCTAGGGCCTACGGTATACAAGGAAGGTAACATGGCCAGTGCTACGCTTCAACCGCCTATTATTACCCCTGGTTTTACCCAAGGTACTCATTTTATTTAGGCTGAGTCGACCTGGGGCCTATAGACATTTTTAAAAATGTCTAGTTGTTCTTGCCGGCGGTAGGATTCGAACTCCGGACCACCGCCATGCGAGGCAAGCATCCTACCGCTTGCGCTACGCAGGCCCTCAGTTATATATATATATATATATATACAGGGTGAGTCACCACTAACGGGACGGAAGATTACAGCGAAACGGTAAAATATTTTGAAAAAAATTTAAATGTGTAGTGTGTAGGTTGATAAAGGCTACATTTGAAAATTATTTTGAAATATACAGGGCGTTCCAATAAAGTGCGGCGTATCAAAGTTATATTTTTTCTTATGGGACACCCTATATTTTATTACATTTTCTAATTGTCAGCAAAAAATTAGGTATAGTTTCATAAGACTTCCCTATACCTATGTACAGAGTGTTCTGAGTTATGTCGAATTTTCTTAAAATGTAAAACTTTAAACGAGGACTTATTCTTAATTTATTTAAGCAATTCTAATAAAATTACACATACATCTAAATAGCTGGATATTGGTCGAATGTATTTCATGGTTAATTATTAAACATTTATTTACAGGGTGTTCAAAATTTGAAGTTGCATTATTGGATTATTCAATGTGTAATATAAGGCTTATTTTAAATGGAACATCCTATATATTAATGAATTATTAAATTAAAAAAAATTTTCTCTTTCGAATGATATACGGATGTCCTATAACTAGGACTGATAGTTTTGCCGTAATTTAAAATTTTGTTAAACGGAAATCGATTTTAAATATTTATAATTGTTACTTTCGATTTTTAAACCCATCATATTGACATATTGTTATAAACGAAACCAGTGTAGTTGTAAATACATTTTTTGTAAATAAACTAAAATTTTTATGTCTTTGGATTCGTATTCGTTGGGAATAGGATAATTAGTATTAAAATATGATAAAAAGAAAATAAAAAAAATTTGTTGAAAATCAGATGTTTTTTAGATTTTCTACGATTCATAAAGTGAAAGGCAACTGCGTAAACGTTACAGTTTTCAAAAATAACGTAGATATTAACGGTATGTTTAATTTTTTGTATTATTTTAAGTATTAAAATAAGTTTAGTATTTAAATAAAAATAAAACTGTAAAATGTATTTCGTTGAATTCATAATAATAATAATAATAAGATGTACCTATAACTTCTTACGTGTTTACGAGCACACACTCTTTTTATTGAAAACAATTAAATACATAACGAAACAGAAAGAATTTTAATAAAACAAATAATACAAAATAATACAACATGAATAATGAACATAAATAATACAAAATAATCCAACACTTACTATAAGTAAAAAATGTTCAGGTATGTAACAGATGTTCAAATTGCTTGCCATCTTGTGCAACACAACAAGCGATTCTATCTTCGAATGATTTACTTAAATTATTTAACATAGCAGGAGTTATTGAAGCAAACGCGTTTGTAATTCTTAATTTCATGTCAACTCTAGTAGTAGGAGGTGTCGCATATACAATATTTTTAATATAGCCTCACTTAAAAAAATCCATCTTGGTTAGTCCTGGTGACCTAGGGGGCCAATTATATGAACCACCTCTACCTATCTATGTTTGTAAATTTTCTGTTAAGGTAGTTCCTAACATTACGTGAGAAATGAGCAGGAGCTCCGTCCGACTGGAGCCACATTTTTGTTCGTAGACTAAGTGGAAGGTTCTCAAGCAGTGTCCAAAAATCTTGTTTTAAAAAATTTAGGAAATTTTTGTCCCATTGAGATGTCCGTCAAAAAAATACGGGCCGATAACGTACTCGCCCATAATGCCGCCCCAAACATTAACACTCGATCGGTGTTGGCGATCAACAGTACGAAATAAATGTTTATTTTCTGTGTCATAATGAAAATTATGTCTATTTACTAGAACATTATTATGAAAAGTCGATTCGTCTGTAAATAATACATTTCAAAAAAAAACCAGGATCTTCTCCAACTTTATCTAAAGTCCATAAACAAAAATTTAAACGGTTACCATAATCTTGTTCTGTCAAATACGGATGAAAGTGGTTGGTCTTAAGTATTCTACATAAACTAGTTTGACCAATTTCTAATTCACCCGAAATTTTTCTTGTACTAATATTTGGGTTTTCCGTAACAGAAAGCAGGACATAAGTTCGTTAACGTTGTCATCAATAACTGGTTTATTTTTGTTTACTTTTTGTATGCAACATTACCAGTAGCACGGAATATATTAAGCAATCTCTCAAAAACTTCCTTGTGTGGGTGTCTTCTATCAGGATACTTTTGAGCATAAACTTTAGAAGCTAAGAGACAATTTTCAAAACATTCTCCAATGCAAAGTACCATGTCGACTCTTTCATGGATAGCGTAATTCTTCATTTTTAGGAATAATGAAAGCTAAATATTACACACGAATGTTTATATTTTGACAATTACCAGACCGTAATGTCAGAAAATGACAATGTCATACAATGATTTAAAATCAATATACCCATGAAGAGTTTAAATAATTGTAAATTAAGCAAAAACTATGATACTTAAGTAAAGGACATCTTTATACCGTTCAAAAGAGGAAACTTTTTTTAGTATTACGTGTTTGGGACCTTTCATTTTGTATAATGTAGGATTTTTAGGTCAGTCTTCCAATAGTGTGTAGTTGCAACCTGTAAGACTAATGTACTCGCCCGAGTGGCAATGTACATGTACAAGCAGTACAAGGGGAGTAAGGTTGTAGAGAGAAGTTGTTATAATGGCGGAAATAACATAGAATTGTAAATTTGTTTGGTTAAATAAAAAGTTGAAAATATCAGTTGGGATATTAATTTTGCCAAAGAAAACCTACGTTAAGAAAAGTTAAAGTTGTTAGCGCAATCATTATGATTAATTAATATCCATGGTGTTCCATTTAAAATAAGCCTTATATTTGATATTGAATAATCCCAAATTGAAACTAAGTTTTTAACACCCTGTAAATAAATGTTTAATAATCAATAATGGAATAAATGTAACCATTACCCAACTATTTAGATGTAAGAGAAAATTTGTTATAATTACTTAAATAAGTCGAGAATTAGTCTTCTTTAAAAAAAATTTTTTTGCTTATAATGTAGTAAGTTGTGGTTTATTTTGTATTATTTGTTTTATTAAAATTCTTTCTAATTCGATGTGCATTAGCAAGTAAAAGTATAAAGTATATACATTTGTTTACAACTACAATGATTTCATTTATAACAAATATGTCAAAATGATGGGTTTAAAAATCGAGAGAAACAACTATAAATATTTTTAAATCGAAAAGAAAATTTTAAATTACGCAAAATCTATCACTCCTAGTTATAGGACATCCATATAGCATTCGAAAGTGGAAATTTTTTTTAACATAATAATTCATTAATATACAGGGTGTTCCATTTAAAATAAGCCTTATATTACACATTGAATAATCCAATAATGAAACTACAAATTTTGAACACCCTGTAAATAAATGTTTAGTAATTAATCATGAATTACATTTAACCAATATCCAACTATTTAGAGGTATAACCAATTTTATTAGAATTTCTTAAATAAGTTAGGAATTAGTCTTCGTTTAAAGCTTTACATTTTAAGAATATTCCACATAACTCAGAACACTCTGTACATAAGTATATGGAAGTCCCATGAAACTATACCTAATTTTTTACTGACAACTAGAAAAAGTAATAAAATATAGGGTGTCCCATAAGAAAAAATATAACTTTGATACGCCGCAGTTTATTGGGACGCCCTGTATATTTCAAAATAATTTTAAAATGTAGCCCTTATCAACCTTCAAACTATGAATTTAAATTTTTTTTAAAATCTTTTACCGTTTCGCTGTAATCTTGCGTCCCGTTAGTAGTGACTCACCCTGTATATATATATATATATATATATATATATATATATATATATATATATATATATATATATACATACATATATATATATATATATATATATATATATATATATATACATATATATATATATATATTATACTCAAAATAGTATACTGTCAGTCGTCATACTCCTCCGAAACGGCTAGATAGATTTTTATGACATTTTATATGTGTATTCCATAGGTCCGAGAATAGATAGGTTGTTATCTGTTTTACATACCCCTAAGGGGTAAGGGTGGTTCACACCAAATTTTTTTTTTTTACTTTTTAAACAAAATTTTTATTTTTATATTTTTATATGGCATTAAAAATACATATAGCCCTTAATGTTTACTTCTTTATTATTAACCCCTGTTTTATAATAAGCATATTAGTGTCACAGTGTTAGTCGCCATACTCCTCCAAAACGGCTGGACCGATTTTTATGAAATTTTAGATGTGCATTCGGCAGATCTCAGAATAGGTTCTTACCTAGTTTTCATACCCCTAAGAGGTAAGGGTGGTTCACCCTAAACGTTTTTTTTTTTAACTAAATTCTTTATCTTTATGATGTGTGGCATTAAAAAATACATACAGCCCTTAATTTTCAGCCTTCTATCAACAACTCCTATTTTAATAGCCTTATTAGTATCACACACTTAGTTACAATACAGTACGGTCGCGTTATTCCGAACGATATCGGGGAAACGGGTTGTTCGGATGATCGCATCGTTCGGATTACCTAAGGCTTTTTTATTGGGAGAAGAAAAACTGCAAAAACACAATGACCAAATGTCTGAAAATGCTTTATGTATATTAATAAAATATTATTTCACTACGAAGTTCGTTAGCGGATAAATGACCAGGGCAGTTGTCCAACACCAACACTGTCTCCTGATTGAGGTTCACACGTGCGAGATGACGACGAACATCAGGGACGAATTCAGTTTTGAACCAATCCAAAAACAAATCTCTTGTCACCCATGCACTTTTTGGCCCTCGATACCATACGGGAAGATCAAGACGTTTATCATTTTGACAAGGCTTACATTTAATTTTACTTGCTGTGGCCTCCTTTACTGTCTCGATGCCTAATTGTGCTTTTCTTTTTGAAATTTTTTCTTTGAGCTTATTTTGAAGGGAATATTGTGTTCTTCGTTCGGCGTGTCCTTTCACAAGAGCATTTTATAGTAGTCGAAGGTATTTTCTTCTAAGTATATTTTCGTTATTATTGGTGGAATAGATTATATAACTATTGATCGCGGCTACATTTAACATGGAAAAAACCATCGGCCATCTTTTGGTGTTCCTGACAACATTGTAAGAAGCACAAAGTTTGTCTACTGTATCTACACCTCCCTTTGCCTTGTTATAGAATATTATAATCTCGGGTTTCTTTTGGTCACCTGTTTCTTCGTCGATTGCTGCGTCATCATGTAGGCTTGAAACTAATATTACGTTTTTACAGCGCTTAGGCACATAGGCAACAGGAGTCATGTCTTTCCGAAACCCAAAAATACTGGTATTGGGCTCACGCTTTTGTGTAACTTTGAATTCATTGGGAATTTGGGCCTTATTTTTTTTTTTTTTTTTTATCGTTCCTACTACAAAGGCAATTTTTTTCTCATCAAGATCTTTTATCAAATCAAAATCAGAAAACCAGTTGTCAGTGTTCTCCCCGTATTAAATATAGGTGTTGCCAGCCTTTTTACCACGTCTCGTGGTTTGTTACTTATGGAGAATGGGCCATCTGGTTGAGTCCCTGCATAAATTTCCATGTTATAAGTGTAAAAGATGTCAACCATGGCATAAATTTTGATGCCATATTTATTGGGTTTTTTGGGATGTATTGAATAATGGAGCATCTTCCACGAAATGCGTCTAGTTTTTTGTAAATTGTAACATTTTTCCCAAGCAAGTAGCATTTTTGGCAATTAGACACAAACTCCTCGAAAATATTCCTTATTGGGGCCAAACGATCCATTCTTTTACGTTCTATTCTCGTAGCTATGTCATCAAAACGTAATACTCTCATTAAAAATAGAAATCTTCTCCAGTTCATCACTGTTTTGAAATCCTCCATTCTCCATAGTTCTTCAGGGTTCACTCGATTACCATGGTAAATGCCCGCCAAATAAAGCAAGCCCAAAAGGGCTGTTATTTCTAGTTTGTCTCTATCCCTGGCATCTCTTGGACGACAATAATTAGATCTTACAGAACTTATGTACTTATTTGTGAAGTTTACGATGCTCGCAATCATAGGATAGTTATGAGGCACTTCCAAATATCAACGTAGTCTGTGAGATTCTTAGCTGGTCCATGGACCCCAGGGAGACGGAATAATATATTGCGAGGTGGTCGCTTAATTTTTTTGTTTGGATTTTTTTGCCAAATCCATGAGTCGAAAACTTTTCCATTTTTCTTTAGGTGAGCTATATAAGCCTCGTTGGAACTGTCAGCTTCGTCTTTTCGTCTTCGGCATTACTTCCATCACTCAATGCGGACTCAGAATCGTCATCACGTTCCGAAACATGTTCCTCTTCGTCTGTATCGCTATCATCCATACGTATATCGTCATCCGACTCAGCAATCACATTTGTAATAGCTTCTATATCAGTGAGATCATTGAGATTGAAATTCTTCTTCTTATCCGCCATTTCTAAAATAAAATAAACAAAATGGAACTAATTGACACAAATGGTCGCGTGTATATGAGAAATACAGACCTCTTATATCAACGTAGAAAGTTTTCAACACAAAAAATGCACGAAATAGTTATATGTTATCAATATTACAGTAAGAATAATGTAACTATAACAAAAAAAAACAGATGTTATAAAAATTTATCTAAAAAGTCGATCGTATATCTGAAATACAAATGCAAAATTCTCAGCAACGTACTATCCCTTGACAGGTTATTTGTGCACTGGAAGGTTGCTTTAGTAATGGAGTAGGAACAGCGAAAAGCACCCGATCGCAGCGCAGCGTAGGTAATAGATATTATACTAAATCTATTACCCGTGTATCTACCACATACGCGCGACCGCTGGAAGGTTAATGAAACACCCTGTATGGCGCTTGGTGCCCGGACTATAAATACTACGCGTTCGACACTGGTACTTTTAGAGTTTGTTTATTTTGTTTTCATGGTAATATTTAACTTTTTTTTTAACGTTTTGTGAAGGGAGTGCAATAGGAAATAAAGACTGTTAATCCGTCGTCATTATTAGTATTAGTATAATATTCATATTAGATATTATTGCACAAATATATTCGTACTAGATAAAATGATTGTAATCATTATTTTATGAGTAATACAATGTCTTATTGAATCCATTTTTAGTACAAATTGATACCTAGTATAAAAACAAGAAGAGGAAAGAGAAAATGAGAAAACATTAATTTATTCTCGAATTTTGAACAGAAATTATAAGAACTGACACTTGTCACACAAATTAAAAATATTCAACAAAACTCGAACCTACAAATTAAGGATGTATAAATTCTTGCATTTATTTTCCAATCGCACACAGTTTCACGCAAGCGTTACCTACCTATTATTTAATTACAATTGCAATATAATCCATGCGTTTTGAATCAAGTCGTTGTTGACATAATATGAAACCCACGGTATAGTCGTTCTAAAACCCGCGCAACCATCAAAGGTTATCTTCGGGGTTGAGGTCGAGTTGGCGTCACTTCATGTCCCCCCAAACTTCCTCTTTGGATTTTCTTTGGCAATCGTAGATTGTTAGTTGTCCTGTGTACTAGTTCCTCACACTCATGTGGGATCGTCATTTTCTGAAAGCGGGGAGGGGATGGGAGAACGCATGCTTCTAGCATCGTGGGGCCAAACGCAAGAAGGGAACGGCCGACAGCGGGAAATGGATATAATTCATTCGCAGATAAACCGTTGAATCGGCAACGTCATGTCGTTGTAGACACGTTCTTCAAAAGTCAAATAAACAAATTCACCTGAATAAAATTTTCAAGGCTTTTCGCTGTATTAAAAGTGACGTGTACTCGTTTCCTAGTTACAAAAGTTTAGTGCACAGTGACTGTTTCACTCTTTTTAACAATACAACAAACATTTCAGTGCCAATTAATACATCTGGGTTAACAAACACCTTGATAAGATAACTGCATCAACGCTTACGATAACCTCCACGAAATATTTTGGAAGCGGGTCAACGTATTCCGTTGCTGACCTATCTCAATATTTGAAACAGTTAGTTGGTCATGGACAATAATTATTACTATTCACACAAGGTTGTTCGCTCTGCAAGAGGTATCTGTGTCGATCTTATTAGATTCTGAACTATTTGATTGAGGGTGATTTGCTGAAAAGTTATCATGTCAGCGAAAAGGAAAGCTTCTTCAATTATTCAACATCACAAGGTGAGGTTATATACAGTTATTCTTTGTTCAAATAAAGTGCACTCTGTATACACTACTTTTGGTTAATTTTTATGCATCACATTGTTTCCTGGAAAATTATTTCATAAGTTTTTTCAATTTTACATAAATTTTTAAATGATCTATATAAAACAACGAACAACATTTTCGCCACGGTCATAATCAAAAGATAAACTATTTTTGTGATCGCTTTTCTACTTTTACTGTATGTAGGTGTTGTTTAAATATGAAATATACACCTTTATCTTCCGTTTTTATGTATTTTCTAGGATATGACAATGAATGTTTCTTCTTTGTTTATGTAGATGTTTCTTAAAATTTGTTTATAAAGCATTATTTAATACTTTCTTCTATTTTGATCTAATCTAATTAACATTATGCCAGGTTTTATGTGTAAAAATCTCTTCCTGTCGATTCCTCAACCGTCCATCAATCTAGCCTTCCAGTATTACACAAAAATGAATATTTTATAATACCAAATTTGTGATCATGAAGCTATTATAATTGATTATGAATTAGAGATTTGTATATTATTATGTTCAAATTCGTATTATTATTTTTTATAATTTTATATTGTATTGATCCACAAAAATTTTTGTTTCTATATAAAATGTCATAAAATTCAAAGTTTTCTTTTTCTTATATTGTAGCTGCTATTTTAGTAAATTTGTTTGTAGACCTACATCTTTTTTGAGATGTCCTTTATGTTGGAAAATGCTTTTCAGCTATTCTATTCGGTTGTCAACACCGTAAACACTGAAAATTATGTACAGTTTCGATTCTTAATGGTTAATTGTATAATAAGAATGATTTTGTTACTCATTTTCATTCAATTTTTCTGTTAATGGTTGCTTTACATCTTTTTCCATTATTTTTGTGCCTAGCGTGCCGTTACTTACTACTTTTCTCATGTAGACGTTAATATATGCTCTTTTAATCAACGATATTGGGTGTTTGTTTTTTTCCTTAAATGTGACTGTAGTTACTTTGAAAGTGTAAAAGAGAGGTTTTCTATATTTTTTGGGCAAATTATAATATTATTACTGAGAAAACTAATTTTTTTTTTCAACAGGATGATGTTTTATAAATGTAATTTGCTATTCCAGTGGCAGGTGATATGTTAGTGATAAGCCCTTGAAGGAACGTCTATCTCACAACCTTCTTAAGGGGTGTTAATTTTTAGGGGTAAAGAGGCTTCCACAGGCCTAGGCTATATAAACCTGTGGTACGTCAAAACCTACTCTTAACTTTCTATGGACAATGTCGCATGAATATCTTTCCAACAGTAAAGTCAAACAAAATAATTTTAAATACTCAAAAATATTTATTGCCTAATAATGATTATAATGCAATGAATTTCAAGTAAACTTATTCATCAGGTTCAGTCCTCTTCAAATACAACATCCTCTTCTTCTACATCTTCATCTATGTTGGTTGTGTCCCTATTATCACATCCTAGGCCTGAGCAATTGCTGCATGTGCTTGAGCAGTTTAGACAACTCGTCTTTGCAAGTACATACTATGCGGGAAAGTCGGGAATACACATTTCCTCGGGAGCTGCAGCACGTAGTGTTGTAATTGGTATCAGGTGTTCGTTAATCTTCTTCCAACCCCACTAGAGCGAATTCTTCTTCTCATTTAGCCAGTGCCAGTGCAGCTAACTTAAGTAAAGAATGTATAGGCTGCTTTGCAATAGCCTTTAAGTAAGAATGATAGCGAAAACAATCTAGATCTTCCATGTTCCTGGTACCAAACATCGTAAGAAGGGAATGCTTTTCGGCGTCAGCTACTGCACTGGGGTCAGCTACGGGTCAGTTTTCTACGAAGAGCGTATTTGACTTTCACTTTCCTAGACGGTGTAATTTTCCCCTTCCCGTTAATAGCTGATACCGTGTCAGATCCTGTAAAAGCGTTTATTGCAAGGAGTACATCCTTCATATTCCCAATGCCTCGCTGAATGTCAGCAATAGTGTAGACTTTTGCTGGTGATTGCCTTTCTTTGGTATCACCATTTTCAATTTGTTCTCTGATGGTGCGTGGACAGTCAACAAAACTAGTAGGTCCATGTGTGTCATCATCAATAACACAAGATTCAACATCTTTCTTTAGTCAGCGTCAGCGACTAATGTTGCTTTCAGTTTCTCGAAAATCCGCAAGTTCTTTGTCTTGTGTTAAAAAAATAATAATTTGAAATAATACAGGTAAAAAAATATCGAAGAAACACTCTGTTTCCATTAATTATTTTCCGTTAAAAGTGGAAAACTTCGAAGAACTATTTCTTGCTTCAGATTAGTTCTAGAACCTTTTACAATAGACCATTTTAAAGGTAATTGATTTTTCTTTCTATTAAATTGCATATACCTAAAAGTGCGTAAAAAAAGTTATAGAACAATGTTTGCCAAAAGATAAGGAAAATGGCTTTAAAAAAATTATTTTGGACTTTGTAAGGTGACTGATGATACAAAATTTAGTTTTGAAAAACTTTTTGAAGACGTATATGTACGAAAAGGGCATAAAATTCGAGTTAACAATAAAAACTGAAAAATAAACTAATTCATCCTTTTTTCTCTAGCACTCCGCGGTTTTTTCATAGTTAACCTTACCCTTTAACGTTGTAGTTCCTTTTGGCCCTCTTTTTTTTTAACATAATCAGTAGCCTATAGCAATGTCTGAAGTTAAAGGCTATAAATATATCTATTATCTTTAAAAACAAAGTCATTAAAACGTACATAAATCTAGAACACCGAGGAAACAGTGTAATCGACAGATAAAGCACAAAAAGGATATTGGATAAGAATAAAAAATCCAATAGAGATTAATCGACAAAACAGGAAAGAAAATAGGAAAATTTGCTGTATCAATATAATGAACAATTGTACAATCGGACAATATTAAATATAAACGTGATTTTAGCCCACAATAAAACAGCTATCTGCCCATTTAAATTGCATTAGAAAAATAAGGGCATAATTTATATCTGTGGTGTTTGGGAGAAAAATGATAACTCCAAAATAGCGAAAATTTTGTTAAGTCCTGAATAATTGCATTTTGTTTTTGATCTATTTTTGTTTGATCTGACTATGGTATGTCCATCATATCTAGAAAACGTGCTACGGCTTGGTATAATATCGATAAGTCCCTATTATTCAAATTTTGTTTGGTATTGTCGTGTTAAAATATTATATCATGTACCAGAAAACAAAACTAGAGAATAACGTTTTGGTTCATATCTGATAATAATATGCAAATTCTTTTGGTAAAACATTTTGGTCCATATGTGATAATTGGTACTTATCATGATTAGATCAAATAATATGCAAATTATTTTGGTAATTTTATGCTATGTCCCACTTAATATCTTTGATTTAAATAAACATTATATTTAAGTAGCATGTAAATTTTTTCATGTAAGTGGTAAATAACATAAATGTACCAAACTTTTCTTTTCGTTATTTTGTACTTATTCGTGAAATTAAGAAAAAGTGGTTCTGATAAAAAAGAAAGGGCGAGGAACATGTTACTGCTAAAGGTAACAGCATTTCAGCTAAAATTTCGATACCTATGTCCGAAAACTGTCGAGCACAATATCATGAAAGGACTGCCTATATTGATCTAAAGCAAACTTTTAGAGACTACAGAAACTTGGCAACTAGGGATATACAGAAACGTTATTTTAGCGTTTAAACGGAGCTTAGGCAAGCTTGTAGTAGTTGCATTTGATTTGCAGAAGTACTTGGTTAAACCTAATTTGACATATAGTGTGGCTTTCTATAAAAGAAAGTTATGGACTTTCAATTTGACGATACGCAATATCACCACAAAACGGACATCCTGTTATGTTAGGCACGAAGGTGTAGCTAAACGAGGAGCTGATGAGATCGTATCTTGCTTCTTTCAGTTTAACTTACCAGAACAGGTAGAAAAACTAGTCCTCTATTCTGGTATGTGCCCAGGTCAAAACCGAAATAACGTATTACCGATTAGGTTTTTAAAAGCATTTAAAGAACATGAAACTCTAAAAGAAATTCTTCCTAAGTTGCTAGTTCCTAATTATACTATACTAATCTATAAAAGAAAGTTATGGACTTTCAATTTGACGATACGCAATATCACCACAAAACGGACATCCTGTTATGTTAGGCACGAAGGTGTAGCTAAACGAGGAGCTGATGAGATCGTATCTTGCTTCTTTTAGTTTAACTTACCAGAACAGGTAGAAAAACTAGTCCTCTATTCTGGTATGTGCCCAGGTCAAAACCGAAATAACATATTACCCATTAGGTTTTTAAAAGCACTTAAAGAAAATGAAACTCTAAAAGAAATTCTTCATAAGTTGCTAGTTCATGATTATACTCATTTAGAATGTGATACATGCTACTATAGAGAGATTTGTGAAAAAATGAAACGACACATTTTAAGTTCCACAGGACTGGGTAACGCTAATTAAAATGACGAGCCCTCGTTTTGACGTAAAATTTATGAAAAAAAACTGACTTTCGGATTTTTAAAACTTCTAACAACGTATTCTATAAGAAGAAATGTTGATAAAGATAAAAGTCCTTTTGTTTGGGACAGCATATTTTGGCTACATTACAAAAAGGATTTATTAAATAAAAAGGAGTGATATAGGCTTCAAATACACATTAGATCCCGATTAACTTCAGATACTTCTAGCTTATAATAATCTTCTGCCCATAGACTATTTAAAATATAAAGATATTCTCGACCTACTACCCTTTATAGAAACAATCTATCATGGATTTTACCAATCGCTTAAACACACTCAATCCAGTACCACACAATATACAAGCGACAGTGATGAAAATTTCGACGCATAAGTTTTACTTTGGTACTAAAGCCATTTGAGATGTGGCTTTATAGAAGAATGCTGAGAATATCATGGACAGCAAGGATCACGAACAAGGAAGTTCTAGAAAAAATGAAGAAGGAACCATAGATTGTGTTTACGATCAAACGCATAAAATTGCAATATCTGGGACACGTTATGAGAAATCAGCACCGTTACTCCCTGCTGCAGTCTATATTGCAAGGTAAAGTCAAAGGTAAGCGAGGACCCGGTAGAAGGAGAATATCATGGCTGCGGAATTTAAGAACATGGTTTAAGAAAACCTCAACGGAGCTGTTTCGAGCCGCAGCGAGCAAGGTCATGATTGCCAATATAATTTCCAACATCCGAAACGGATAGGAACCAGAAGAAGAAGAAGACTAAAGCCATATATTTCCACAGCACTGTTTTCCAATACAAAAAAATTGACCAATAATAATTTAACTTCTCTCCTGTTTGATCGTTAACTCCATTAAAATACTTTTTAAATTTTTATATTTTTAATACAAACATGATATGTGCCATTATATCAAAAACAGAAATGTTAACAGATACTTCGTTAGTTACATCTGTTATACCATATAATAAAATATTTAATGCAATATATTTGGTTTTTTATTTTATTGCGTTCGATTTAAGAAACCTTCTCAAATGTTAAAATTGCCCTACTGAAAAACATGCATTTTGAAGTTATCATATGTCTCCCAAAGACCACAGATATTAAGAATATAATTAGAAACACCAAAAATCCGTACAATTCTTGAAAGAAACATAGTATATCTAGTTGTAATGTATTTTTACTACATACATAGTTGCAATATTATGTAAAATTTGTTACATATTGATAAAAAACGGTTAGCAAATACCAACAATGATAAATAAATATAAAAACTTCGATTAAATATACTCGGTAATGTCGTCACATTATCAGTATTCACGCATGATGATGAACATTTATGGAAGCGGTATTTTATTATGATCAAAAACTTGATTAGAAGTTAACACAAAGATTAAATACTTTGGAAATGAAAGTATAACGAATTAATGTTAAATCTGTAGACAAGATAAAGTAAACAAAATAATAACAACATATCGGAGAGGATAGTTCAAGAACGAATAAATCAGAGGACAAGCTTAAAAGATGAACAACAAGGTTTTTGTGGTGAAAGATCATCTATGACTGCAGTCATAGACAATATATTATAGATACTATATTGACATAGTCAATCAGCAATGCAGCGTTTTGTAGCAAATTATTTTTTTTTAATGTTTTTTGACTTCTAATATAAATTTAATTTCGAACCACTCTTAAAATATTTTTATTAATCCACCTTTTCTTTGGTTGAAATAATCAGTAGGTAGTTTTTCTATTCTAGTGCCTTTAAAAGATCTGAATTATTTTGCCTTGCCAATCACTGTCAACTTCAGTCTGTGGCTTCCTTTAGCGTTGCTGCAAGACATAATCGTGATCCGTTCTTTGCTGGATTTATGCCCCCCTGCTATACCTCCACTTGCAAAAGCCTGACTCTTCTGCGTTATAATGTAGTCGTCAGATCATTTGAAGAAAGGAACGCGTTGAACTCACTTTTAAATTCCACAGTTTCCTGTTGCTCACCGCTGAGTTTCTCTCCATGAAGTCTTGTCTCCTTTATCCCATGGCGTTGCTTAAAGTAAGTCAACCAACCAGATGATGCATCAAAATCCCCTTCTAAGCGAAACACGTCAAAAAAACTGTTTTGCTTTTACAGTAATTATTGAAGCTGATATGGGTGTACCCATGTTATGAACTTGGGTTATCCATTCTACCAACGTCCACCATTTACCACCATTTACACCAGTAAATGGTAAAAAAGACATCAGTAAACAGAACAAAGGATATACTGAAGAAGTGGTTAGCGCAAAAGAATCAGTAATTTTCGTAAAATGGTAAATAAACAAATCAGTAGTTGTTAGATTCACTTATAGAGAAAGGGTGCTGGAGACACGGTGCAGAGATCAGACAAAGTCAAGAAAATGTTCATGTATATAATTACAAACAAAACTACAAATGAAAAAATTATATTGTACAGAGGGTATTGTACGAGAATATATATAGTACCGTATTCCAAAGTTACTTTATTTATCGTATGGCATATAATAAGAACAGATAATTAAAAATCAATATAAAACGTTACATGAAGTATTACAAACGAACGTTTTCGGGGGCATTCTTCAACAATGTGACGGTTAGTCTCGATCTTTCGATATTCTCTGAGAAAAGAATGACTTCTTCGCAGCTTCGGCGGTAGAATATGACTACTTGTACCTGAGATCATTCGCATTGTCTGGTTTAATTGGGTGTCAATAATCTTCGTGTGTTTGCTATTGAGCCATACCGGGGAAGCATATTCAGCCGTCGAGTATACAAGTCCGAGAGCGGATGATCTGACTACGGAGCCTGAGGACCCCCATGTGGTGCCACATAGCTTTTGGACTATATTATTTCGCATTTTCAGTTTTGCAGCCGTTCTTTGTAAGTGTTCTTTAAAACTCAATGTTCTGTCCAGAGTCACTCCAAGATATTCTGGTGTTGAGTTATGAGTGAGCAGTCTGGTTTCAAAGTGAACGACGAGTTTTTTGTTGGCTTGGACATTATTCAGATGTAAACAGCACACTCCGGTTTTCGTTGCATTGGGTCGTAGCCTCCATTTACGAAAGTTTTCTCCCTTAAGGGCATTCCAAAGTTATTTGATTGAGGTTAAAATTGTTTTATGTAAATGCATATATAAATGAAGTGTCCTTGCAATAAATATAAAAATTAAATTAGCTAAGTAATAAAAAGGACTTATAAATGCAACAACACTACTATAATAGAATAATAAACTCACAGTCACGATGTCAACAAGAGTTAAATGTCACGAATTATACTAAAAAGCCTAGGGTTGGTCCCGCACAATATTATCACATACTCATATTTTTTTATCTAAAAGGTTACGGTAATTATGTGGTCTATATTTTGATATATGGGAGACCTTTTCAAAGTGAAATTGGTTATTTTTTTCGTCAAAACGTGTAGTCTATTTTTTGATTTAGTCTACAGGCGGAAACACACTACGAGCCACTTGAAAAGTACTTGCTAAATATTACACATAGTACAACATCCCAACAAAATTTTTATTTTGTTCATTTTTTTTGACGTGACAACGTCTTAAATTAGGTTGTGGCTCGGAGTCATTCATGAAAAAGTGTAACGCCCGCTCACGTCTGTTACGATGAGTCACCGAACAAGAGAGAGGCCCGCCGGACCGGAATGCCTTGCGTCTCTCTCCCACTCAAACATGATCGGTCCGCTGCGCGCGCAGCACTAGAGAATTAGGCGCGTTGAATCGGTGCGTGCTTGTGTCTCTGTCTTTCTCGAGCGTTCTTGGCGTTCAAGACACATTACAGCAGAAACACTTCCTTTCATTTCATATTTCTCCTATCATCGTCCTATCCTCAACAAAATCACTCAAATAGAAATTAGTTAAGTTTAAGTTTACATGTACAATGTTTTAGTAAACAAAATATATTTCTATAGTTAAAATTTGTGCAATTCTTATTTTCATTCAATTCCTTGTTCCTATTGTGCAATTTAATAATATTCATATCAATAAATATTCTACCGAGAAAAAGACGTTGTCACGTAAAATCTTCGCCCGTAAAACCGACTTTACAGGCAACCGATTTTTTTTAAATAAAATACTCTGCTCATGACGTGTATGCATATTTTTTATATTAAACTAAAGCTTATTTTTCTTAATATGTTGATATAAGGTTGCCTGAGAAAAGCGCAACTACAATGTTTTGACAAGTGATAATATGTATATTATTGACAATATCTATCGGCGCATGATTTAGGAACTCACACCACTGACACTAGCGATGTCAAACCAGTGACGTTGCGCGCTAGCTCTCTTTTACTTAATATTTAATGCCTCGCGTTTTTAACAGCTGGCAACCCTAATTTACGAAGATTTTAAAAAACATGCATATACGTCATAAGCAGCGTATTTTACTGTCAATCTATTATCAATGTATTCTCCTAATTTTAAATGTATGTAAAAATGTGGGTTTGATTAATTAAGTTATGAACGTAGTGATCCTGCAGTGGGATCTGGGACTATTAAGTGAATACAATAATTATTAACTCATAAGCAAAACCACAAATTGTAAAAACAATCTTTATTTTATAACTGATGATGACAGAGATGTCGAAGCACATAAGACGTAAATGTAGGAGAATCTAAATGGAGTATAATTTAAGGAAATTGGCTAGGTTGTCAACGTCATAGGAAATGATTATTAAAAAGGACTTCAAAAGTCCAATTACTCTCTTGTGGGTCTGGGGACCATTTTGGAGAGAGTTGTCTTGATGTTTGAACCATCTGTCCATCCTTTGTTAACTGCATCGTGGATATCATACTGAGTTTCGTCTAAATAGGAAATTCTATTATGCTTTGTTATTATTTCTATTGTATGTATTTTATTACTTCTGTAGCAATCATATATTGTGGTTTTCAATAGTTTTATTTTTAAGTGAAGCATCTATAGGTCTTAAAAATATGTACTTACATCGCTTCTTGCGATGATAGGGTTCATTTTTAACTGTGTTTCAGCATTTAAATACATTCGAATCTTCTTTACGGGTACTTTTTTTGTCAGGAATTACATTCACACCAGCACTGGCACTGGCATTTTCTAAAAAATCAGTGTTGTTATTGTACGCAATATTTTCGACCACATTGTTCCACGGATGCCACATTCTTCTTTATGTGCCGTCTTCTACCGAAGGTTGGCGACAATCAAACGATAGGTTTCTCTGTTTTGTGCCGCATGTATTATGTTCGCAGCTTCTGGTATTTGAAACCATTCTCTAAAGTTTCTCATCCAGGATTTCTTCTTTCTGCCCAAACCTCTTCTACCTTCAATCTTGCCTTCCATTATAAGCTGTAGCAGACTGTACTTATCATTACGGAACACATGGCCCAGGTATGACGCTTTCCTACTTTTAACAGTTGTTAACAATTCCACCTCTTTACCCATTCGTCTTAATACCTCTGTGTTGGTCACTCTGTCTGTCCAAGGTATTCTCTCATTTAGGATGCCACATTACTATTCAAAATAATTACATTTTAGCAAACAATACAATAACAGAGAATTCAAATTAATAACCATACCTAGAGCAACTCAAAGAATTCACATATCTTGGATCGCTAGTAAACGTAGTAAATACAACAAGCGAAGAAATAAAAAGACGCGTAGCAATAGCAAACAAAATTGTTCACGGTCTCCAGAAAGATTTAAAAAATAAAAATATAAAACGTGCAGTCAAGCCCAATATATACAAGACCTTAATAAGACCGGTTTTGATATGGGGCTGAAACGTGGTGCTTATCTCCAAATGATAAAAGACTTCTTGGTATTTTGAACAACAACTACAACTACAAGTTTGAAGTATATCAGTTATACACCGATTCAGATATTGTGAAATTCATTAAAGTGCAGAGACTTAGATGGGGAGGACACATTTCTAGGATGTCAGATCACGAATATACGAAGAGATTAACATATTCAAAACCAGAGGGCACAAGAAGTAGAGGACGACCACGAAGGAGATGGATTTATGATGTGGAAGAAGACCTACAAATTCTAAGGGTCAGAAGTTGGAAGGAAGTTGCCAAGAAGCGACAGGAGTGGCGAATACTTTGTGAGCAGGCCAAGATCCACAACGGATTGTCGAGCCACTTATGATGAAGAAGGGATCGCCGCATTTGCAAGCGTTCCATGTATATGTTACCGCGACCATCGAAATCGATGTTTCCGTTTTCCCCGAGCGAGGGGGTGTTAAGGGGAAGCCCGGGGGCAGAAGTAGTAAACTACTTTTTTGCATCTTTATTGGGATTTAGCTTGTTCGTATAATTTTTAGAGGTTGAGTTCCATTTTCGTCTTTAACGGCTGGTGTATATCTAATTTTACATATCGAAAAATAGAACACCATTGAGCTAATTATTAGTGAGTCTCTCAGAAAGATGGTATAAAAAAATAGTACTGTACTAACTTTTAAATTCGATATACTTACGTATTTACGTATTTCAGCAAAATAGGCTAAAGACACTGTGTAACAGTAACAATCTTACTATTAATTATTGAACTCAATAAGGCCAAATTGGAATTTGTCTTTACATTCGTTTAATTTTACATTTAAACTACATCATGATTTTTTTTGTTCGGCAATTTATTTTTGGTTTAAACCCCACAGAAAAAGAAGTCTTTTATGCATGTAATACTGATTATTACATTAAAATTGATTAAAATTTTATTCGTATACTGTTGTATACTATTGGTTTAACACTTTAAACCTATTGTAAATATCTTGTCTTTTATTCCTTTCTTGACTTTGTATGTCGTCGGTATACTGCGAAAACCAGGTAAATGACAAATTTTAAAATATTGAGTTAAGTATACCAAAATTCTCAGCTTTTTCCGCTCTACATACAGGTAAAACCAAATAAATGATACGACTTACCATTCAGCAGATAATTTGTGTAATAAACAAATAAGTTACACCTAATCAACTTTTCGTTTTCAAATAAAACAATATATCGCTACTTACTTCCATAAAATTAAAGTTCTGTTGCATGTAAAACAAAGTAAGCCCACATATATTATTATGCCGGACAACAATATATTTCTACTACTGCAAACCATATTCAGTAAAAAGGTGATAAGTGTCTTTAAAACATTTTACGTGTATGATTTATTAAAATTTCTCTTTCATATCGACTAGTAAAAACCTTTAAGTACACTTACTTCATTCTACCTGAAAACGGGTTGAGTTAAAATTTAGAAATGGTTACTAAGCTAAACCCATAAATGATCTTTATAAGACATACACAGATAGAATAACTGAAGACAACAGTTTAATTGTTGATGATTCTGAGAACAATATAGTCTCAATGATGGAATCCATTTTTGATATTGACTTTTCAGATGTAGACCCCACATATCAGCCAAGTGAAGAGGGATCGCTTTCTCTAGGAAGTCTATATGATTTACACACTTTGATAGCCTAAATAATGAGAAAAAAGATACTGAAATAGGTGCACCCACGAACAATTTAGTGTCAACTGAAATAGTTAGTTGGATATTAAATATACTTCTTGACAAAGTATGGAAAGACGTACTTCCACTAAAACGTTGGAGAAAAGCTAACCCCAAAGATTGGGTAATAAATGTCGCAAAAAGGAGGCTTGCTGAGGGTTTGCCTTATAAGATAAAAAAAAGACCATAGACCAGCAATGCCAAAACCAGTTAATTGTTCAGAGTGCTTTTACAAATGTGCCAGTTATTTCAGCGAAGATTACAGACAAAGACTATGTCGTGATTATTGAAAGTTAGAATATATATAGGCCAGAAACATTTTCTTATTGCACGTATTAAAACGGAGACACCAAAGAGAGTCGTTGCAGTCCGTTGAAGTTTAAAAAACCACGTGCATTTTCCAAAAAGTGTTACTTTTCTTTGAATGATCAAGACATACAGGTATGTGAGAAATTTCTTTGTAAGATACTTTGTATATCAGAGTCGTTAATACAAGATGTAAGAAAAACTGATATTCTAGGCTGTTATGCAGATACGGATAAAAGAGGCAAGCATACACCGCCAAATAAAACAAGCAGTAAAACCCGAAAAACCGTGAAGGCTCATATTGAGTCTTTTCCAACCATGGGCCCACATTATATTCGCCAAAGTTCAAAGCGTAGATATTTGGACAAAAATTTAAGTATAAGAAAAATGTACCAACTTTTTATAAATGACTATGTGCAGAAGAAACTGGAAGGTGTTAACGAAATTACATATCGAAGAATATTTTCTAACGACTATAATTTAAGCTTTTTTGTTGCTAAAAAAGATCAATGTTTAGTTTGTAATAAATATGATAGGGCTAATCCAACTGACAAATCGGATTTAGAAGACAGTTACAGAGAACATCAGAAAAGAAAAGAAGTATGTAATCTTAAAAAACAAAATGATAAGAAAAGATCTAATGAACAACGGGATTTTGTTTCAGTTGCTTTTGATCTACAGGCCGTACTACAGATTCCAAGTGGATTGACTGGAAAACTATATTATTCTCGAAAATTATGTGTCTACAATTTGTGTGTATATGAAGCCGCATTACCAAATGCAGCTTACTGTTTTGACTGGTCAGAAATTAACGGTAGACAAGGAAGTTCTGAAATAGAAAGCATTATACTCCACTACTTATCAAAATGTGTTCCAGAATATGTAAGTGAAATAAGTTTATTTTCTGATACCTGCAGAGGACAGAATCCGTTTAAATATTATTGAACACAAATTTTTAGATTCTGGACATTCCTATATGGAAGTTGACTCTATGCAGAGTAGTAACGAAACCGCTAAAAAACACAGATCTATCTATGGGATGCCAGATTACTTGTCTGTTTTTCAAAATGCAAGAGGAAATAGAAATATCAAGGTTGATGATAAAAAAGTATGTATAGAACCATACAAATGTAAAGAATTTAAATACTACGACTTTTATGATTTAAAAAATGTGTCACACACTTTAATTAAAAACCGGGCAAAAGACCAAAACGGCGAAAAAATAATGTGGTTGAAGATAAAAAGAATGAGATTCGTGAAAGGAGAGACAAACAGAATCTATTTTAATTATGACATGTCAACAAGCCTCAATTATTTCCTTACTGATACTGCACGGCAGTCAACAAGAAAAAAGCACGCCAAGTTATCAACTAATTCAAGTAATCTTGAAGAACTTAAGCGACTTTATGATGCACATTTGAAAATTAGCATAGCAAAAAAGAGAGATTTGGTACAGCTATAAGCTAGTAAGGGAGTGATACCGGAGGAATATCACGGGTGGTATCGTAATTTGAAAACGGGAAATGATGTAACAAACATCTTACCAGAGCCTGCTTTCAGTGACGAATCGGACGAGGAAGCCTCATAATAATAATATTGTTATTATTATATTCGAAATAAATTTGATTTTTTCTATAAAACTGCCTGTCATTCATATAAACAATATAACTACACACAGCTGTTACTAAAATTTTCAGGGAAAACCAGTAAATGTCATAAATATCGACTAATATCTTAAAACATTGCTATTACTTAGTAAAAGCCTCATATCTCGATCACAAAACTGGACAATATTATACTTGGTTTATTATATTTGTGTTAAATATGTTATTTGAAGAGTAATTGATTTATCTAGATTTACAGGTAAAACCAGTTAAGTGATAGCATTTCCAACTTAAATTTAGGATTAGTCAGATAGGTGTCTCAACTTTTTCAAACTAATGATAGAATATCATTTCAGATATATACATCTTTCACTAGAATACCTAATATCAAAAACAAGCTGACTGCTTAATTCACAATATAAAACTAAACTTTAAAAACGTTTTTTCTCGATTTCGGTATTCCGACATTTACCTGGTTTTCGCAGTATACCGACGATGTGTTCTTTATTTGGCGATATTGTATAGAGCTGTAACCAACTATAGAGATGGACAATATTTTTGAACACCGACCGTTTAAAACCTCTAATATCGCTGCCCATCTCTAGAATATTGTAGACTGCAAGCAAATTGCGAGTCAATCCTTGAAAGATATAAATCACGAGTTGCCAAATTGGTCCGTTAAAAACTCATATAAATGTGCATGTAATTCAGCCATAAATAAAGATTTCCGCGCTGTTGAATTGTATAGTGCAGATTAGTTGGATATGCACTTGAGACTAGAAAATTACAAACGGTGAGAAGTTGTAACACTGGTAGGTAGGTAGGTAGGCACTTCTAAGTGCGTTTAACCAGGAAGTCCGCCTCCGTGTAACATGGGTATCTACTTTTAATCAAATACGGGCGCGAGGACAAAAATGCTCAGAACGTTTTTGCACTTCCCAAATAAAACGGTAACTATTTATTCAAGCGTACCGTAATGGCAACATAATTACAGGTATACTTCCTAGAGGCAATTTCGTCATAAATGATGCTAAAAAATTCAACAATATTTTTGGCTAAAATTAGTTTATTTTTTTTATTTTAATTGTGAAATAAAAATACCTGAAAGGTGAAAAAAACATTTAACTGGTGTATCGCGTTTGAAAGTATATTCTACTAACGGGTTCGTTCCACTATTGTTTCCGTATTGTCACCCTTCCATTTATGTCTTCTATATTGCACGCTCTTCTTATGTTTTCACTTTTCTTCCTATCCAACAGACTTTTCCCTGATATTCGTCGAAGTATTTTCATCTCTGTTGTTTCTAATAGTAGTTTCGTTTTAGATGTGCCAGGTCTTGTCTCCGCCGTGTATGTTAATATAGGTCTAATTGCTGCTGTATAGATTCTTCTTTTTGTGTCTTGTCTTAGGTGTTTGTTCTTCCAGATTGTGTCATTAAGAGATCCCGCCACTTGGCTTGCTTTTAAGCTTTGTTGTCGTACTTCCACATTTCTTCTTACTTCGTTCGTACTTCTTCTCTCGTTTCTTTTCTTTTCTAAACCATGATGTACTGTTTTTCTTTCTTTTGAACATGCACATTTTAATATTGAACACATTACTAAAAACTGTCTTTTAACGAGATTGCGTTCAGTGCAAAGAATTGGCACTGAACGCAATCTGTCTTTGTGCCCTTCTGGAACAAGTTAATGTAATATATCATATACCTTGTGCTGAGTGTGACTCATGTTACATCGGTCAGACAGGGAGATCACTGAGAGGGCGTCTTACGACACACCGCAGTGATATTAACTTATCTAAGCATACTTGTGCTCTTGCCCAGCATGCTATTAACTCTAAGCACGAAGTGAACTTTAATGAAGTTAAAATTCTTGGCACTGAACGCAATCTCGTTAAAAGACAGTTTTTAGAAATGTGTTCAATATTATAACATCCAAATACCCTTAATAAGAGAACCGACATTAGTAACTTGAGCCAAATTTATCATGCATTAATGTTGCAGAATTAGGCTTAATATGTTGTTTACTTTAAATTGTCCTTTAAGGTGTTTTTTATCACATTTTCATATTTAATAAATTCAAATAAAAATAAAATAAATTATTCTTTCCTTATTAACTTAGATTCATCAACTTAGATTTTATTAACTATTTGGTCAATATCACTTTTACATACTTAAAGTAATTGTTCCTTTTGATTAACTTGTTTGGTAAAATTTTAAACTGAAATTGATTCATAGAATCTTTTTCATTACAGTTCCAAATGCTATGAACCTTGGACTGTGGAAGTTGAATTAATCTTCACCTGTTGGCTGGCTAACCAGTGACATCATAAATATTATAATATATGATATTTTGGATTGACCTCGCATACTTTGTTCTTTGTTAACAAATCAATCACTGGGGGGAAAATGGTGATCTTAACCACCTTTTCCTTTCATTTTTTGGCTTTTTAACGACAAGTTGTCAACCAAATTTATCACATTTTATGAATGTACCGCTCTATTATATTAGAGGTTGGTATTTTGCCTTGCTGTTCTGTCATTTTGACCTCAAGGCCATATCTATTCACGTTGTTTGCGTGGGTGTTTAACCTGTAAATTCATTTACCTACGAGATTCAGTAAGCTTAAGACTGGTAACTTCATTTTTTATCTTTATTACTATATTAATCTTAAATAATTTAATAATGTTACCTAAAGTCAAAATTAAAATCTAATTGATTATAAATAAATTGTTGGAAGTGCATTCTCATGATCTTTCTAGTTCGTTACATAATAAAATAAACCTTAATGTTTTTTACTTAAGTTTTTATAATAACTTTTTTATATACATGTATGATTATCACATGTTCTTTTCCTGTGCTAATTTTGTTAATTTGTAAACTATACCTAGTTTCAATTAATTGTTTTTTACAACTTTAACTCTAAATGTCCAGTTTCGTAAGCTTTTTCATATTTTTAACATCATTGACTGCTACATGTCTTTGTAAGGTAACACACATTTTTTAACTTCTCTATGGATGTTTGGTTTCATATTGTTCTTTTTAGATGAACTGATGATGCTTTCTGAGCAGAAAGCGAAACGTCTTTAATAAATAGATGAAGTAGTCAACTTCTTTGTCTTTTATTTCTCCACTTTGACCGAAAAACCCACCACTCTTCGAGTGTACCTTAGTTTATTTTGGATTGACGGTCGTACTCCTTTTCTCGATATATATATATATATATATATATATATATATATATATATATATATATATATATATAATCAACTGTTTTATATTAATTGTCGAATTTTGTCAATTGAAGATATAATAATTAACGAACCAGCGAAACGTTCCATATTATAAATAACGACAATGAAAACGAAATCACATGGAAAGGATGGCGATGCGAATGTTCCAAGTTTCTTGTTTACCACAAAAGCGACTGCTTTAGTCACCCCTCGCCAAAGACACCCTTGAATAATAATAGCGGTCCTTTCAACCGCACACGTCATTACATTTTTGAGGGGTGGATATTCATTCGCGAGCGATTAATTCGGGAGTGAGTTCCCGTAGTTAACATATTCTCGGGCGATTATCAAATTAGGTTAGGTACATGCAAATAAATCAATGAATCTAGCACTTTGTCCTTTTGGCAGTTTTATTACTCATTTAATAAATGCTCCTCTACATAAAATATGTTAATTAAATTCAATTTTCTACCTGTACATAGGGTGTTTTAAAAAAAGGTAACACCTTCTCTTGGATAGGTAAAAAATTAAAAAATCATTGGAGTTTCCTTAGTAAAAATTTCAACATTTTTAAAGGTAGAATTATTAATCAAAATTTCAAGTGAACTTTGACATCATTCAATTTTACACAAAAAAAGGTACTCTTGGTAAAACTCGATATTGTGTATGGTTTTCGGAATATTTTAATTTGAAAAGTATGAAGTAATAGCGATGCTGGTATAAAGCAATGATAAAGAAATTAATTAAAAAAAATCACAAGAAGAAAATTAAAATTAAATAAACTAAAATAAAATTCAAGTAGAGTAAGTATTCAAAATATCCTCAGTTTTCACGAATACACAACTCTATTCTTGTTTCTAAAGAATCCATTAATCTTCTAAACACTTGTGGATCAGCTATGATATCATTAAAGTGACGTCGAATTCTGTCTTCCTATTCTTGTTGTGAATTTGCTTCTGTAGCCTAGTATTTTCATCAGAGCTTTTACACCTCTACCAATCCAACAGTTCCTAAAATGGTTTTTAAATTAAATCTTCTCATCGCGTTAAATCTTCTAATATCTCGAATAAGTGATTACTTAAAAAATCAAGGAACATATCACCATTTATATTTCCAGGTAGAATATGATAACCTATTAATTTGTTATCTAAAGTTGCTGCCCACATATTAACTTTAACTGAGTGTTGGTAATGTGATTCGTTTTTCACTCTTGGATTCTCATCACGCCAGTAGTGTATATTATGGAAGTTAGACATACCTTGTCGCGTACAAGTGGCTTCGTCTGTAAAAAGAATGCATTTTAAAATAATTGGCTTGAGCTGTCCTTTTTTGCAATGTTTCACAAAAATCCGCTCTAACCGATAGGTCGTCTGGCAAGAGCTCTTGGACTTGTCTGTAAGGATGTAACTATCTTACCTATTTTACCTTAACTATCTTGACCAGTTGGAAAGAATGCCAGATAATCAAGCTGTAAAAGTAATCCAGATATGGAAACCCCAAAGAAATGGGACAAGAGGTGGTTAGACGATATAGATGAAGATCTTAAAACCATGAACATCAGGCAGTGGCGAAGGAAAGTATTCTACAGGGCAGAATAGAAGAACGTTGTTAAGCAGGTCAGGGTCCACAAAGGGTTGTAGCGCCATTAGAAGAAGAGGAAGAAGACTTAATCAATTGTGCTGAAATTTTGTGTTTTTTTTTATTAAAAATATTTTCTGTCTAAATCTTGAATATTCTATAGGGCTTTTAAATACCTGAAAAGATTATTGAAAAACAGTGATTTTTTACCCTTTTTTTTAATGGTTTTTCCAATTTTTGCAATACTAATAATTATTTTTTCGTTTGCAACTAATTTCATAAACATGGTCGTGAGCTACCTGCAGCCAAGTCCAGTGATTCTTGTACCTCTGCTTCTACTGTCAGCTCGTGGTCTCCACAGTGTACTTTTTTGGGCCCACCGTCCGTCATTCATTCTGGTCACATGGCCCGTCAGTTCCACTTCAGCTATGCTATGCCCTCTATGACATCTGCGACGCATGTCCTTCTTATTTCTTCGTTTCTAACTTTGTCTGTGGGAATCAGTCCAAATAGCGAGCGTTCCATTCGTCTTTTTGCTACTTTCATTAGCCTGAATAGAGGTACACATTGGTCAAAGAACTTCTTTTTCAAATAATTTGGCATGTTGGTCATTTTGCTACTCTGAGTTTGGTTTCATTATCATTATCACATCATCATCATTTATCATTATCCTGCTTCTTCTGCTCCATTATCCTGCGTCTTCTGTCTGCTCGTGGTCTGTACAGTGTACTTTTTTGGGTCCACCGCCCGTCATTCATTCTGGCCACATGGCCCGCCAGTTCCACTTCGGCCATTCTATACCCTCTATGACATCTGTGACGCCTGTCCTTATTTCTTCGTTTCTAATTTTGTCTCTGAGAATCAGTCTAAGTAGCGAGCGTTCCATTCGTCTTTTTGCTACTTTCATTAGCCTGAGTAGAAGTACACATTGGTCAAACGTCTTTTTTTTTCAAATAATTTGGCATGCTCTCGAATATGTCTGATAGAGCTCCATATGCGGCGCATGCTAAAGTAATTCTTCTTTGCAGTTCTGCAGTTTGGTTGTCCCTAGCAATTTGGATCATGGATATCATCATCATCCATCATTATCCATGAAGCGCTTATTCGTATTTTAAACAGCTGTTTAAAATGAAATATTTTTTAACACAATCCGAATTTTTACTTACTTTTGCAACAGTGTCGTCTATGATCTAGACTGAGAAGTTTTTAATTTGTCCTTGTATATTAAAATAATTGACACAGATTTTCTTATTAATTTTATTTAAAAGTTTAACATTGTTTGTTCTCAATTTGTAGTATTTCAATGTCCGTAGCTTTAAAACCTTTAAAGCGACTATTTTTACGCTAACACACTCTCTAGAAATTTATTTTTTATCTGAATATAGATAAATGTTTATATTTTCCATGAACACGTGTACATTCTCACCCTAACCATAGTCCTCTTGAGAGCGATCTTACATAATCTATCAAGATTTAACTAGTATTGGCTATAACTAAAAGTTCAAGTGTTACTATTTTTCCATGTGAACGAAAATCACCACGTTTACCGTATAACTATATATCATTCTCAAAAAAAAAAGAGCAAAACCCAAAATGTTAGTTAGTTGTCTGTCGAAATGCATTCTGATGTTAATATAATTGTTTAATTGTGATCCAGAACACACATATTATGTGGTAAGTTGATCATCCTCTGCTTTTCTAATTAATTCCAATATTATTATATCCTGTTGTGTATATAGATTTCCACTTGAGGCCTCATTTGTCACTAGCGCGTTGACGTCAGGCTCCGTCTTTTATCAACATCTGGTTATCTGGTCAAACAAGGATAACAATAAATACAGAGGGATAAACCACGAGATTAAGAAGACGATAAAGCAGGCAAAAGAAAAATACTTTGAAGAGCAATGCAAAGAGATCGAAGACCTTCAAAATAAATATGATCTGTTTAACCTACACAAGAAAGTCAAAGAACTGGCAGGACTAAGAAAACAAAATCCCACTTGTGCAATTCTGGATAGATACGGTACTGCTATAACACATACGGACGAGAAAGTACAAAGATGGGCAGAATATATCGACGAATTGTTCGATGATGAAAGAAGAGATCTGGAGCACATAGAACTTACGTCAGAAGAAATAGGTCCATATATTACAAAAGAAGAAATATTACACGCATTAAAAAGAATGAAGAGTGGGAAAAGAGGTCCTGAAAAAAGCTCTTGAGGGTGAAACAGCGGGAATAAAGGTAAATGGAGTTCCCATTAACAACATTAGATATGCGGACGACACTGTGCTCTTAGCCGAAAACATTGAAGATCTTCAGAGACTGGTGACCAGAATAGCAGAGTATGGAAAAGAGTATGGTCTAACAATGAATGTCAAGAAGACGAAATTTATGAGAATATCGAAAACTCAAAGAAATAACGAGAATCTTCTAATAAACGGAACCAACGTCGAACAAGTGGACAAATATGCATACCTGGGAACAATGATTAACTCCACAAATGATTACAATCAGGAGATCAAAATAAGAATAGAAAAGGCTAGAGCAAATTTCAACAAAATAAGAAGAGTGCTATGTACCAGGGATTTAAAACTGGAACTAAGAGTTAGGTTGGCGAGGTGCTATGTTTTTTCGACTTTATTTTATGGAATGGAATCTTGGACCTTGAATGCGACATCAATGAAAAAACTGGAATCATTTGAGCTTTGGGTGTACAGGAGAATTCTGAAAATATCATGGACAGAACACGTCACAAACAAAGAGGTTCTGGCAAGGATGAACAAAGAAATGGAAATTTTAAATAAACAAGAAAATTAGAATATCTCGGACATATTACACAGTGAAGTGAAGTGAAATACACCTTGCTCCAACTGATTATGCAGGGAAAGATCCAAGGACAGATAAGCATAGGGAGGCGTAGAATGTCATGGCTGCGCAACCTGAGTACGGATGTACATCAAATGAACTTTTCAGAGCAGCCGTTCTCAAAAATCCGAATAGCTATGATGATTGCCGACCTCCGCCGCGGAGATGGCACTTGAAGAAGAAGAAGGTTATTTGTCGGCGAGGTATGAAAAAATTTTGAGACCCTTAACCTTCATACCTTTTCAATATATTCGAGTGTTCGCCTGTTTTGAGCTTTTTTTAAGACGAAAACCTTTTTTTGTAAACGCCTTTTATCCTGAAAACGGATGGCGTTACAAAAATTTCTTACTGCGGCATCTAGACGGTATCACTTTTTTAAAACACCCTGTATATAATATTGTTATGATTCGAAAATTTAGAAAAATTAAAAAGACTAGTTTTAATCATATCGAAAATATCATTACTAGTTTTAATATTAATGACAAATAAAGTTGTTCATTAATAATCTTAAATTAATAAACCAGCCGTAGATGAAGTCGAGTGTATTACTCGCAGTACTGGCTATTGTTCTCTCAGAATAATAATCAGTCGCCACTAATGCGGCTTAATTCTTAAATATTTCTTAGAATCGGAAATAATAGCTTTATCACTATTTACCCGTGGTATTACTCTTACAAAAAATGGTGCACCTTAATTTAAGAGAAACATTTAAAATTTAAATCGAAAACTCGTAAAGTTGCGTAAATAATTATTACGAGTACTAAAACTTTAACAGCAGAAATTTTACTTTTCATTCATATTAAAACAATTCATGTTATTCGCTTCGCACTTGAAACTCAAATAATACTTCCTGTTTAATTACCTTATTACTATATAGTTTTCATTAATTAACTGCAAGTGAATAAACAAATTAATAATAACTGTTTAAATTACTTGCATAAGGAAAATCTGAACGAAATATTTATGTTTTTAAAGCGAAAAGTGATATATTATTACACAAGAGTAAAAGGAACATTATTCCACATGAATAAAGTCTCCCTTTACTCGTATTTACAATTTTTTTCTACTGTCACTTAATCTATTAGGAATTTTTTCTTCATAACTTGCTTCTTATATCTACGATATACATTTAGGCTTTATTCCACGAACTAAGCCTTGAGCTCTTACTTCCACTAGGAAGCGAAAGATTTATTTTCAGCATCAAAAAACCGTAATAGTTGTTCTGTTTTTATATCCAACTAACCCACAGGAAATAACTAGTATAGTCGAAAGTTTTAAATCTAAACAGTTGTGGTTTTGATCAGATTTCCCCTAAGTTATTAAAACAATGCATTCATGCTCTTGCAGATCCACTGACGGATATTTGTAATGCCTCTTTTCAACAAGGAATATTTCCTAGTATGTTTAAACTATCTATTGTAATCCCTTTATTCAAAAGTAGTGATAAAGATGACCTTAACAACTATCGTCCCATAAGTCTCTTATCTGTGTTTTCAAAGGGTCTCTGGTTTATACTAGAATGAACGCATTCCTAAGAAAGCATAGTGTCTTGCATAATTTTCAACATGGTTTTACATCTTCTAAGTCTACAACTACAGCTCTTGCAAATTTCGTCAGCTTAGTGTTGGATGCTTTGGACAGACGAGAGAAGGCATGTGGTTTATTTCTCGATTTGTCCAAGGTTTGGATCATAATTTGTCGCTAATAAAACTTGAGTGGATTGGTATTCGTGGTGTAGTTCTAAAATGGTTTACTTCCTACCTAGAGAATAGAAGACAAAAAGTAAAGATAACATCTAGTGAACTTGTAAACGAATCAAACACATTGGATATCCATTATGGTATCCCTCAGGGTAGTGCATTGGGTCCTCTACTTTTTATAGTATTTATTAATGATATAGCTTTGGTAACTAATTCACTGACTGGGGTTAACATCATCAGTTATGCGGATGATACCAACATTCTAGTCACAGGAACGTCTGATCAAAATTTGCAAAATAAAACTACACAGATACTATCCACCATCAACATTTATTTCTTATCCAACAAATTAGTTTTGAATGAAGAGAAATCAAAGTATATGATTTTCACGTCAAATAATTTATTAAACCATCAAGCCACTATAGAAGCAGCAATAGATAAAACAGACTGTACGAAGTTGCTGGGGGTACTTCTAGACAGTCATTTTAAATGGTCAAACCACATTTCTAATTTGAAATCCAGATTAAGTAGCGCATGTTATGCATTGAGAATTCTTTCACGTCTCTTTCATACATCAATATTAAAAATAGTATACTTTGCCCATTTTTACTCAATAGCCAAATATGGCATTAAAGTCTGGGGTTGTACCTCTGAATTAGAGCAGATATTCTTACTTCAGAAAAGAGCTATTAGGATAATGTATAAAATGAAATTTAGAGATTCTTGTAGAGGCATCTTTAGACAAAACAATATTCTTACAATTCCTGGTCTGTATATATTTTCGTGTATAATGTATTTACATAGCAAAATTTATGAATTTAATAAATTTCAATTTAACCACGTTTATTCAACAAGATTCAGAGACAATTACTTTATGCTTCCACAACATCGTTCTGTTTTGTTGGAAGGTAGCACACATTATGCAGCCATAAGTTTCTTTAACAAATTACCAATAGATATACGAATGAATTTACATCAGCCAAACTTTCGGAGGTGTGTACATCAATACATTTGTGAGCTAGAGCCATATTCTAAAAATAACTTTTAAGTATGTTTTATCGTGTTTATTAATTTATATACTTTTAAGATGTATGTCTGTAACTTTGACTTGTCTCATACATGTACTTTGTATAATGTCGCATGTGATCAATAAATTTGACTTGACTTGACTTAACATTTATCCCATATACACAATGTTTAACCATCATTCGCAAAGATTATCAACATGGACCAAATAGATTATATTCTTGTCACTAAACGATGGAGGTGCTCAGTAATCAATGGTAAGACAAAACCAGCTTCAGACTGTGGTACCGACTACAAAATGTTTCAAGCAGAATTCCGTGTTATGCTAAACAGCAAGACAATAAAAATAAATTGGTTCCAAAATACCCAGAAAATTTTAGAGAAGCATTAGCAAAAGCTAACCTACCAGTGACTATCGGAAAACCTTACAAAACGTGGGTATATACAAAGAAGTGGATCACTGAAGCCACCAATAACACAAACCCCAAAGAAAAAATAGAAAAAAACATTGGATGGCTGAAGAGACTGTCAACTTTCTAGAAAAAAGATGTAAACACTTGTGAAGAAGGGACGAAAATAATTGTATTAAAAACATATGTTATAGAAGAACATGCTGACCGTCAAGAATCTAGAGAACTTTTCTCAAAAGTCAAATATTTCTCGAGAGAATTCAAACCGCAGACACAGACCATTAAAGATAATAGTGGAAATACTATAACAAACCCAGAAGGTATCGCAGCGGTGTGGAAACAATATTGTACAATGCTATTAACTAAAAACGACCCAAACAATAATACGAAGAAAAGAAGTAAGCAACAGAATCAAACCTAGCCTGTGAGACATGGACACCCCTCAGAAAATGATATGTAGGTGTTACAATTCAATGGGGTGAGGAAAATTGATCCGAGTAGATCAGTTACCATTCTACCCTGCCCCAAAGCTTCAGACTACCCAGCACCACCCCATAGCACGCTGATGTGCTATAGAGGCTAAAAATCGGTAAAATGCTCGTCAAATGGGAGTCGTGGGTAAACAAGTGAGTTTTGGCCGCATTTACTATTTTCCTCCACTTTTGCCACCTTGATTTTGGGCTGCCAATTGACCTTCTGCCATCGGGTGTTCAACAGAAAGTTATATTTAGAAGTCTTTCATCATTCGACCACAATACATGTTCTGCTCATCTTATCCGATTTGCCTTAATGTATCGTATTATGTTTTCTTCTGTATAGAGTGCTTGGTGTTTATCTGGTGCTGTTATCTCGAAGATCCTCCCGAGAATGTTCCGTTCTAAGATTACTAATTTTATTGTTTCACGCTGTTTCAGTGTCCATGTCTCACTTTCATACGTTATTATGGGGCGAATGACAGTTTTATATAGCCTTGTTTTAGCGGTCTTTGAGAGACATTTTCTTTTAAGTAACGTCGCTAGAGAATAATATGCTATATTTACTGCTTTGATTCTAGCTGCCACAACTTTTTCAAAACTATTTTCGGCTGTTATCACCGCTCTTAAGCATTAATTATATTCATTTATCGACATAATATGTCTTTCTTAGTCTTGGATTTTTGGTAACTACCATGTAGATGGTGGCCTTATCTTCGTTGACGTTAAGTGCAATTTCCCTGGCACCAATTTCAAAACGAGTAAAAACTTCTTTCGCATCTCTGGTGGATTGTGCAATTGTGTCGACATCGTCAACAGAAGCTAACAGTACCTTCGCTCCCTAGGCAGCGCAGTTGTTAATTCTGGTTGTGCTTTTCTAACTGCGTGTTCTAAAGTGTTTGAAGAAGAAGTACGACAACAAAGCTTAAAAGCAAGTAAAGCGGCGGGATCTCTTAATGACACAATCTGGAAGACCAAACACCTAAGACAAGACACAAAAGCAAGAATCTATAAAGCGGCAATTAGACCTATATTAACATACAGGACGGAGACAATACCTGATACATCTAAAACGAGACGACTACTAGAAACAACAGAGATGAAAATACTCCGACGAATATCAGGGAAAAGTCTGTTGGAGAGAAGACATAAATGGATGGGTGATAAAATGAAAACAGGAGTGGAACGAACACTGTAGAATAGCAGAGGATAGAGGAATTAAGGAGGCTAATATTGAAGATGAAACAGGCATTAAAGCCTACATATAAGAAGGAAGGAGAAGAAGAAGAAGTGTTCTAAGGCGAAGTTGACTAGCAAAGGGGAATGTGGATCGACTTATCTTAGGCCCGTTTTGATTTAAAGCTCATCTGATCCACTGCTGTTAATTCTGATACATACACATAAATCCTGCACAAACATCTAGGCTAATATTACCAGCTTTCTGGGTACTCCAATTTCTACCATTACCTTCCACAGTTTATCCAGAGTCTTGTTAAAAATCTACAAAAATTTGATGTACATCTTTATTGTATTCTCAACTCTTTTCTAAAATTTGGCACAAGGCACAATCTGGTCTATTGTTGACTTTCCCGGTCGGAAGCCATACCTTTCGTTTCCAAGCCTTTCCTTTCAGCCTTAAAGAGCACATGCGTTTGTTTATTTGCTTGAATTTTATTATGGCTGACCTCAGTTTTCTATTTATTTCGAAACCACACCCGTATTCTTCTTGTCCCGACCAGAAAACCAGAGAATTTTCCATCTGCAGACTACCCTGTAGTACCGATGAAATTGTGGAAAATATTACTAGTTTACAGTGTCTTATCTCGTTTTTGAGAGTGAGTCACCCATTACAATATAACAATATATTGTTGGGCATTATTCATTGGACCTTCAACGTGGCAATGTATTTACAAATCAGTTATGAGATTTCCGGGTTCGATAACCGATTTTCGTCAATCAAACAGTCCAGAGTCATTATCTAGAGAATACATTCTGAATAATTTCGCACAATGTTTTGTATAATTATGGGCGAAAACTTCAGTTATATGTCAAGAACAATCCTACAAAGGATTCAGAAAAGGCAGAAATTGAAATTAAAAAAATCAGACACTATCATACACATTAAACAAATATATTTGTTTAAAATATTTTAAACAAATATCTGGGAATCACGAGGCCATTAGAAAAATCGAAGTATTTATTTATCAGTGCGTCCTTGTTTATCTAGTTAAAACTGAAACCACAACCGAGTGCAGATAATGCAAATATTTAGTAAAGTTCACATTCATTTAAAACCCGCTTATCGGTCATATTATATGTATAAATAAGTCTTCATAATTTTTGTATAAAACGTTTATGTGGCTTCGCAAACTATTTTTTCTTATCGCATTTTATTTACACAAAGAGTGCACAATAAACATTTTTAAACGATATTGACACCGCATTTATTTGAAATGATAAAGATTATTGGATTTTATAACAAATCAAATATATTGTTTTCTATATTTTCCCCTTTTTTTTGTGGAAAAGACTTAATCCGCCGCACCCCAATGGCAGACGTAACGTTGGGGAGGCTTTACTCGTTTTTTTTTTTTTTTAACTTAGGATGTGAGAAATTGGCCATCCGAGATGCCTTTCTGCGCTGATCCCGTTTTAATGGGTGTATTTATTTATTTATTTCAACGGTAGAACCATTAGTAACCAACCAACACATAGTAAAAAGTAAAGATCATATGTACAATAAACATCAAAACAATAATAAACAAACAAGTAAACAGTAAAAATTTGTACATTAAAACAGTATATCAAATCACAAAAGTTAAAAAATATCACATATACACTCGCGATCATAAAATCCGGGTCACCTTGAAAATTTCAAGTTTCTGGAATATTTTTGTCTCTGGTGCAGTAATAACCTTTTTTTTAGGTTAACGTATTTTTTATTTGTCATCAATGTTTGTTTTTTAAAGAAAAAAAACGGTTTTTTATTGTTTTTATTGAAAAAGCAGAAAACAAAAAAAATTGTTGATAAAACAGGCATATGAAAAAAATGGAAAATACGGAACGTGCTAAAATGTCAGTAAAATTTCAATGACTAATATCGTGTATTGTCTCCACTTGCTCTAATGACCTCTTGCAGACGACATGGCATACTCTCAATTTTTCTCCGGATTACATGTTGTGGTATGTTATTCCACTCTCTCACTAACAGATCCTTAAGCTCCTGTCCGTTGTTAGGAGGAGATGTTAGGAGGGGTTGAATACGTTTTTTCAAATCGTCCCAGATATGTTCGATGGGATTCAGGTCCGGAGTTCTAGCTGGCCAGGGTAACCTCGTAATTCCAACCTCGTCCAAGTATTGCATACTGATCGTGGCAACGTGCGTTCGCGCGTTTTTCTGCATAAAAACGACGTTTTCCCCAAGCCTTGCCATGGTATGCATAACATGTTCTTCCAGGATCTCCGTAATGTCCCTTCGTACAGTTAAGGACCCATTTTCGATAAAGGGTAATTCTGTGCGGAAGTCGAAAGATACACCTCCCCAAGCCATGACCGAGCCTCCACCAAATGGTATTCTTGGAGCAATGCAAGCTTGTGAAAATCATTCACCGGTTCTCCTCCAAACTCTTACACGTCCATCGGACCCAGTTAGGCAGAAACGGGATTCATCTGAGAATAACTCTTTGCTCCAATCGTTAATTTCCCAATGCGCATATTATCGAGCAAAAGCTAGTCGTGCAACTCGATGCGCCAGGTGAAGTGGCGGTCCTGTAGCCATTACCCGAGAAGATAGTCCAAAAGAACGAAATCTTCTCCTTACTAAAGCAACGCTAACATTGCGATTTCGTACTTCCTGTAGACGGTTTCGATGCATAATCGCAGTTGAGGTCCGGTTTCGTAAAGCCTGAAACACAACAAAACGGTCATCTCGTGCAGTGGTCATTCTTCTTCATCCAGAGCCAGGTCGTCTGGATACCAAACCCTTCTCCTGAAAGCGTTGAAGCACTCGTTGAACCGTAGAAAGGCTTACGCCAACAGTTCTTGCGACTTGCCGTTGAGTGTGACCGTCTTTCACAAGCGCAACCATTTGTGTCGTTTCAACAACAGTCAAGGAGATTTTTGGCAACAAATAAACAATAATAAACACTTATAATGGCACTAATAAACACTAATAGTGGCAATAATAAACGTTTGTTCGTTGAGTTTGAACAGAAAGTCGAAGCACAAATGAGACATTTAAAACAAGCGGCAGTTACAGGTACCGTTCATTTTGGGAAGTGTGCGCTTTCCCGCGAAATCGGCACTATTGAAATTCTTTGTTGCAAAGGAAACCGCTAAGCCGACAACAATTCCCAGAAACATGCATTAGTTTATATTTGTGTTATTATTATTTACGATAAAGCTCATTAAAAATGAAATATCGGTGATTTTCAAGGTGACCCGGATTTTATGATCGCGAGTGTATATTTAGATTTGTAATTAGACTCTTAAGTTGCCTTTTAAAAACATTAATGTTTGGACATAATGGATCCAATAGGAGGTCATGGCAGAGCTGACCATTCTCGACAAGGGAAAGTGACGAGCATAATCAGTCCTATGAAAAGGAGTCAGGAGAGAAAAAAAGAATCAGTCCTTAAGTACACATTGGCTAATAACGGGGGACAATTAATAACGTTGTTTAGAATTTTAAACAAAAATAACATCAGCTCTCGACCTGCGGTTCTTCAGTGTAGCAATGTTAAATTGAGACATTTACAGAATAATCTATGAAATAATTTTCAGTACTTCTTATATTAATATGTGCTTTAAAGCTAAACATATTAGTTATAACATAATAGTTATACCTTTATAATTGTTAACACAATCACGATTGCCAGACTTAAGATAGGTATAAGAAAACTATTTTTCCAATATTGTGAAAATACAGATGATGACAATGATAAATTGATAATTTGTTGTAAAGGTTTACAACGGAAAAAAATACTGTTCTTAATAAGTGCTGCAGGTATACCATCAGGCCCTGAAGAATATGTTGCTTTTAAACTCATAATCCCATCGAAAACATCAGTTAGACTAAATTTCAGAATATGGAAATCCATACTATAGTCCAGTTCAAAATTAGGTAAATTATACTCATTATATGTACCTGAAAAATAACTGGTAAATAGATTGACTATTTCATCATCATTCTGAGTTATTACATCCCCACCTTTATTAGACATTACATTAGGATAAGCACTAGATCCACGTGTAGTACCAACATACCTCCAAACAGAGTTGGGATTGCTTGAAAGATATGCTTGAATATTCTCTAAATAGTTCTTATAACCTAGTGCTTGTAATGATTTACATCTTTCCCTTGACACCGAAAATTCCTCATATCAGTTGCCTGATGCTTTAAAATTCTTGTGAGTTATTTTTTTTCTGTATGACAAGCTCAATTAATTCTCGCGAAAACCAAATTGGAAAGTTTAATGATTTAAACCGTTTGATAGGAACAAATATATTGATGACATCATAATATAAAATATGGTAAAAATTTTCTATGCTGCAATTAATATCTGATTCATCTAATACCTTGTTTCAATAAATTGTCTCAAAATTAATATTCTCTGCAAAATTCAGCTTGTTCGTATGATTTTTAGGAGTCAACTCTCAGACGACTGGATTAGTAACCGTCTATTAATTTTACCATTTTTTATGGTGTGATTAAATAGTTTTACGGTTATGTAGTTTGTGCATTTGTAAAAGGTACTGCTTCTCTATTTGTGTATCATTTGTCCCAACTTCATAATCCTATTAAACAAAGTTGTTAGTCAACTTGTTCCTGCCTCACTTAAAGCTGTCCACACAACAAGCGACTAGCGTTAAATGTTCTTCAAATTTATTATTTCGTAATATAACAATAAAGCTACTTTTGTGACAAATAAATATAAGAACGAATAAAATAGTTAAAAAGCACAGTACATAATAACAACTGTTGTTTGTTTTCACTCCGCAAATTCCCTTCTTCGTTCAAGGAGAACATCCTTCTTACTCAATTTTTAATCAAATTGCAAAACAGCAAAACCTCGTGACAGGTTTCTAGTCGTATATTTATCTAAAAACATTGACATCTGTGTTTCACCGGGATTTTTGTGCAATTCCACATTTTCTGCAGCGACTGTCCTGAAACCGAAAAAGAACAAGATGTGAGAATCGAAGGGAAAGATTTATGTTTTATGCGCGACTGACTTGTGCTGCTTTGACAAAGATCAGTTCAAGACTCTGCACACGGACAAGGCCAACTAGACGAGTTATTCGACGACTAGTGTGTTAGCCGCTGATTTGCATACTTTTGCTTCTCTTTTAGTGTCTTATAATTTTCTATAATTGTAGGAAACGAGGTAAACAGAATAATATGCTTTCGATTAGATTTACGCAGTCTCTACCGCGTTAGTAAGTTTAATAAATAAATTGCTGAGATGTTATTATTTATCTACGATGTTTGTAATCTTTCCCGGTAAATAATTATGTATATTTGCTAGAATAACTTTATTACGGTTTAAATCGACTTTTCGGAACACACACACACACACATATATATATATATATATATATATATATATATATATATATATATATATATATATATATATATATATATATATATATATATATATATATTGCTCTCCAAAATTAACGCACCACCTAAAATGGACCATGATTTTAAAACTATATTTTTCTTCTGAACCCTTAATTGGATTTCCATGATTTATTTTTCACATTGTAGGTATATTTCTAGTTAATGACTATGTTATTGTTTGTTAAGAAATGTCAACGTTTTACTTATATACAGGGTGTAAAAATAAAGTTGTGTTTTTTCATCTAATTTTGCAACACCCGGTGGAATGTATTAGAAAAAAACGCTACATGTTATTAATATTTTAAGATCGCTTCATTCTTTCTTCACATTCTGGTAAAAAAATTATTACGGTACGTTTATTATCAAAAAACAAAAGTATGTTCAAAGCATTGCGTGATTTTTACTCCCCAAAATTAACGCCCGACCTCAACTCTACCATAATTATTAAGCTATTTTTCTTGTGTATCCTTGATTGGATTTCAATAAATTTTTTTGCTCATTGCAGACCTATTAGAAGTAATTACGGTATTATTGTTTTCTGGGAAGTGTCAACATTTCACCTAGATACGGGGTGTATAAATAAATTTAATTTTTCACCTTATTTTGCAACACCCTGTGGAATTTACTTAAAGCAATTGCTACATCTTAATCTTAATACTTTAAAAAAGTTTCATTTTTTCGTAAAGTGTTCATTTTCAACATTTTCGTAAAAAAATCATGGATATCTTTATTATCAAAAAAGAAAAGTACGTTCAAAGCGTAACGTGACTTTATTGAATTGTAAAAATTCAACATTCAATTTCAAGAAATCTGAGCCAAGATGAATTTGTCCGAGCAATTACTTTAGCTGATGTAGGTTTAAGTTATCGTGAAATAGGCTTGAGGTTAGGGGTATTTCATACTACAATATCACGAGTCATTCAACATTTTCGAGAAACAAAAGACCATACGAAACGGTGTGCATAAGGAAGAGAAAAACTTACAACACCATAACAAGATCAGTTTATCAGGCTTCGTGCTATAAGAGAACGTTTTCTCACAATGAGACATTCACAAATACAAGTGACAAAAAGATCTGCAAATAAGGATACCAGTCAGAGCTTTAAACGTAAATCATTGTAGAAGTAGATTACAATTTGCCAGAGAGCACCTTGACTGAAATGTTGATGACTATGTACGTGTTGTTCACTGATGAATCGTGGTATTGCTTATATAGCTCATTGTGAGAGTTAATCGAAGGCCAAGAGAAAGCTACGCATAGTGTAATATACGACCTATTACTTTATTCAATGGTGGATCTGTAATGGTTTGGGGAGGAAATATCTCTTACAGCGCAAACGGACCTTGTTGCTTTACGAAGAGATTTCTTAACAGGTGAAAGGTATATTAGACATTTTGTCTAATCATGTAGTTCCATTAGCTCCTTACATAGGAAATAATTTTCTTTTAATGAGAATTTATGGGATATTATTGATCGTCAACTTAGGAGCCGACAACTACCACCTGTCTCTCTTGACGACATAGAATTTATGGTGAGAGAAGTTTGGGATGCAATTGATCAAGACCAAATACGCTGCTTGATTTTAAGTATGCATCGCCGCTGTGAAGAAGTAATTAGATGTAGAGGTGGAAGTACTCGTTATTAAGTGTTTTTGTGAGAGAGCAATTGTTAAAGAATATTTAGGTTATATTTTCTTAGGCTTTATTTGTATTAAATGTCAATAAAGTTTATGTAAGTAATGTTTTCTTTGCTTTAAATGTTGATAAAAACTTCTTACATTTAAAGTTCTGTATAATCTTTGATAATAGATATCGAGATAATTTTTTCACGAAAATCCTAAGAAAGAACAAGTTTATCTCAAAATAATAATAAGATGTAGCGCTTATTTCTAATAAATTCCACAGGGTGTTGCAGAAAACAATGAAAAAACACAACTTTATTTTTACACCCCGTGTACGGGTAAAACGTTGATATTTTTCAGAAAACAATAATACATTGATTTACTAGGAATAGACCTATAATATGAAAAAAAAAAAATATCATCAAAATATAATCATTCGTTCAGAAGAAAAATAGCTTCAAACTTTTGGTACATTTAAGGTGGTGCGTTAATTTTGGGCATTAGTGTATATTAAACCTAGAGCTAAGATTCATACTATTAGAAAAATTGATATTAAACTCACCAGTCTTCTGGGTTGAACCGCGTCGATGTCCATTGGGCCGAGCTTTCGACATCCTCTCTGATGTCTTCATCAGGGCTTCCGAGGTCTCAGTCTTCCGCGCCCCCAGACACTACTACTTTCACTAGTCACTGCACTCCTGTGTACGACTAGTGAGTGTAGTAGTGTCTCAGTTTAGTAGTTAGTTTTTTTGTTGTAAATATTTGGCATTTTTAACGGACTGTCCTACAAAGCGATATTTATTATTTCAGAGAGACAATGGACAGAGTTAGAAGACTATGGACATCTGTCCATTGTGTACTCTGTATACACAAGACACATTTTTCCGCCACAGAATGAAACGTGTTCAGAAATAGACGATTATTGAGATATAACCTCAAACTATATGTGTTTATCAAACTCTCGCCAAAATACAAGAGAGACTTTTCATATTGGAAGCATAGTTTACATATATATCATCTACAATGTAAATTGTACATCTACTACATTTACTATGTAAATTACATAGTACTTACCAAAAATACTAAATATTCAATATTTTTAACATTATGTTTTTACTAGAGTTCTCATTCTTCACTCAGAGTTCTCTTTTCGTTTTCTCCTTGTGTTTAAAGCCTCCCAGGCCTCCCCTATGTATATAAATTATTTTTAATTAACTTCCTCGTAAGACATTTTTAAATCATCATTATTTTTTCCTGATGTAACGTATGTCTTATCATCTGAGAATTGTACGGATTTGTACGGAGATATGAATTTATGCAAATCATTGACATAAATAATAAACAAAAGAGGTCCTAGGATCGAACCTTCTCGGAGTCTATGTTTTACTGATAGAAAATCGGAGAGATGACCTTTAGACACTACCGTCTGGTGTCCGCCACATAGATAAAAAGTTATAAGCTTAAGAGGGATACATCTGATTCCATAGTAATTTAATTTGTGGCGCAAAATGTCGTGTGAAACGCAGTCAAAAGCCTTCGACAAGTCGCAAAGAGAAATTACTATGCAATTGCCGCGTTTAAGCCCATCAATCACCTCTGCTCACAACATTGTATACCGCGTTCGTAGTAGAACAAGCACTTCAGTCACAAACAATGCTTAGGTAGTACTTTTGAGTATTTTAGTACTTCCGGAAATACTCTAGCTGATAGTATTAAATTAATAAGATGACTGAAAGGTGTTGAAACTATTTGGTAAGTTTCTTTTAAAATTTTGCTATTAATTTCGTGAACCTCCCTACAATTAGAATTATTAAGAGACTTTATTATTTAAGAGACCTCTTCTTCCACAACGGGATGAAAAAAAAGGAAAAAGGACTACAGGAGAGAATAGTCCAGCAGAATATATTTGTGACTTCTGCGATACTTCGATTTTTTAAATACTTATATCTTTTTCTTTTTTTTTTCCGTATATTTGTTTGTACCTTTAATATCTATGTTCAATAAACTATATTTTCGAAGGTCATTTTTAAGTTTCATTATTGTGCACAGTTATCAGACATATGCGCACCATTAGTCGAATAGATCGGGTAATTGTGCGCCTTACACTAACTGGAAGTTTCGCCTCTCACTGTTCTACTGTTCAACCACTTATTGAATGAGGTCCCTACCAATATACCTAGGCCCTTAAAGTAGAACGTTGCAAACTGAAATATTTTAAGTTTTTGCAATATCCTGAATTAGCCTTAGGTGCGCACCAATAGCCGACTTCCCCCTACTACATCATCTAGAGATTAATTAAATTTGTTTTCGGAGTATATATTAAACGACAGTGGGGACAGTAAGCATCCTTGTCTAACCCCCCTCTACTTATTATGATTTCATTTGTTTCGTCTCTTTTTATTTTTATACTTACTTTCTGATCCCAGTTTCATTCTGATATAGAATTTTTTGGTATTTATTATATATGTCAGTTTGTTTTTAGATGATTTTTATTATTTTGTCGGATATTTCGTCCATTCTCTTACTCCACAAATATATTTAAAAAAAATTATCATTTAACACTTGATTGGACACCACCTGATGCGTACAATTGAGTCAAATTAAAGTTAGAATATCCATCGGCAAACATTGGAGAACTACGTCAAAAATAAATACCGAATTTTCATTAACTGCCAAAATGGGCACAGTAGTGCACATTTTGAACATGCCAATTACATATAATAATCATTTTTCAACATTAATTATTTTCAACGAGAAATAATATCTAACAAACCACAGTCAGTGTCCGGATCCAATAAGGATTGAAGGCAAAAAGGTATAAATTTTAGAGCGATTAACGCTGCACCCTAGATAGATACATGTCAATACACGCCGCCACTGACAGGAGCATATTATTGATCTGGGGTGGGCGAGAGGTGGCCATACAGAGGGGGGCACGGCATTACGCGCGCACACCTCCCATAATGTCCCTGTTGGCCCTGGACTGATCACCACGGGCCATTACCGACCCCTCTAGATCCCCTTCCCCGCTACCACAATCCCGTTTGCCTCTGGCACCGCTACTAAACATTACATTACATGCCACTATTTACAGAAAAACTACGAGCTTTCCGTTTTATAGATCAAAGGGATGTATTTTGTGTATTGTCAATTGGGAGTGTATGGAGAGCTTTTGTCATTACCGTTCTCTGTTTTCCGAGTTAGAAAAATTTTATGTCCATTAAACATTAGGCACTTTCAGAGCATACCATTAGCATTTGTTAATTCCTTGCTTTGAAATTTACAATGTAAAAGGGATAATCATTAGAGATTTATTTGTTTTTGTTATAAGTAATGGAGGCCCCTAGAATTAGAATAAGTAATTCACATCAGGTACAATACATGTATTTATGAGGAATTAATACTGCCATAAGGATAGCCAAACATAAATTGTTGAATGAAAAATGCTAAAAAATTAGGAAATGCAAAATAATTTGATTTATTTTTATAAGGTTGAGTGCTCGAATAAATGAACTTTGAAAAATTAAAGGCAAATATCGAGCACAATTTTAATAATCAAATCTTGCCCAAGTACTTTCGCTTTCTACAGCATCATCAGGGGCATTTCGTCAAATTTGGGCTATCCAGCAAGCTCAGAATGTAGTAAACATGAAAATTAAACAAAAATTGTACATAACACTACACTAAAACAAGGACAAACAGTTTACAATTATTTAGAACTGTTCTACGCTACATTCTTGTCGGCAACAGGAGAGAGATCTCTCCTGTTTATGTAATGTACCTATATTTATTTTTAAGATGGACGCCACTGATATTTATATCAGAAATTATGACACAACTATTTTATAGTAATTAATACCTCACGGTCTTGGTTATAGATTCTATGTTTATAAGTATATTCCAACTAAGAGAATTAAGAAATAAAACAAAATACTTATATTTCATGAATACAAATTCTAAAGAAATCCTCAATAGTTTATGTTGAGAGATAAAAAAATGTACTTAAATTAAAATTCCATAGATCCATAATAAACCCCATCTAATATAAATTACTCACACACTTATCAAATACAAAATAAAAAGATTTGTCTTTATTTGGAATGTTTTGTCGAAATAATTAATCTGAAATTACTACTCTTCCGAATTTTAGTGGTCTATTTCAAAAGCAATTTACAGCTCACTGTATATTCTTCACTTATTTAATTAATTTTCCAAAGATAAAAATATGAATTACGTTGTTGATCAAAACAAATAGGAACTTTGGGAACAGCAAAAGTCACATATCCTACGACTTCAAATATTGAAGCGAAGCTTCTATTCGCTCCGTGCGTGACCATGGTAGGGGTACCTTGAAACGATGCCAGCGTGCGTAGCGGCGAAATATGACAAAATTGGACACTATCTTTTTACGCATAAATTTTATCAAAAATGTGTGCAAATACATGTTGCGTATTTAGTTGTGCTAATAATAGCAAAAATAGTAAGTGTAGTTTTTATAGGTTCCCAAAGATTACATATAAAATAGAGAAAAGAAAAAGATGGATCCGTGCTATTAATATGAAAAAGGAAATATCACGTAACCTCATTTTTATGCAATTGAAATATTTAAATAATTTACCTTAAATGATATTTTATAAGGCTTCAAGCTAACTGCAGAGTGCCTGATGACTTTAGCTTTTATATCATAACTTTTACTATTACTGTTTTTAATTATATGCTCTTTCACGTGAAAAACTTGATTTGCCAGTACTAGATTTTTAACTTTTCTTTTCCGTTTGGGCTTAAAAAGATATATTATGATGAATTTTGAGAAACCCAGTTTTTAATACTACATTTATTTTGTACATAAACTGAAAACATATAATTAAAATGTTAATTATTAATAATTGTCAATTTCGCCTGTATTTAACAATGTCAAACATATGTCATTAAGGTCATATGTACTACTACTACTAAGGATTTCCACAGTTTTCACTGTCTTCCTTCACTCAACCGTTTTCTCCAATTTTCCCTGTCATTCCAGTCTCCATCTCGCAGGGTTCTTTTCTCCATAGCCTCGTCGATTTCATCTCTGAATGACCTTCGGGGTCTTCCTCTCTTTCTTCCAATCGGGCTCCATTCTGTGATTTTGTTTATCCAGCGTCCTCTGTCCGCTCTTCTGACGTGGCCGTACCAGGATAGTCTCTTCTCCTCTATATAGTCGATTATGTCTGATTGCACTCCCATTCTCCGCTTAATCTCTGCGTTTTCAATTCTGTCTCTTTTTGTAAGTCTACAGCTTCTCCTCAGGAACTCCATTTCTACTGCTCTTATTCTACCTCTATTTCTCTTGTTTATTGTCCAGTTTTCGGACCCATATGTCAGGATACTTCTTGTCAGGGTGTTATATATTCTCTTTTTTGTCTTTATCGTAATGTTCTTATCCCACAACACTGAGTTTAGTTGTCTTATACAGTTTCTTGTTTGTCTCAGTCTGTTGTTTATATCTTCTTCTGTTGTTCCCTGGTTCGATATTATGGTTCCTAAATACTTGAATTTATCTGTTCCATTTATTTGTCTTCCCTCGTCTATCTCTAGGTTTCTCATATCCTTGTTTTCTGTTGTTAGGTATTCGGTTTTCTCTAAGTTTATTTCCATTCCGTTGTTTTTATATTCTTCTTCTAGTTTTCTGAGCATAAAACTGAGATCTTCTTCATCTTGTGCGATGACTACTTGATCGTCGGCAAAACTTAAGGTGTATAGGTATTCGTCTCTTACTGGTATGCCCATTCCTTCGCACTTTCTCCTCCATGGTTTGAGTGTCTTTTCCAAGAATATTTTAAACAGAGTAGGGGACGTAGCACAGCCTTGTAGAAGTCCTTTTGTCGTCTTAAATGGATTGTAGGCTTTATTTCCACATTTAATAGCTACTTTGTTTTCTTTGTATAGTGCTTTAACTGCTTTTATTAGTGTTTGTCGGATTCCGAGATCATTCATTGCTTCCCATAATTTGACTCTAGGTATTGAGTCATATGCTTTCTTTAGATCAACAAAGGCCAGATGGACCGGTCTACCTATTGCCATTTTCTTCTCTATCAGTTGTTCTAATGTGTACGTATGATCTAGGCATGATTTTCCTACTGTGAACCCTGCTTGGTCTTCTCCAATTTTTCCTATTATTTCAGTTTCTAGTTTTTCTTTAATAATTTTCCCGTAAAGTCTACCTACCGACGAGATTATACTAATTCCTCTATAGTTTTCACATTTTTTCCTGTTTCCTTTCTTATGTATGGATGTGATGTATGCTTGTGTCCATTCCGCAGGTATTTCTTCTCCATTTAGTCCTCTTTCGAACATTCTATGTAGCATGCGGAATAACTTTTCCGTTCCGTTTTTAATTAGTTCGTTTGGTATTCCTCCGGGTCCTTTGGCTTTTTTGTTCTTCAATGTCTTGATTGCTCTCTTAACTTCTGCCAGGCTTATTTCTATCTGGTCGTATGCCCCATTTCCTGCATGTTCTATATTCTCTTCCTGAAATTGGGGACGGTTTTCTGTAAGTAGTTCTACGTAGTATTCTTGCCACTCGTTTTCACTAATTTTGCCGATCTGGGTTTTCTCTGTCTTATTTCGTTGAAGTGCTTTTAATATTCGCCATGATTCTGAATTTCTCGTTCCTCCGATATGTCGTTCTATCTCTGTGCATGCTTGTTCCCATCGTTCGTTCTTTTCATTTGTTACTCTTTTCTTTACCTCTCTGTTTTTCGCTCTATATAGGTCTAAGTCTTCCTGTTTTTTGGTGTTTAGGTATTTTATGTGTAGTTTTTTCTTTTCTTTTATGCATTTCAATGTGTCTTCCCTTAATTTGATATTCTGATGGGTGTTCCTTTGGTCGTCTTCTCCAAGAGCTTCTAAGGCCGCTGAAATCAGGCAGGTTTTTATGTGTTCATGCATTTCATCTAACGTGTCATATCTGAATTCTTCTAGTTTTTGGTCTAGTCTTCTTTTGTATAAATTTTTTATTGATTCTTCCTGCAATAGATGTAATTTGAGCCTCTTTTCGTTTATTGTCGTTCCCGTTGTAACAATCGATGTATGTTTTTGTTTTGTCCAGATATAGGGGAATTCCATCCATGCCACCACAAGTTTGTGATCTGTTCCACACTCTGCCCCTCTTTTCACTCTGATGTCTTTCACTTTGATGGAGCTTTTGTGGTTCATGATAATGTAGTCAATAATGGATCTTAGTTTTCTTGTCTCTTGAGTCCATGTGTACTTATGTATATTTTTGTGTTTGTAAAATCCGTTCATAATTTTCAAATCATTTACTTCACATAGTTCTACCAATCTTTCTCCGTTGTCGTTAATTGTGTCTTCTCCAAATGGACCAACTGTTCTGTCATTGTCTTTTCTTCCGACTCTTCCATTTAGATCCCCCACTATTATTATTTCTTGTTTAGGTTTTCTCTTATCCATTTGTTCTTGAAGTTGTTCGATAAATCGTTCTTTCTCATTGGCTGGACTGTCTTCCGTTGGACCGTATGTTGCTAGTATTATAATTTCTCTGCCATACATCTTGATTTTCAGTTTGGCAATTCTCTCGTTTATGGGTTCCCAATCGTCTATAGATTTTTCCCATTTCTTCTTTAGTAGAATTCCAACTCCAGCTTTTGCGCGGTCTTTCTTTTCTACTCCGCTCCAACAATGGATTAGTTCCCCTATTCTTTCTTTTCGAATTCTGATGTTACTTCACTGGCTTTTGTTCTCCAGCCCTGCACATTCCATGTGCCGATTCTTAGTTTTCTCTGTCTTTGTCTTCGGTTGAGTTTCGAAGCCGGGTTTGTTGAACTCAAAGCAGAAGTGCCCCCCCCCCGTATCCGATGGGGTGTGGATTGCCACCCGGGGATTAATTTTAAAATTTTTCATTTCTGCCAATTGTTCGTTAGCCCTTGGATTTTTTTAAGTGTGCAAGGTTGCTAACGCCTAACGCCACAACCCCCTTTTGGAGGACCTATTGTTCAGCCGCCCACTCTGGGTCAGACGCTGTTTGCAGCCGCCCACTCTGGGTCAGACGCTACTGTTGTCAGTTTTGGTCCGCGTCGGGTATTTCATTTCCCCGATACCACCCATATCTGGGAGGCATTCCCCTATCCGCCACCTGGGGACGCGTCCGGTAGAGGATTGACAACCTCCTCCTCGGAAAGAAGGTCATATGTTTAACCTGAAAATTGGTAGGTCCAAAACTGTCAGATGAAGGCGGTAGGTGTCGCGTCAGTCACGCACGGAGCGAATACTGGCGTTGTCTTACTTTTTTCTCCATAGCAAAATGCTAAGGCGAGCGTCACGGGTAGCATCACGAAATAGCGGTTCTTTACATCCATTCACTACTCTCGATCATTTCGATTCTAGTCATATTTATTTTAAGCAGTACCTAACTTATTATCAGTTTGACTATCGTATTAAAATGCGAAAAAAAAAGAGTAACTATAGTAAAACATTTTACGTTGAATTTTCCTATTCGAGTCTTAGTAATGCAATTAGTTGGAAGGTTGTGTTGTAAAACGTAAGGTGTGTTACAGGGGAGGGGGTCGAATAACGGTGTACGTAAAATTGTTTTTTTACTTAAAGAAAAAAACTATGGACTTAAAATTTGGTATATCAGCATTCCTCGATTGTATTGTACCATATTGTTATTTTTTTCCTTTTGTTTATGGTTTACTGGAAATCCTTCGACTGTATTGTACGTTCTTTTTATTTTATTTTCGTTGTCGGGAAAAGTTGAAAAAAACAAACGTGAAAATTGACAACTACGATCTTTCGGCTGAATATAGAAAGCCTAAAGATAGCTTTGGGGATCTCCAGCAGAACTTTATCTGACATGGTATAGCACTCACATCCGTAAATCACAATATTTTTTGCAAGTAAATAAATGCACTGACGAAGGCTGCTGTTGCCGCTCGAGGAGTGCTTTGAAATCTGTGTTTCCGGATTTCCCACAATTAGCCTGCCCAATCCTTAAAATTTCAAGTAAGCTGTGTTACAGGGGAGGGGGTCGAATAACGGTGTACGTAAAATTGTTTTTTTACTTAAAGAAAAAACTATGGAATTAAAATTCGGTATATCAGCATTCCTCGATTGTATTGTACCATATTGTTATTTTTTTCCTTTTGTTTATGTTCTACTGGAAATCCTTCGACTGTATTGGACGTTCTTTTTATTTTGTTTTCGTTGTCAGGAAAAGTTGAAAAAAACAAACGTGAAAATTGACAACTACGATCTTTTGGCTGAATATAGAAAGCCTAAAGATAGCTTTGGGGATCTCCAGCAGAACTTAATCTGACATAGTATAGCACTCACATCCGTAAATCGCAATATTTTTTGCAAGTGAATAAATGCACTGACGAAGGCTGCTGTTGCCGCTCGAGAAGTGCATTGAAATCTGTGTTTCCGGATTTCCCACAATTGCCCAATCCTTAAAATCCCAAGTAAGCTCGTGGTGTTCAGTCAGTTAGGGATCAGTTTTCACCTTCTTCTTGTGAGGTTTTTATTTGATCTGTCTCTTCCACTGAAAGCATTTAAACAGGTGCGCTACGATTTCTTTTGTGCATCAATACAATGCGACTTCAAGAACACAATATGTGCAACCAGTAGGATCTATTTCACATCCCACAGCGACTTACTGCCAAAAGGTCAATTCTCTGCATTGTGCGCTACAATAAAACATCGCCTAAGGATGCCGATTGGCTCAACGAAGACGAAGTTGATACAAGTGGTTTAATAATTCCAGAACCCTCTTCGTCTGCTCTTCGGATACCAGCAATGAAAACATCTGTGTCTGGCAAACCTATGGATATAGGAGACATAGCATACTCCAATTGAATTATTTTTTAAATACATACCTACCTCTTTCTTCCATTCTTATCAACAAAAGATTTACGAGTTACGACATACCCTGGAGCAGATATTAGATCTAATCACAACTCATCACTATTTCAGGTGTCAACAAAAGTAAAATAGAAAATTATGTCAACAATTAAATGAAAGAAATGAGAACGACCGAAAACATTGAGAAAACAGAGAAACTATTTGTTGAACATATGACCAAGATAATAGAAGAACATGGTGTAACTAACAGATTCAATGGATGACGGAAGAAATACTAGACCATTTTGAATAAAGAAGGTAATACAAGGACATGGCAGACAAATACAGAAAAAACAACAGGAAATAAGACAAAAAATAGGAGCGGCTAAAGTAAAGTGGCTTCAGAAATGGAAGAATAGAAAAGAAGCATGACATGTTCAATTTGCAGCACAAGAAATTTCTTGAAGTTTTTGGCCTGTGTAATAAGAAAAACACTAATACCCTAGTAGATAATGCAGGAAAAGTTATCCTTGATGAACGAGAAATATTTGAAACACGGAGTAATTATATAACTGAATTGCTCCAAGATGACAGGCCAAACATATAAAGCAATGTAAATCACGAAGAGCCCGAAATTTTAAAATCTGAATTTTGTTATACAATAAAATCGATGAAAACCAAAAAAGCAACTGGACCAGACAACATCATAGCTTCTTCTTGTTCACTTACCATGTCCTTTCAGAAGTATATCATCATCATCAGTGGCATTACAGCTCGTTATGAGCCAAAGCCTTCTTCAGAACAATCTTCCATTCGCCCCTGTCTCTGCCAACTCTCTCCATGCTTTAACTCCGATGGATTTTAGATCATCCTCTATGTTATCTTGATACCTAAGTTTTGGTCTTCCTCTGGCTCGTCTTCCCACTGGTCCTCTTCGGTCGAAAATTTTTCTGATCGTTGCATCTTCATCTCGCCTAATTACATGTCCGATCCATCGAAGGCGTGCTAATTAAATACATTTTACAACGTCAGGTTCCCCTAAACTTCTGTAAAACTAAGTTGTAGCGCTTACGCCACAAACCCTGTTCTTGGACTCCTCCATATATTTTCCTTAGAATTTTTCTCTCGAAACGTTTAAGCAATTCTTGGTCGTTCTGTGTAAGTCACCACGTTTCTGACCCGTAAGTTAACACTGGCGTTATTAGTGTTTTATATATGGTAACTTTAATTTTTCTGGGTAGTTTTGGGGCCATCTGTTTCCTCAAGCCATAATAGCACTTATTGGCAAGCACTATTCTTCTTTTAATTTCTTCGCTGACATTGTTGTCTTTGGTCAGCAGCGAGCCCAGGTAGACGAAGGTGTCCACACCTTCCAGTTCCAGATCATCAATTAATAGTCTAGGTATCTGGTTGTCTGATCTAGTACAATACATATATGTACTTGGTTTTCTGTGCGTTTATTGCTGTAATATACTACTGGCTAAAATAACTGAGGAATGGTTAAAGTCTGTTTTTATAGCAATTCCGAAGAAACAGCGTGCAAAAAGATACTACTAATACAGATTAATTAGTCTGATGAGCCACATATTGAAAAGTTTTTTTTTCGCATTATTCATTACGAAATAGACCTAAATAAAACCTAGTTTGGATTTAGAAATGCGCTGGTTATTCCGCCAGGCAGTTTTTGGCTTAAATGTACTTCTCCAAAAATGGCTCTAAACATTTTAGAGTAATTGGGCAGATCTAAAAACTCCTCATCACAAGTTTTTATATATTAATTATGTGAAGTTTCTCTAAAACGTCCAATTGGAACTTCAAAAGAATCAGCTTCTTCTTCTTTAAGTTCCATCTTCTATCGAAGGTTGGAAATCATCATGGCTATGCGCACTCTGTTGACTGCCGCTCTAAAAAGTTCTGCACTACTGCATTCAAACCATTCCCTTAAGTTCTTAAGCCAGGATATTCTTCGTCTTTCCACATTTCGCTTTCCTCGAATTTTGCCTTGCATAATAAGTTGTAATAATGCGTATTTTTGTGCTCTCACACATGTCCTCTGAAAGAATCACCCCGTATATTAATTACAAAAGTAACCTGTCCAAAAATAGCATTTTTGATCTCAGATTTTGATTTCCAAGTGCCCTAATTATTTGCTTACAAATTTAGTTTTAATGTTAATTTTCTAGACTTTTTCATTAAATAAACTTCTTATCAGGATTGAAAATAACAATTAATCAAAATAAACTTTTGAACCTGTTTGACACTTTTAACAGAGAATAACGGAATCAAGAAATTAATTAACATTCTGTTTTATTAAAGGACCAGGTCGTGTTTAACGTTTAAGAAATAAGAATCCACGTGGTAAGGTTACCCTTACCGCTTCTTTGGAAGAAGGGAATTATGCTAAAAATGAATTATTAATTAAAGTAAATAGAAGCAGGCACAGGTCCTGACTTAGGGTAACAAATCGCAATAGCACGTGGCGGAATAATTCTAAATGACTATAATACATAATTTTCTCAGGTATTCCCTGCATAGTGTTCGACATCATTTTTCCTGGTATGGTGTTTCCTTAATCATTATTTTTTGTATAATACACTGTGCTCCAAAAATAACGCATAATTTTAAAATTTTTATTTTGAGTTGTAATGAAAAAATTTTTGTTTGTTCTTTTCTGCTTTATGGTTGTTTTAGAACATCTCAAATAAAAAACTTCTTTGTTTTGTAAATGTATTTAAATTAACAATATAACATCATAAATCTAAACATCCAGACAAACAACTGATCTAAACAAACTAACATTATAAATTAATGACGAAATTGTAATTTTTAAAGTTGAAGAAAATACTAGTACCGTGTACTAGTATCGACAATTGCCTCCTCTGGCATTTATTACTGCTTGACAACGATCTCTCATACTGAGAATAATCGTTCTGATTTCTTCTTGATCAATTTGATCTCAAATTTCAACCAACCGCAAAAACAGTTCATCTAATATGTTTGGTGCATTAGGTAGTTGTCGCAGTCGTCTGCCTATGATGTCCCAAACATGTTCTATTGGGTTGACGTTAGGACTTCTCGCAGGCCAACCCATGGCAGGAATTCCAACCTCCTGGCGATACTGCTGCTGCACAATTCTTGCCGTGTGTGACCTGGGGTTATCTTGCATAAGCATGAAGTTATTCCCAATAAATGGTGTAATTAGCACGAAATGCTCTTCTAAAAGTCTGTTATATACCTCTGCGATGTAAGCCCACCGCGATCTATTCTAACTAATTCCGTACGAGCCTCTAAATTAATCCCACCCCACACCATTACCGAGCCGTCGCCATACTGTACAGTACAGTCCCTACGGTGTTACACTGTGCGTAGCGTTCCCCAGGCCTTCTATACACTCGGTTTGTCCTGTCATCAGAAAAAAGACAGTACCTGGATTCATCGGTGAACAATATTCTACCCCAATCGTCATTATTCCTATCAACATGCACGAACAAAATGCAATCTTTGCCTTCTATGGTCTATGGTCAATAATGGGCCAATTGGTGCCCTTCCAGGGTGTAGGTCGTTTTCGGCAAGTCTTCTTCTAATCGTATTTTGGCTGATTCTAAAGTTATAACAATCCAAAAATTTATTTTGTAGAGAAGTACTGGTAACAAACCTTTGTCTCAGTGTACGAAGTGTCAAAAACCGGTCTTGATTAGGAGTTGTAACCCTTCTACGGCCTTGACCGGGTCTTCTGGAGTTACTTCCAGTAACAGAAAAACGTGTTAACACCCTTGAAATGGTTGACTTCTTTCGATAAATTTTACAATATACCGGGGGTAACAATAATATATTAGCACAAAAATCGAAACATTAAAATTATTTGATTTACCAGGGTTTTTAAAATTATGCGTTAATTTTCGAGCGCAGTGTATATAATAATATGCTTGTTTGTCTTTTGGCTCTGAAAGCTGAATGTTTGTTTGTTTTCTAATTGCTCTTCCACTTCTGATCCTAGTCTTTCTGTAATTCTGGTATAAGGCTTGAATACTACTAATAATAGACACATACCCGCACATGGCTTCTCCTTTCTTGTGTATTGAAATCAGCGAGTTGTCTTTCTATTCTCTCGGCATTCTCAGTAAACTATTTCTTTCATTCTTTTACTATCCACTTTATCATTTCGTAACCAATTTTATCTGCTCCATTGGATTTTTCTACTTTTATTCTTCTTATTGCTTCTTGCAAATGCACCAATAACTTCTGTTGGTGTTGAAAAAAGTTTGTCGATTTATAAACATTTATACACAACTAGAAAGCGTAATATTTTAATTGCAAATTTTGGAAAACAAATTATTGTCAATTTGTTTGATAACGATAACACATTATGAAATTGCCTATCTATCTATATAAAAGGCTATGATGACAAGTGACACCGTTTGTCCAGTAAACTAACGACGCCCTGTAGAAAGAAATCTGAACTACTACCATTTGACATTTCAATCATATTTTATTCTTCAAACAATACGTTTTATTAACAATAATATATTAATTAAATAATAATATAATTAATAATTAATTTTAATAATATTTTTAAGGTAGAATTTAATACAAAACAATTTAAAGCTTTATGTTAGTTTAGATTTAAAATTCTAACGCCATCGGAACAAAGAAATCTGAACTACTTAATAATACAAAAATATTAATTACAGATTAATATAATTAATAAATAATCCAGATTTAGCCATACGGCTCACACTCCCTTAAAGGGAAAAATTCACTCATCCTAGATACCTACGGTATCAAAAGGATTGAGCTCTGGTGGGACTCTTTCCATGTTATCGAGACCTAGGTGACTTGGTATGTCGGTGTATCTCCCAAAAATTTTCGTACGCATCTGGACGTCGAAAGTAACACAGCTTTCTGCATAATCTTATATAGATGTTCATTTAGACCCAGCTTTTTTATGTTTTCTAGGAGGCTCTTCGGGATGACTCCAGTGGTAGAAAGAATAATAGGTATCGTCTGGGTACTTTCCATTCTGCATTGTCTCCTGATTTGTATTTCTAGATCTCTGTACTTAGCGATCTTTTCGTTGTATTTAACACGTAAATTATTGGTGTTGGGTATCGCCACATCAATAAGTGTTGTTTGCCTAGTAATTTTATTAACTAGTATGAGATCGGGTCTATTATGGGCCACTGGTTGGTCTGTAAGCACAGTGCGGTCTCAGTATAGCTTGTAGTTGTCATTTTCAAGCATTCTATCAGGGACGTATTGATAATAGGGTAGATGGTCGGTTTGGAGAAGTCCCAGTTTGTCATCTAGTTCTTGGTGGATAATCTTTCCTACTGAGTCATGACGTTCTTTATAATCAGTAGCGACAAATGCCTGTCAGCCACCGGTAAGATGTTGGATGGTTTCTTGGGCTTGGCATCCATATCGGCATTTGTCATTTTGGACTTGAGGATCTTTAACAATATATTTCAGGTAATTTTTAGTTGGAATAACCTGATCCTGAATGGCAAGTAGGAAACCCTCAGTCTCGGGGAAACATCTTTCCTGATGTCAACCAATAGTTCGACGCTGTATTGTCGACATATTCTTGGCTGATCTCATTAAGATGTTGCCCATGCAGAGGTTTACTCATCCAGGTGCGCATTTTGTCTTGCTTAGTCAGGTGGTTTATGCGCATTTCTTGTTCCCTCAGTTTAAGCGGCGTCGTATCATCTACTGCGCAAATTGCTCGATGTAAAGTAGATGTGTTAGCCTGTACCTGAAAATAAGTTCTTAAATTAGCAATTTGTTTATCCAATTGCTCACCTATATCCATAAGTCCTCTTCCCCCTTGATACCGCGGTAATAAATAATATTATTAATATTTTTTAGGTACGATTTAATATAAAATAATTTAAAATTTTATAGTTTAGATTTAAAATTCTAGTATTACCTAAGAAAGCAATCTGAACAGATAAACTAACAGATAAAATAAATTAAAATTATCTGACATATAATATATACAATATTTATTTGCCAAATAAAGTACTGAATAAAATAAATATTAAGTACTGGAAAATAAATTGTGTTTATTGTGGTTTATTATTATTTTGTAGGTTATCGCAAAATCAAAAGTATAACCTAAATATTGTTGTTTAGTCTAGGTTAGAGACATGGATATTAAAATATTTAATGAAATCGGAGAGTATGATCAGTATGATGTTTATTGTTTATAAATTTAGTGCGAGAATATAATATTTGATACAGAATTATGACAACAGAAGAGATGTTGGTGCTATTGATTCAATAATAGTATCAGATTCCAAAATGAAAAATATGCACATAGTACCTAGGCAGTCAGATTTTTTAATAATTATAAAATACATTCAATTATATATAAAAAAAATCAGAGTAAGTATACAAAATATCCAGAGTGTAGTAGGAAATTTTCAAAACTTTTAATATATCTTCTATATAATATATGGAATATTGATTTTAAATTCTGACAATTTCCCGATACTTATTATATATGTTTTTCTAGGTACCTACCAGGTAGGAATAAATAATTCTGTATTCTTGATAAGAAGTTTAAATGAAGATAATAGAAATGGGTTCTTATAGAAAGATTTTGATAATATAGTAAAGTGAGTTTTAAGTTTTAAGTCCACGAAACAATCCAATTTCTATAATGAATTTCATATTAAAACCAGATATGCAACATAACTTTTTATGTTTGTAAGAGAAGGTTTAGGTACTATTTCATAAAGTGGAAGTAGTTGTAAGGTTAAAAAGATTCAACCGTTCTAATCTACAGCAACAGTCTACGAGTATAACCCTAGCGAGAGATCAAAATTAAGACAATTTTGGAGATGGATTGCTAAATAAAGACATTACTGAACTTTTTGAAGTTGAAGCTGTTTGAGGTAACCTTATATAATAATTTAGTGTTATGGAAAAACCTGAGAAGAATCATTAAACATGTATTATTTTTTTATTCGGTAATAAAATTTTCTTTACATAATTTAATTTGTTCCTGTCACCACAAATTGTATAATCAAAAAAGATATTAAAACATTATTGTAATTTCTTTGGCAATTAATTAAATATTGGTGTGTTCCGAAATAAATTTTACATTTATCTTACAGATAAGTAACCGCAACATAATTTGACGTGAAAAGACGGGTACATTTTATTTTATAAATAAATGTCTATCCCCCAGATAACTATCTGTCAGATAGGACAATATTTATCTGGAGGTGAAAAGACCGGTCCTTTTAAGCAAGAAAGGAGTTTATTATTTTAAAAATTGAATTTTTAATTCTTTTGAAAATTTGTTGATCCTAACAAATTGGCTGCGAATTTGGTGATCGGTAAAAAATATAATACAAAACTCGAGCGTTCCCAACAAATAAATTGCCAAACTAGAATTACACTGGTTTTATATGTAGGTCGATTTCATATGACGACTTTACGCAAAAAGTTCAGTGACTCTTAAAAGTGACTTATTTATTATAAAAGTTCAACAGATTATTCGTCGTCCTAGCCTTAAATAGGAAGAAGAGATCAAAATGAAGTGGAGTGATTGTAGATGCAATTGATTGGACCCCCATCGCATGGTGACGGGCAAAATCACTAGTTTACTATAAGTATGTATGGTTACTGTATTTCTTAAAATATTGTTATTTTGTATATATTGAAATAAATAAATGACAAAATTTTATTTCAATCTTACCGCAGTTTTAATCTATATAAAAAATACGACTTTTTAAATACTATAATAGCAGGAAGGCATTCTAGATTATTATTATTATATAAATTGGTTTTTAAATTCAACATTTATGAACAATACAATAATATTTAACGTCTGCATAAAAAATTTTGCAAATTTGCTCAAATTTTGTGCATATCTATGCGCATATTGGCCCTGATTTCTCTACTAATAATATAACCGGAAGAATATACATAAACAGTCATCTTTAATAGAAAAACTCCTCGACTGCAAAACACAAAATTGTTTGATCTATTTATATTTCGAGCGCAATTTTATGACCTCGTTGAAATTTCCTTTTTATGCAAATTAATAACGCCGTTTCCGTTGTCAAGAAAAACTTATCGTGCAATTTCTCGACGATTTTGATAAGAGGAACCTGTTGCCGCTACGTCATTTACTTTTCACGGCAGAACAAATTTTCGCAATCGCAAATCGCGTGGATGAGGAAGGTCATTGACATACCGGCCGGCAAGAACAGCCACACCATACCATGATCATATTTCGAGCTACATTGGCACCATCGCAAACTTGAGCAATCATATCGTTAAAGAGCAGTGACGTAGACGATAACAGACAAGAGAAATAATAATACCTTCCAAATCGATAAAAACAATTTATTAATTGAAAACAGAGAAGTATTCAGTTATTTTGTAGGCAAGGCATTGTAGCATTTTTAACTCGTTTAATGTGTTATTTTTTTTGCCTGAAGCCCTTTTAATGTAATTTAGCTTAGATACTAATATATTAATGGAAATTAACCACAAATAATACGAGTGGAACTGTTTTATTAGAAGTCAAGTTTCGAAAATTTAATCTCTTATTCAATGATATTTTACTTCAGAAATGTTTCTGGTTGAGGCCTTAAAAATATGTTGGTATATATATATATATATATATATATATATATATATATATATATATATATATATATATATATATATATATATATATATATATACAGTGGGTGGCCAAATTATTAGGGACACTGCATATATTTTTGTATTTTCTACTTAAAATTATTTTTTTGATCAAAAAAATTTGTGTTCATATCTGTATTTTACTTGGTAATTCTTCTTGTATAACTATTAAAATTTTTGATAAGCGGCAACACTGGCAGACTGCTTATCTATAAAATAATAATTATTGTTGCATCTCAGTTGGTCATCGGCTGTCACCGCAGTGAGGTTTAAAAATATTTGCAAATCGTTTTAAATTGTTTTTGGTCGGTTTTCGTGTCAGATATATTTAACAAGTAAGTAATATTTGTTATTTAGTAATTTTTGCTACATTTAATGACACGAGTTTATTTAAAAAGATTGTTTAAATTCAAAATTATTTTTTTAGCATGGGCAAAATTGCAGACTTGTCTCCAGGGAAAATTAGAGAAATAAAAACATTATTACTGCACTCGAGGCTTTCCCAGAGAGTTATAGCAACTACTGCAGGTGTTTCAAAGTCTGTAGTTAATCGAATAAAAATAAAAATGAATTCAAACGAGGCATTGGAACCGGGCTGTGTTGGAAAATGTGGCAGGAAAAGGATTACTACTCCTCGTACTGATCGTAAAATTAGGGATATTTGTCTCCAAAATCGTAAAAACAGTGTGACACATCTGACTACGATGATTAATGATGAAGGAATTAATGTTTCCAGAAGGACAGTACGACGACGACTGGCCGAAGAGAATCTGCTAGGTCGCCGGCCTATGAAAAAACCACGGCTCACCGAAGCCATGAAGAGAAACAGACTCCAATGGGCCAAAGAACACCGAAGTATGACTGTTGAAGACTGGAGTCGAGTAAGTATGACTTTTTTTAACGAATGAAGTTTGTGAACAGCGAATATTATCGTTTTTACAGGTATGCTTCTCCGACGAATCAACATTTCAGATTTTGGTGGATAAAAGTGCATTTGTCCGACGACGTCCTGGGGAGCAGTTCCATCCAGATTGCATTGTGGAGAGAGTTAAACATCCGGTGAGTGTCATGGTGTGGTCTGTAATCTCGGCAAAGGGTATGGGACGCTTATACATCGTGGAAGGGACAATGAGACAGGACCAGTATAAGCGAGTACTTGAAACTCGGCTACTGCCCCAGCTCAAAGAATGGTTCCCTGGTGAAAAAAATTACATTTTTATGCACGATTCTGCACCGTGCCACAAAGCCAGGAGTGTAACTTCATATCTGATCAAAGAAAGTATTGCAGTTCTGCCCTGGCCGGGAAACTCACCTGACATGAACCCTATAGAGAGCATGTGGGAGTTAACCAAACGGGAGATCGCCAAAGATGTTATCACCACGAAGCGGCAGTTGATTGAAGCTCTTATTAGAGAATGGCATCATAACCCTAACTTAAAACACAACGCAGGAGTTTGTATTTAGAGCATGCCCCGACGCGTAGAAGCTGTAATTGCAGCAAAGGGTGGCATCACTAAATATTAAAATTAGTCATATTATGTTAAAAAAAATTTTGCGAAAAAAATAAATGGTTTTACTAACAAAACTTAATGTTTTTGTGACCCTAATTTCTCAATCTCTTATACAAAAAATAAATGCAAGCCTTAAAGCCAACAAATTGCAAAAAAAAATCAGTAAAACTAAAAAATTAAGAAATCTTTTACTGTCCCTAATAATTTGGCCACCCACTGTATACAGGGTGTAACAAAAAGATAGGTCATAAATTAAATCGCGTATTTTGGAAACAAAAATAGTTCGATTGAACCTAACTTACCTTAGTACAAATGTACACATAAGAATAAATTTTTAAAAGAATTGCCTTGACCAATTCAATTCAATAAGGCAGCACTTAGATCTTTACTGATCCAACTGCCCAGGTACTTAAACTTAAAGACTGTGGTTATTTCTGAACCTTATACATTTACGTGCACTGATTGGTTCGGATACCGGTTTACCAATAATGTCTTCGTTTTGTGGCGTTGATTTTTAAGATCTCTAATAGATCTCCTTCAACTGATATCTTGTCAAGCAGGCGCTGTAGGACTTCAGAAGAACTCTCTGCAATTATAACTGTGTTTTTCGGCATATTTTAAAATATTTGTTAATTTACCATTCACTTGTATGCCATTTTCTTAGCTTTCAAGTACGTTTTGAGATACAATATCAGAGTACATGTTAAATGGCATAAGGCTCAGTACGCAGCCCTGTCTTACTCCACGTTTAATTGGCACCGATTTTATTACCACGTTTTTAAACTGTACTGGTTCTACCTGATATTCGTATAGGTACAGAATGATTTTTAGATCTTGAGAGCCTAATACGTTCTAGAATATTAACTTGTTTACTATGTTTGAAACAGTCAAATGCTTTACTGTAATCTATGAAGCATAGATGACACTTTTGCAGGAGGACCAACAGCGAAACAAAGCATCTCTGGTTCCCAATCATTCTCGAAAAGATTATATATAAGGAATATCATTTGTAGTTTACTCAGATCGTGTTTGCATTTTCTATGTATTCAATTATGTAAAACTTCTAGAAACAACTTTAATATTTAATTCATTAGGGTGATAAGATAAAACTCAGATTACATTTTTTTGCATCTGGTCTTTGAGGAATAGAGACAAATGTAGATTTTTGGCAATCCTCAGGTATATATCCATTTTTGTAAATGGTGTTAAATAGTTTGGCTGAGATTAAGTTTTCTTAGTTTATGAGTTTAAAAAAAAATTAATTACTATTTAAATGGGAATAAGCCACAATTAAAGGTTAAAATACGTTTATTGACGTTTCAATTTCCACTTCGGAAATCGTTCTCAAAATACGAACATTAGTAAATCAAACAAATTTTGTTTTTTTTTTATTTTTTAAACAAAATTTGTTTAATTTACTAATGTTTGTATTTTGAGAACGATTTCCGAAGTGGAAATTGAAACGTCAATAAACGTATTTTAACCTTTAATTGTGGCTTATTCCCATTTAAATAGTCATTAATTTAAAATGCCACAAGAAAATAGCTTCAGAACAATATTAAAAAAAAATTGCTTTTGCTTAACAAGTTTCTTTAATCCTGGTCTCAATATACTTGGTCCCATTTCTGTGTGATGTTAGTAATGGCGAACCTCTGTCACCAAAAAGATCAGAAATATAGTTTGTGTTGGGGATTTGTGGTTTCCTGTGATTTCCTGAACTTTTTTGTGGATGTTAAATAGATCATTTTTTTGGCACATTTATTCTTTCAGTTCCGTTATTATTTATTAGAAGTTTTCTCTAATAAAATCTTATTTTACGTAAATTTGGCAAATTTCAATTTTGCTGTCCTTTGTTGGTGTAGATAAAGTATTCTAAATACCCTTAAGGGCCTTCTTAAGCCTTAAATCTTAGATGCCTAGCATTTTAGTCTTCTTCTTACTGTAGTGCTAGCAATTAATCTACGGTATCTACATAAAAATACATCACAAAGAGCTGTAACAGTAATCAGTTGGTTTCGTCTACTGAATTTTACTAAATACCATTATTTCCTTCATGTATAACTCTAGAACTACCAGATCCTCGTAAACTATCAACACCAGCTATTTCCTGATGTAAAGTTACTATTCACGTTACCTGAGGTAAAGGCCATTTGAAATTACATCATTTGATAAGCCCTCAGCATGTATTATTCTTTCTCAAACTTATTGAAAAATTGCAGCTCCAAGCATTTTAAACAAATATAAAAAAACTTCTAACAAGCAAGTTAAACTAAACACTAACCATTTACAAAAAAATGCTTTCTTCTTCTTATGGTGCCTATCCGTTACGGATGTTGGACACTAACATCGCTATTCTGACTTTGTTGACTGCTGCCCTGAAAAGTCCTGTAGTGGTTAAGTTAAACCATTTTCGCAGGTTATGCAGCCAGGATATTCTTCTTCGTCCTGGACCTCTTTTCCCATGCACTTTACCTTGAAGTATGGTCCGAAGCAAGTTGTATCGTTGTTTATTGCGCATTATATGGTCCAGGTATTCTAGTTTGCGACGTTTTATGGTTATGACTAGTTCGCGCTCTTTACCCATTCTATGTAGTACTTTTTCGTTGGTAACTCTGTCTATCCAAGAAATCCGCAACATGAGTCTATAGCACCACATCTCAAATGCTTCGAGTCTCTTCAGTGATGCTTCAGTTAAGGTCCATGACTCCACGACATATAAAAGAACGGAGAATACGTAGCATTTTAGTAAACGAACTTTTATTTCCAATTTTATATCGTGGCTGTTAAAGATTTTTTTCATTTTGACGAAAGCTGATCTTGCCTTCTCGATCCTTATCTTAATTTCCGTCGATTGGTCCCACTGTTCATTTAAGTTTGCACCCAGATAACAAAAGTTGGTGATTTGTGTTATAGGTTGTTGGTTAACTAGTAATTGACCAGGTGGTATCCTATTTTTGCTTATAACCATGTATTTGGTTTTTTTGATGTTAAAATCAAGCCTAAACCTGCTACTTACTTCTGCCACCCTGGAGACAAGTGTCTGCAGACCTTTAAGACTGTCTGCAAAAATGACAGTATTATCAGCGTATCTTATGTTGTTCAATCGTTCTCCGTTTATAAGTATTCCCTCGTCTATGTCCGTTAGCGCTAGGTTCATAATGTGCTCTGAGTATGTATTGAACAATAATGGGGACAATATACATCCCTGTCGCACACCTCTTTTTATCTTTATATCGTCAAAAAAAAATTAAAGAAGCGAATAGTATTAACTTAACTCTTTGTTTCAGGAGAATCTTCCCACTCCAGAGTCATCGGAAGGAAACGAAGATGACCATTATGGTGGTAAGACTTTAGGATTTATGCAATTATAATTTTTTGATGCATAGAAATTGCTTAATAGTTTGGTTTTCTTCTAAACAAACTAACACACATAATTTAAGTTTCAAAATTACCGACTGAACTTAAAATAAGCTGGGTTGATTTTATACCAATTTATTTTATAATTTAATATATGTTTGTAAATTATTTATTTAATTTTGATTGAGACTCAATAATACATTTTTCGACCATAAGCTCCAGTATAAATATACATTTGAAAACTACAGGGGGCACAAATCTATGATTGATTTTATAGTCACTAATAGAAAAATCCACACAAAGCAGATGCTAGATATCCGAACTTTAAACTCAGCTGACGCAGAGAGTGAACACAAACTAGTACTAGCAAAAATAAGAATGTAAATAACACCAAAACATTTTCTACAGGAAATTACCGAGTAAAAATTCAATGTAGAATCACTGTGGAACGACTCTACCAGAGAAATGTACCAAAGGAGGCTAGCACAGAAGATACAGCTGAAACAAATAGACGACATCAAAGATATAAACGCGAGCTGGGAGAAAATTAAAAACAACATTGAAGAAGCAGCAACAGAAGCTCTAGGAAAACGCAACGTCATACTGAACAAAAGAAACAACAACAATACACCATGGTTCAAAAAAGAAATAAAAGAGAAATGTAAAGAGAAACGAGAGGCCTATACGAAGTACAAAACATCAAATACTCCAGAAACCCGAGACACCCATAGAAGAATACGAAATAAAACAAAGCAGTTGGTAAGAAGAACAAAAAATGAACACGGGAACAGTTTACAAAAAGGATGGAAGGCGACTTCTACAGTACACAAAAACAAATATGGAGATTCATAAGAAACCATTGGAAAGAAATGGTAGAATTGAAGGAATAAACAACCAATAGTGTACCTAAATTAAGACACGAAATAGAAATCAGTTTTCAGGAAGTAGAGGTAGCCATAAATTCACTCAAAAAAAGAAAGTCGCCAGGACCAGACGGAATAACCAACGAGCTTCTAAAACACGGAGAAGAAAGTACAACTCTAGAGATGACAAAACTTATACAAGAACTAATATTGCACTGCAAGATACCAGACGCATGGAGAAACAGCATAATGATACCAATGTTCAAGAAAGTCGATAAAAAGACACCAACAATTATAGAGGTATAAATCTACTGAACACCGCATTTAAGCTCACCACAAAAGTCCTAACCAACAAAATCAATCAACTAACAACTTTATCAGATGAACAACAAGGATTCAGATCCGGAAGATCCTGCGTAGACGCTATATTTGTACTAAAACAAATCACAGAAAAGGCCATCAAGTACAATAAAGCAGCATATCTATGTTTTATAGATCTGACAAAGGCTTCCGATCGCATCCCAGTCGAAGACGTCTTACACCTACTGTATAACAGAAACATACCAATCAATATTATATAAACCATCGAAAACATCTACTTCCATAATCGAATACAGGCAAAGATAAATGGAAAGCTAACACAATCCAAATATTATGTTATGTATACGACGCCGCATTAATCGTCGATACAGAAGACGAAGAAGCAGGAAGCAAGGTTTAGATATCTTTGAATAGATATAACTAGTTACGGAGATGTTGAAGAAGTACGACAACAAAGCTTAAAAGCAAGTAAAGCAGCGGGATCTCTTAATGACACAATCTAGAAGAACAAACACCTAACAAGACACAAAAATAAGAATCTATAAACCAGCAATTAGACCTATATTAACATACACGCCGGAGACAAGACTTGACACATCTAAAACAAGACGACTACTAGAAACAACAGAGATGAAAATACTTCGACGAATATAAGGGAAAAGTCTGTTGGATAGGGAGAGAAGCGAAAACATAAGAAGAGCATGCAATATAGAAGACAAATGGATAGGTAACAAAACGGAAACAGGAGTGGAACGAACACATTAGTAGAATGGCAGAAAATAGGATAGTACGAATAGCACGAGATAAGTCACCAAAAGGACGAAGAAGTATTGGCAGACCAAGAAAAAGATGGTGCGATAATTTAAACAATTTAGGAAGCTAATATTGAAGAAGAAACAGGCTTCAAAGCCTCCATACAAGAAAGAAGACGAAGAAGAAGACATAAGTATATCAGTAACTCGCAGTTGTCGTTGATTACGTTTTCGCCAAGTTGTCCTTATACTTTATCGTTATTCTTTTTACTAATCTCTCTAATTGTTTTACATTCAATGTATGTATTTATTTCGTATAATTGATAAAGTAAAGCAGTGTAAAGTTGTTTGACAACAATATAACATTAGGAGACAATTATTTTGTGTTGATATTTTTGTAATATGAAAACGTTTATTTTTTATCAACTACCAATATTTATACATCCAGTGAAGTTTTTGTTTTAAGATTACTACATTCTTATCCCAAGTTTCTATGGTTTGTATTGTTTATTATATAAGATAGACACTTCTTCAGAATAAAGATTAAGAGAAGATTTGACAGAACACACCCCTGACGAACTCCTCTTGTTATGGGGACACTACTGGACAGATTTTCGCCTATTTTGACTAAGGCTGTCTGTTTTCAATAGATTTTTAATAAACTTGATATCTCTTTGGTCTAACCCTTGTTAGTGAGTAGTTTAAGTAGCTTGAAGTAGCTTTTTGAAAGATTTAATCAGAGTATATGTTAAACAGCAATGGTGATAGTATACATCCCTGTCGGACAGCACGTTTGATTTTGATATCATCGGATTCTTCTGCCTCTGTACGGATAGACGATATTTGATTCTAGTAAATATTGCTAATAATTCTTAGATCACAGGTGTTTATTCCAATATTTGTTAATATCTCCATCAGGTTGTCGTGTTTTACTAAATCGAACGCTTTATGAAAATCAATGAAGCATGCATAAATATCGCAATTTATATCTCTACATTGTTGAAATAGCACTTGTATGCTAAAGAGAGCTTCTCTCTTATCCACTGCGTTCCGAAAACCAAACTGTGTACGGCTGATTTTTTCTTCGCATAGTCTATATCCTTTGGTGTTTGATTTTTAGAAATAACTTCAAAATGTGGCTCATTAAGCTGATGGTCTGGAAATCATTGCAGGATACGGATTTTGTTTTCTTTGGTAGAGCAATAAACGTTGACTATGACTTTTTGAGTTCAGCATATACATTGTCAGGTCCAGGAGCTTTGCAATTTTTTAGTTGTGATATTGCTTTTTCCGCTTCATCTGATGCGATTGATAAGTAGTCATTACATATGTAGGACGGTATTCTTGATTATTATCTGTGATGATGTTCCCCTGTTGATCTTGCAGTTTTCTAGTTGTGTTGGATTTTTGAAGACCAGCTGCTTGTTTCATCTTTTATTGCATATTAAATGTATCGTGTTTTTGTTCCAACAACTCTGTCTCTTCACACTGTGTTTTTAACCAATTCTCTTTGGCCTTTCGTATTTCGGTTCTTATTATTTTTCTTAATATTTTTGTACATTCTTTTGTTATTCTTTGATTTTCTCGTTTCTTCTATGAGTTGCAGTATATTGTCATTCATCCAACTTTTCCTCTTCTCTTTATTTTTTATTATATGTTCTTCTCTGATCTTGTTAAAGGTTTCAGTTATATTCTGGAGTGATTCGTTTGGATCATATGTTTGCTCCATATTACTTAGATCTTTTGTCTAATCTTTGCATTTTTCTAATAGCACTAAAGAGGGTCTCTCTGATCTGCAACCCTTAACGGAACCCGAATTATTCATCGCTTAAGTTTTGTTCGCATTTTATGTATATTCATTGGTGAATAACTTTTAAGATTATTAGGCTGATTAATCTGAAATGGAAACATTTATTGGCCTTATTCTTTTTGGGTATGGTAATAAATATTGATTGCAACCATTGATGTGGTATATTTAGGCTTCCTTCCCTTCGGTTTCTCATTTCAGTTGCGTATTTTCGTCGCTTACTCAATTCTGCTAGACAAATGTTAATGTCATCGAAATTGTCGGCAAGGTACTATTTTTTGTTAGATCGGCTCTTCTGACTTTCAGCTATTTTATGAAATGTCTGATATTTTTCACATGGTAAAGTTAGAAGAAGCGTGTATAAATGATTTTTGTGAGAATTATGGGCGCCGCCAGGATTATTTTCAAGGGGGTGCATCTGCTGTTCAGGGGGGTGCATTTGCATCTACACATACTATTAACCAATATAAAATATAAAGCTATACATGTATAGCTATGTACTTTCTTTCTGGACAGGGAGGTGTAATTGCACCCCGCTGCTGACGCCCATGTTGAGATTATTATTGTGTCGGTTAATCATCTCGTTATATTTTCTGTTGAAAGCAACAGCTATAAGTACGAAAATCATTCGATAAAATAAAAAAAAGCGTTTTCATATTGTTTTATTAACCTGTATTATTAACTTATTAAAACTAAATACAAAGTCACAAACTAAATCTAAAGCATACGTCTTGGTGTAAATCAACCCAGCTAATCGTGATATAATTGGCTGTGCAGGAGCTGGGGCTATGAAAGACAGCGACAAGCTCAAGTTGATGCTATTGGCGTGGAACTACCATAATAATCAAGGTAACACATAACATAACATAATACCACACTACCTTTTCACAACACATTGTAATATATACATAAAAAATTTGGGTAAAGTCCAAACTGTACTATTCAACTGAAAAAGCGTTAAAATGACGAGTTAAAAACATTAAATTCTCAGTGTAATAGTTTTTTAGGAAGAACAAAGTACTGCTCATTGTATTATAGATAACCTTGCAAAATTCATTGGTTATATCGTCGTCCAAAATGGTTTGCGTACTTTAACTTGACTCTATGAGTCTAAAAGCTCTTTTTAAAATATCATTTATTATCAAAGTTTATTGGAAAATATATCAAAGGAATAATTTTCCACAAATATTAAATCGTATTTCAAACCCACTAACAGAGGTATATGTCATCAATCAATTAATAAGTACTAGACTTGACCTATAAATGGCATCATTAACAACAACGCTGTATGGTTCAGAAAATACTGTTACATGCCAGATCTGTACAGAAAATGGTCGGATAAATGACCTGCAATTTTGGAGTGAATCATGATATTGAATACGAAAGATATGTCACCAATTAACTCAAATTTTCTATACTTTAATCTGGATTCTGAGGAATGACTTATATCTGAATTCTTCCACTGCATCTGAATTATCTCGAGTTTTGTAACTTAGTCCTAAGAAGACCTATTTTCGTCTTTCTGAAACTTAAATTCTAGTATTTTCAAAGATACCAATAAACGTGAGTAAAGGGGCTAGGAGATTTCGAGCGCAAAACAGGTCATTTTCCCATGTAAATCTCCATAAGAAAATCCAAGGTCCATTCTGGTCATTTTTGACGCTTTTCGAAGTGGAGGCGCGACCGCTCGTCGGATCGCGACGTATGAGGTGTCAAACGAACGGGAAGGGGACGGGGAACACGTAGAGGGAAAAAACAAAGATGGCGGCATAGTCAAAACGGCACTATAACGTATCTCCGGATCTATTGGTCCGATTGCAACGTATGAGGTGTCAAACGAACGGGTTTGTGAGGTACGTGCGCATCGCCTCAGCTTAACAATTTTATTTCTTATTAGGCTGCGCCGAGGCACGGGTGCATACGGATTAATGAACACACATCAGAAGAGTTCAAAATTAAAAGAGGAGTGCGACAGGGGTGTGTGTTGTCACCATTACTATTCGATGTATACTCTGAAGAAATTATGAAGAGTTCTTAAGGGAGAAACAGCAGGAATAAAGGTCAATGGAACCAGTTAACAACAGTAGATATGCGGACGATACTATCATAATAGCAGACAACCTCCAAGACCTCCAAAAGCTACTGAACAAGATAGTTGAGTATGGAGAAGAATATGGATTATCAATAAACATCAAGAAAACTAAATTTATGAGGATATCAAATACCCAAAATAATTATGAAAGCCTGATAATTAACAATAAAACTTTAGAACAAGTTAAAAACTACAATGATGTTGGCACAATAATTAACCACACAAACGATTACTCCAAAGGAATCAAAGTTTGAATAGAGAAAGCACGAACAAACTTCAATAAAATGAGAAAGGTACTCTGTGGATATCCCTTTACGGGATAGAAGCATGGATACTTAACGCGTCGACTACTAAAAAGTTGGAAGCATTTGAACTGTGGGCATATAGAAGAATCCTGAAGATATCATGGACCGAGCGTGTAAAAAACAACGAAGTCATGAGAAGAGTCAACAAAAGAATAGAAATACTGGAAACCATCAAGACACGAAAGCTGCAATACCTGGGGCATGTTATGCGTAATGAAAGATACAACTTACTTCGAATAATTATACAAGGGAAAATCAAGGGCAAGAGAAGTGTATGAAGGAGAAGAATCTTATGGTTGCGTAACTTGAAGAAATGGTACGGATGCACATCAATCGAACTATTTAGAGCGGCAGCATCTAAGATCAGAATAGCCATGATGATTGCCAACCTCCGTCGCGGAGATGGCACGTAAAATGGAAGAAGGGTATATGTGTGCGAGATTATACTCCAGATTGAACTGTAGAGACATATATTTTGTATTTGCCATTATTATAGTTATATATTGTCATAACTAAGACTATGAATTTTACAATAGACATCATAAGCGTTAGTTATATCTATCCTTAATACTTTACCTTTTTTGGAATTGAGCGTTAGAGCTCACACGTTTTTGCGATTGTGCAAATATAGGTATATGCTTAACCATGCATTTTACCAAATTACAAGCTAAAATAGGCAATGAAAATCACCGTTTACTTTTTCTAAGCTTGCTGATCGTTGATATTCGATAAAAACCGACTTTAATTAAATACTAAATCGGAAAATTTGAATTCTTTTAAATATGAATCAGTTATCTAGACATTTTTGGACTTTACCACGGAAACATACGATTTGTTGTTTTGTTCGTCGTTGTTTTTGTGGCAGTGTCAGTGATTAAATTGCAAATTCGAATCGAAAAAAACGCAGTCAAATTCAACTGTTCCAACTGTTTAATATTTCCTCTGGCTAAATACTAATCGGTTAAACTGACGCGAAATGTTTATGGAATTAAAAGGGTCCGTTGAATTTATTGACAGTTAAAAATGTTTTCTATATGATTTTCGCTTTTTTGAAAGTCAACAATTACACATAATGTTTGAATAATGTGTATCTAAATAATAAGGATATAGGTTCAACGCTTTAATTTGACAGTTTAAACAAGCTTTAAAAATCACAGCATTTGTAACTATAATATAAACGCTGGTGATTAATGGTGGTAACGTTTCTTACTAAAAATAAATATGATTAATATAAAAAACTAATAATCTAAGTTTAATCTCAGTGCTTAATATATTTCGAAAATTGAATTTAGCCAATTTTTGCAATGAACATAGCAATTAGGATAGTCCTGCTGCCATTTTCGCTTGGTAATTATTTTGTTGTAGACCTTCTGATTCACACTGACTTGTGTGTGCATTATTTTTCTTCACTGGCAATAATATACAGTGCATTCAACCAACTTACACCTCTAAACGATTAATGGAATTCGAAGGAAACCTTTCGTTGTAGTGAAAGGCACGGTAAACTGCACTGGAGTTCTCCATAATCTTTTTAATTACTTACTTTGTTTCGAATATTTTTGCCTGTATGATCAGTTAGATTTAATTTGTATGAAATGAGGAGCAAAAATTCAAATGAAATTTTAAATATTATTGTTATTTGGCTAATACTGAATGAATAAATATAATGGTTAACCTGTTGAACAATTATTTTGTAAATAGCATTATAATAGTGTAGTTACTTACTTACTGATTATTTAAATTTATAAATCATCATCATCGTCACTAAATTCACTATCGCTATCATTATGTAAATCTATAATCACTGGATGATTTATTTTCCCGGATCCACCACTCTTCTATTAATTTTCCACATATATTTACAGTTTTGGCCCATATTTCTGGAGTTGAGGTTTTAAGAGCGTAGGCGCAAAATTTCGGGCCAATGCTTTTTAAATGCATTCATTTTTTTTAATCCTGAGAAAAATAATAAATATTTTTGAAAAATTTAAACGCAGAATGAAAGATTACTTTATTACCGATGGCCAAAAGTCCGTTAGAATAAACTAAATTTTTTTTTTTTAATGAGATATTTGAAATTAAAAATCACACTAAATTTTCTTTTCTTTTTTACCCCTGTAATTTACTAAAATAAATACAGAAGTTTTCATGGACTTTCGGCCCTTGGTAATAATGCAATCTTTCATTCTACGTTTAAATTTTGTTAAAATACTTATTAGTTTTCTCAGGATTCGAAAAAAATGAATGCATTTAAAAAGCATTGGCCCGAAATTTTGCGCCTACGCTCTTAAGATAACAAGAGATAATAATGGAGGAATGCTTACTGAAGAGAGCAAAATAAAGGAAATAAGGGAAAAATATATAATCCATCTGATCCATGACGAGAGGGAAAATTAACAAGATATAGGTGAAGAAGAAAAATACCTACAAATTTTACCCTCAGAAGTATGCCCTACAGAATGCAAAACAAGGAAAAGCACCGGGTCCTGATCAAATTCCAGTTGAACTGTTAAAAGCCTTAGATGACGGTAATATAAAGAGACTCACCCGAATTCTCAACCACATAAATGTAGAGGGCAACATCCCGGAGGAATGGCTTAAATCGATATTTTTACCTCTACCAAAAAACAACCATCCCAAATCATGTAATGACTATAGATTGATAAGCCTAATGTGCCACCCTTTAAAGATTCTCTTGAAAATTGATCAAAACCGAATTTATAAGAAATGTGAGGAGCAGATAGATCAAACGCAGTTTGGCTTCAGAGGAGGCATGGGTATAAGAGAGGCATTATTTACGTTGACGGTACTCTTGCAGAAATGTCGAGAATATAACAAGAGTGCATAATATGCATCATAGACTTTAAGAAGGCCTTTAACCGAGTGCAGCATATGAAGTTAATAGATGATTTAAAAAACATCAATTTCGACAAAAAAGACATGAGTTTATTAGGGGTATATACTCGAACCAGAAAGCAGTAGTAAATGTGAACGATATAGAAACAAATAATATACCGATTGCGAGAGGGGTCAGGCAAGGATGCGTCTTGTCTCCGACGCTTTTTAACGTGTACTCACAGGTCATATTCAGAAAAGACTTATGGAAAAGAAAAGAGGGAATAAGAGTTGGTGGAGAAATCGTAAACACCATAAGATTTGCAGATGACACGGTAATTATGGCTGAGAGTATAGAAGAACTACAAACTTTACTAGATGCAATAAATAATGAATGCATTCAAATGGAACTTGACGTCAACACAGATAAGACCAAGTTTATGATAGTATCAAGGAGTCCAATAAATAATGAACAACTAACCCTTGGTGGACAGCAAATAGAGAGACTGACAAAATATAAATATCTGGGAGCTTACATCAACACAAAATTAGATCCAGACAAAGAGATAAGGATACGAATAGAAATGGCAAGGGCAGCGTTCTTAAAATTCAAGCAATTGTTCTGTGACATAAATCTGAATACTGCGCTGAGACTGAGGTTTGTTGAATGTTACGTCTGGTCCCAACTATTGTACGGGGTAGAAATATGGACGTTAAAACCGCAAATAGTTAAGAAGCTTGAAGCCTTTGAACTTTGGATATACCGGAGAATGTTGAGAATCCCATGGACTGCCAGGGTCACCAATGAGAAAGTGCTGAGACGGATGGGTCGAGACAAAAAATTGTTGAGAACAATAAAAGTACCCAAGACTGCATACCTTGGACACATACTGAGGAACGATAAATATAGTCTTCTGCAGGTCAGCATGCAGGGTAGAGTCGATGGCAAAAAGGGAATAGGTAGAAAGAGGAAGTCATGGCTGCGAAATATTCGAGACTGGACAAACATGACGGTAGGCGAATTATTCCACGTTGCAAAAGACAGAGAAACTTTTAGAAATGTGGTCGCCAACCTCCATTAATGGGGACGGCATAGGAAGAACAACAAGAAGAAGGTTTAAGAGCTTCTTGCCACATTTCCCTAACTGCATCGTCACTGTATTCACTGCATCCAACTTAATTATCATAATACGTTTTACATATTATACCGTAGTACTAGATGTCCAGAACTTGATACAATTTGGTCAACTATATAAACTGTTGGTTTTTCATTACGGTTAGAAATTTCCAGTAACACTGATTTGAAGGCGTATTCCGGAAAATTAATATTATTTTTAACTAACCAATTTTTTATGCTCGGTACGTTCCACGACTGTTTTGGTTGTTTCTCCAAAATCTCCGAATGGTAAGGTGCATTATCTAAAACTATAACTGATGTTTCACTCAGACTAGGTAAAAGTTTCTCCTCAAGCCATGTAACAAACATATATACATTCATGTTTTCATGGTAATCAGCAAATTTTAATGACTTTAAAGGTCCACCATTGTCTCTTTCCATGGTAAAGTATTTATGCACATTTGCAATTAATTCATCAATATCCAACTTACGTCTACGCATGATGGTCACTTGAAACTACACGCTTGAATTACAATATACTGAGTTTAGATCAATATGACAGAAACTTTCTAACTGTTGTGCTTGAGAGGTAAAATATAATACAACCGCTTACAAAGATCCCAAACACATTAAGCAAATTAACCTAATGATCATTAAGAATGCCAATTGTATGTAATACAATACAATACAATATTGTAATAAAATGTTTCCCACAAATATTTTATTTTTAGTACAAGTATTTTCATTTGAAAATAAAACATTTAATATATTTACCAAAACCCTAACTTTAACCCGCAATCGCAGACGTTTCAAAAACGGTACACTCTAACAGACATATGGTCAATCTAACCACCACTATTAAAATTGACAAAACGTTCTAGTTTACTCCGAAGTATTTAACAAAAATTAAAAGTGATATTTTAGTACTTTGTATATCTACTTTGAATATAAATTTATCCTTAGCACGGTAGTATTTGTTTCAGAAAAAAATTATTAAACAAGTAGGTGAAAGAAATTTACGTTAAATAAAATTATGCAAGAATACTATTTATTAAAAAAAAATTGTAACAAAATATGCAAAACTATAAACAACGGGTTAATGACATATATTTATTTTATACCTAAAATTTAGCAAAGTGTTAAACATTATGGAGAACACCAGTGCAGTTTACCGTGCCTTTTACTACAACGAAAGGTCTTCTGCAAATTCCGTTAATCGTTTAGAGGTTTAACTTGGTTGAATGTACTGTATTTTTAAACATACATAATAGGCAATATAACTGTGCATATAGAGGAATATATCGTATTTAGGTACGGAAACAATATCGTAATAATTTAGCGAAATAAGAGTTTGAAATTCATATCAACATCGCCAGGACCAAGAAAATGGTAATTAGTGGACAATCACATATGAAAGCCCAATTGAAAATAAATAATCCAATTATAAAACTGGTAGAAACATTTACACAACTACCTTAAAACTCCCTTGAATAGCAAATGGGTCTGAGACGTAGGAGCTAAGGTAAGAATAGCAATGGCTTAAAATTGCCTTCGTCAAGTTAACTATTTAACTATTTCGTCCGACGTGAAATTTCTTCAAACTTGAAATGAGATCTTAAAGTAAGATTACTGAATTGTGTGAAAGCTTTCGAAATGTGGTGTATCAGGTTACTCAGAATTCTATGGGTGATTCTAAGCTACAAATAAAGAGATAATGTCATGCACTGCCCCTCGTATGCCACCAAAAGATGAAGGTATGGCACTACAAGACCTGGTGTATAAAGTAACAGCAACATTCTTCTTCTTCTTCTTTTGGTGTCTATTCGTTTTAAATATTGGCGATCATTCTGGCTACAATTATTTTATTAACTGATGCTTTAAATAGATTAGTTGTTGTTGTGGAGAACCATTTCTTCAGGTTTTTAACCATGATATTTTTCTTTTCCCATTTCCTCGCTTTCTGAATACTTTGACTTGAAGAATTATTTTCAGTAATCTGTATTTAGAGCCGTTTCTCATTATGTGTCCGAGATATTCTAACGTGATCCTTTTAATCGTATACATCACTTCTCTTTCTTTCCCCATTCTTCGTAGTACAGTGTCGTTGGTTATCTTGTCCGCCAATGATATCCTTGGGATTCTTCTGTATAGCCACATCTCAAAATAGCAACATTAATAAAGAAAAACCTGGAAAAAATAATGGTAAGCAAACTCGGGGAATATGATATACCAACGTTTAAGCTTTTCATTTATTTAAAATTAGCAGTATGACTTGATGGATATAAAAGCTCTTGCTTTAACAAAAATAGAAGTACCAGAAAAACTAAACTAGTTTAGTAATAGTAGAGATTACGGTAAGGGTACAATAAATACAAGATACACTCAGATGCAAAAAAACGCAACGGAGAAAATTTTAGTCAAATTCAAAGTATTTCATTTTTTTTTTATTTTTAGCCCTATTTTGATCATTTTTTTAGCACACTATGTATAAATTTATAAATTTTAATTTGGTATAGTCAGTTTTTTGATAAAATTTTATATTTGAAACTAACTTTGAAACATCCTGTTAAATAATTACGTTTGCGAATTTTCGTAAAACCTTATTTTTCGGTTGCAATCATATCTCAACAGCATTGTGTTTTTTGTTTCATGTTAAAATATGCCTTGGTTCATTTTTTAGAGCCAAATGATTTTGCCACCCACAATTTAGGACTATTTTAATTATGATTATTTTGGAGTTATTTTGTGATACGACGAGGTGGCTTTGGTGACTGTTATTATTATGTCATATTGACACTTACATTTTGTTTACCTATGATTGATTCTTAGTGTCGAAGATTGTGCGAAAGCCGTTGCTCTAGTTAAAGATAGGCGAAATTATGAGTATGTGGCTAGAGTACTACACACTAATCGCTTTACAATCCCAAAGGTAGTTGGAACAAGATAGTTGGAAGTGGCAGGAAGCGCAAAACTACCTACTAGATGATCGTTTTATACGAGTCAACGCTTTGGGGGATCGTCATTTAACAGCGGTGCAAAGAAGAAATCAGCTTCAAGAGGTTCGAGGCAATAATGTAAGTATATTTAGAGTTCGTCGAAAATTACGTGAATTTGGTTTGCAAAGACCAGCAAATTACGTCCACGGCACAGAGTGCTAGACTACAATTTTCCAGGGAATATTTACATCTGAATTTAGGAAAATGGAGTAATGTTCCTTTCACGGATGTGTCGAGATACTATCTTCACTCATCAGAGAGGAGAGAACGAGTTCCCGCGTTAGCCATGGAGGAGGTTCGGTGATGGTATGGGCAGGAATATCCTGAGAATTGCACACAGATTTGGTATTTATTGAGGGTTCATTGACTGCACACTGGTATATTGTGTGTCGTGCAATATTTAAAGGAAGTTGGTATTAATAAAACGAACTGGCCAGCGTGTTCGCCAGATCTGAACCCAATAGATCACGTTTGGGACATGTTTGGTAGAAATATTAGAGGTCGCGAAGTCGCACCAGCCTCAATTAACGAACTTCGCTTGGCTCTCGAAGAGGAATGGCAAAACATCCAGCAAGATGATATTCGCAACCTCATAGATAGCATGACTCTTTAAAATATACGTCCAAGAAGCATTGAGGAATTGGAGAAATAAATGTAGATTTATGGGAATCGAAGTGGGACAAGAAACTCTGTATACATTGTTGTTTGCAGATGATCAGGTGGTGGTTGCAACCGATGAGGAAGATATAAATTATATGAATCAAAAATTATTTGAGGAATATGCCAAATGGGGGCTTACTGTAAACATAAGCAAATTAGAATATTTAAAAATTGGAGGAAATACCACAGATCTAAGGCTTGAAAACGCAGTCATAAAAGGCTGCAACCAGTATAAATATCTAGGAAGCATCATATCAGCAGATGGCAGAGTTAAGATAGATGTACAAAACCGAATAGCCCAAGGGAAAAAATGCATCCGAATACTGAATTCATTACTGTGGTCTAATAAAATAAAGATGCATACAAAACTTCGCGTATACAGAGCAATTGTAGAACCAATTACCACATATGGTGCCGAATGTTGGACGATGACAAAGAATGAACGAGATAAAGTAGACGTTGTGGAAATGGATTATCTTAGAAGGTCATGTCGAGTATCGAGAATGGAAAGAATCAGGAATGAGGAAATACGAAACCGTACAGGAATTAGAGATACTCTTTCAGATAGAATACAAGGAAGGCAATTACAATGGTATGGTCACGTGATGAGAATGGAGGAGGAGCGGTGGCCAAAGAAAGCCTTAATGTATGTTCCGCCAGAAAGAAGGAAAAGGGGAAGACCACCAAATTCCTGGAGAAGAGAAATTACAAAAACAATGCAATCTAGAGGCTTAGAAGAGGGAGATTGGAGAGATAGGAAAAGATGGAGGCTGAAATGCGGGAAGCGGCAATCGCCGTAGGACCCCCGTTATATGATGATGATAGATAGCATGAACCGACGTGCACAGGCAGTTATAGAGGCTAGGGGAGGCAATACAAAGTATTAAATTATTTTTTAGTAGTCTTTCTTTGTTATTTGCGTGCTTAGGTTAAGTTACAGTTTCACAAGTTTTGTTATTGTTATCATTGTTCATTAAAATCAAGATCGTGTAGTTGCTTTTCATCATTATCTAAATACAGTGCTTCTGGGATGTCGATATGACATTCCTTCGATATCAGTCACCAAAGCAACCTTCGTCGTATTACAAATTAATACAAAAGATAATGATAATAATAGGAAAAGTCGTAAATTGTGGGTGGCAAAGTCATTTCGCTCCTAAAAATAAACCAATCCATATTTTCACATGAAACAAAAAACATAATACTAATAAGAAGACATGGTTGCAATAGAAAAACAAGGTTTTACAAGAATCCGCTAACGCAATTATTCCACAGGACATTTCAAAGTTAGGATAAAAAATCATCTTTCGATTAACCCCGTATAATAAATCAAATACAAAATTTTATTAAAAAACTCACTACACTAAATTAAAATTTATAAATTTTGACACAGTGTGTTAAAAAAATCATCAAAATAGGGCTAAAAATAAAAAAAAACTGAAATACTTTCTCCGTTGCATTTTTTTTGCATCTGAGTGTAGAAAGAATTCTCAATGTTTAATAGTCCAGTCGTCAGAGATTTGACCTCTAAAAATCATACGAACAAGCTGAATTTTGCTGATAATGTAAATTTTGGAACCCCAAAAAGATGCAAAAAAATTTGCCGCTCCTACCCCCCGGCTTTCTCCCTAGAACTCTCCTCATAGTGGGAGAGGGAGAAGAAAACATCGGTTTACCAAGAATCTGTATCCCGTAGAAAAAAAAAATTTAAACAAGAAATGTAGCTAAATGATTTTAAATAAATATGTCCATTAGTACTTTTTGTGTATAATGAACCGATCTCTCAGAAACAACGCTTTAAGCGACCGGTGATTTTAAATGTCAGTTCTAAATTTTTCTAAATCATTTTTTTGTCTAAAATTTTTATCATTTCGACGGTAAAAATTTGATATTTTTTGATCAGAGTGTCCTTTTGACAAAAATTAAAATCAGAATGAAAAACCTATTAATAAAATATTCTGCTATGCTGATGATACAGTCCTTATTGCCAATGATAAGAGAGATACAGTTCCAGTGTCCAGTACGAATAGTAAATCAGGACATATTTGAGAGGGAGGTAAAGTTAATTTTGTTTGGTGTTATTCTAGTGCTTCCACCATTTAAATTTCTAAAGAACCAAAATCCTTTTCCTATCCTCTGAAAGTAACAGATTGAATTTTTCTAAAAAGTGCATATCCTTTTACATATTGTTACCATTATTGTATCAAATAACAAAAGGTAATTTTACGTAAAAGAACGTTATATATAAAATGGCTAGACATACCTAAAGTTTAATTGAACAGTTTTATGAATCGTTTAGAATAAAAACGTAATTAGATAGTGAGAAATCGGCATTTGTATCATTAACAATACCTTTTTAAAGACAAGGTCAAGACGAACAGTTGAATTTCATTGCAACATCAAATACAATTAATGCCGCTGTCGTCATAAAAAAATATAGCACAGCGGCATGGCTGATTGTATCATCAATAATGTAATTTCAATTCAATATTTTGCTTGATAAAATAGTATTCTTAATAGTATTTTACAGGTGTGTTTGTACAGTTTAAGTAGATTTTAGACAGTAAGTAGTTTGTGGGATTAACAAAGAGACAATAAATAGTTTATTCGGCAGGTTTTTTTGGTATATTGATTATGTATATTTGTTATTAGGAAGCATCAGGTATTTTTAAATTACAACTGAAAACTTTCGATGAAATTTTCGTTCTCATCACTATGTTGAAATTTGCTTAATATAAATAATGAAATTATTCTTATTTACCCATTTACAGACATGTAAAGGGGACCAATATTGATTAACACAGATCTCTTTTTGCCTTCCTCTTCAACTCCCTTTAGGAACTCCATATTCAATAACTCTTGATTGAATAACACATGGTGGTTAAGTTATATGAAGGAAGAAATTGATCTGAAATTATCCTAACTGCTTTAAATATATGGCCTGAGTAGAGTTGGCATGTTATTTGCAGCGCTATAACTGCACCTACAACATTTCTAAAATCAAACTGTATAGGTTTCAATTGCTTTTCGCAGTTTCTATAGATTGTTTTGTGAATTATTTTTAGAAAACCCTAATGCAAACTTTTATGCATTAGGGGTTTTCGGCATACCAACAGGTAGGTTTTCTTCTTCTGCTAAAGGTGCCTATTTTCTAGTGATGTTGGTGACATTGGCCCATCTTATTCTATTCACAGCAGCTCGAAATAGACCAGTCCATTTTCTAGGATTGGTCAGAATTAGGATATACGTCTACGTCCAGAGCCTCTCTGGCCCTCAATCTTGTCTTGCTATCTGATAGTCGTATACCCAACATTGTTCTTTTTTTTATGGCTAGGTTGTTTATATTTAGTTTAGTTGGGGTCCAGGTTCATATGTCATGATACGAAGAATGCACTGGTTCAACACTTTCCTCCTTCATACTTGATAACTTTACTGACAAATAAAACTAATAAACTAAAAATAGCAAAAGAAACTAAATAGATTTAATAACAAATTACAATATCTGAAGTAAACTGGCATGAGACAGTAGAGTATCTCCAATATCGATGCAGCACCATAAAGGAACCCAAGGAACTGTGTTAGCACACTTGTTCGAATATACTAGCAGAACTTTACTACCAGAAAAAGGTTTTAGAAAGATCCATAACATCCTACGAAATCACGAAAGATCTCATAAGAAAAAAATTTTAAAAGTAGCTGGAACGAAGTCATAATAACAATTGTAGAATGCTGTAGATGCAAAGCGATATGAAGAAAATGCTTAGCAGCATTGACAGGATGCTTTTATCCAGGTAAATAAATTTTAAGAGTTGAAAGGTGAAAGCGGTTACAGAAATGGTGACAGGTCACTGCCAATAGAGGAAACACCGTTACAACAATGGTGGGGTTGATGAAACATGGTGCATAAAATGCAAAATAGAAAGAAGGGGGCTGCCTTACATGTGTGTAATCTGTTAATGTAAAATACTTAGAAATACGAAGCAGATGTACACCGGTAAAGCAAGTATTCTAACCATTACAAAATCTTAAACTTTAGGGGGTTATTTAAATGAAAGGCAGATGCTGGTGTGAACCAAGAAGAAAAAGGTTATTTTGAAAGTCTTAGGATTACTTGTTGTAGCCCTTGTAAACTAGCAGCAAATACTGCAATATCGTCGGTATACATAACATCATTTAGCCTTTCAACCTACACTAATGGGCGATTTTTTATTAAAAATATCACTAATTAAGCAAAAAACAACGAAATACTCTAAAAAGTATATACAGCCTCTTAAAGACCAAAATATTACCTATTTATATAAAGAACACTTAAGGGAAGTTTACCAATTCTCTTTAACATATTTTCGGCAAGTATACATGACATTTTTGTTGATTCCATAAAATGTATACAGTACGCCGATGATATATGTATTTACTCCGTCCGTGATTCATATGACGATTGTGTGGAGGTCCTGGAACACATCATGAAACTAGTAGACAATTGGACTAAAGACCACAAACTTACTATATCCCCAGAAAAATCTGCCATTATGATATTTACAAGACATAGGTTACGTACGCCTGATAGTCTACACGCCTGTCAGGATATGATATACCCGTTGTCACTGAGTATAAATATCTTGGTATAATCCTAGACCCCAAATTACTATGGTCTAAACATGTCCAATATGTAAAAAAAAGATGTGAGAAAGGCATTAATCTCCTTAAATGTGTCACTTGCAGGAAATGGGGTGCTGATCCCAAAGTTGCATTGATGTTTTACAGGACCTGCGTGCGATCAATTTTGGATTACGGATGTGTGTTATACGGATCAGCAAGCAAAACACATTTACTAAAAATAGATCGTATTCAATTTAAAAGTTTGAGATTAACTTTGGGTGCTATGAAATCAACACCATACCCCCTGTTACTTGCTGAAAGTAATGAAATGCCATTAGAAAATCGTAGAAATTTATTAGCAACAAAATATGTATTAAAATTAAGGGCTAGAACAAGTGGCCTACTAAGTATGCTGTATGAATTATCCATACAAAATCTAGTAAACAATTATTGGAGAATAAAAAATTCACCACCATTAGCAGATGCCTTTCTGGAAACTAATGATTTACCGGTTACACTTTCAACAAATTATATTAAACCATCTTATAAATTAGAATTTAATACAATCTTCAAAAAATTAAATATTATATTTCCGAAATATTCAGATTCACATCAAATAAATAACAAGCTGTTGAACTCCATATTGAGTGAATATACTAATAAAACTATAATTTACACAGATGGCTCTAAACTGAACGATGCTTCCTCCACATTGCGCTATTTACACTGCAGAAGCGGTAGCTATTAGGAAAGCTCTGGATTGGCTAGAGCACGCAAATTTGCAAGATGCTGTGATCATCTCAGACTCTAAGTCAATTCTTAGTGGACTTAATAATACTGAGTTAAACCATAAAACATGTGAGCTGATATGTGACATTAAACAAAAAATGAAAAACAAAGATATAACATTTATTTGGGCAAAAAGTCACTCCGGGATAAAAGGTAATGAAATAGTAGACGAGCTCGCTAAGGATTCTACTCATTCAGGTATACAAGAACATATTTACACAGTATCAGACCTAATCAATTTTTATAATAAAAAAATAAATTTTAACTGGCAAGACAGATGGAAAATATTGGCGAATACTTCAAATAATCATTATTACAAGATCCATCCTACGTTACCATCCCTAACAGAATTACCACACATATTCCATTATAATATATCTAAACGATTAGCAGCAACTATTACAAGATTAAAAACTAGTCACGGTGCTGTTCCTGCTCACCTGGCTAGATTAAACATTATAGAATCAGGAAAGTGTTTATGCGATAATATTTCCCAGTGTGATGTTAATCACATCCCGTTTGGATGTATTAAAAATAAAGCACTCTCATCTACGTTTTGTGAAAACCTAGTTAAAAGTAATGTGCAACTTCCAGTAAACATAACCCACCTACTGTCATTGAATCTGAAATCCATATACGAACTCATATGTAATCACTTGTATGCATCCGCATATATAATATAAATTTAGTACAATCAAGTTTTTAATTGATAAACATAACATAAATCATTTAAAAATCTGTGGCAAAAGGACTAGTATCCATGCCAAACACACTATCATCATCATCATAAGGGAAGTTTAAGACAAAGCTAGTAACGCAACGAAAAAATTTAAATAAGATGAGGGCAAAAATACAATGTATCATAATTCAAGCTGCAAGTGAAAGTAAAGAAGTCAGGAAACCTTAACACAACAAAAATTAGAATAGTAGAGAAACTAAAGAATAGTAAAGAAAATCCTTAAAGGTGGAAAAGACTCATTAGTGAATAAAAAAATCTAAATACAGTAGACACTGCAATGGTTATCTGATATAAAAGAATTTTATTATAAGGAGATATTATTAGACATGCACAAGCAAAAAAATAAGAAAGATATTGAGATTGAAACAGAAATCACAAAAGGGATAGCTATCAGGGATCTTCTTCTCTCATTTCCCCGTAACGTTCGTAATTACATTGGCGAATTGTTCACAGTTTTTAGATAATTGAAATATCTATTCGGCACTGCCTATTCCTGTCATGTAATACGCAGTGGATACGCTTGGAATCGCGAATATTCTTGAGCCATTCCTCTGCTTCTCTTAACTCCTCTGCAACCCTCGACTTTAACTTTTACGATAAGCTGAAGGATTATGTACTGGTGTTCTCTAGGAACATGCCCTAGGTATGAAATCTTTCTTATTTTAATACATTTAATTAACTCACGAATGGCATGTGCTCTTTTTAATATAGCTTCGTTGGTCTGCATCGCTGTCCAGGGTATATCAGAGATCATCATTTAACCGGATCTATCCACTGCTGGATATAGGTCTCCCTCAGTCTTTTCCATGTATTTCTGTTTTGTGCTGTTTGCATCCAATTTTTGTCGATCCGTTTTGTCATCAGACCAACTTGTTGGTGGACGACCTCTACTTCGATGTGCTTCTTGTCTCGGTCTCCACTGTATTATTCGCTGTGTCCATCTGTTATCCGACATTCTAGCTATGTGCCCCGCCCAGTTCCACTTAAGGGTCATAATTCTTTCTATGGCATCTGTCACTCCTGTTCTCCGTCTTATTTCCTTGTTCGGGATCCGATCCCTACGAGAAATGCCTAACATCGATCGTTCCATGGCTCTTTGGGTAACACAAATTTGATTTCTTACTTTCTTGGTTAGTGTTTCTGCTCCATATGTAGGTACTGGCAACACGCACTGATTAAAGACTTTTCTTTTAAGACACATAGGCAGTTCTGATTTAAGAACATAGCTTAGCTTGCCGAATGCCACCCAAGTGAGTCCTATGCGGCGGCTTAGTTCGCAAGTTTGATTATCTCTTCCTATGCGTATCTCATGTCCTAAGTACTTATATGAGGTGGTTTCTTCAATATGCATGCCATTTACTGAAATCTTTTCGCTTAACACAAGATTTGTCATGATTTGTGTTTTTGTGTGGTTGATTTTTAATCCTACTTGTAGGGAGGCTAGGTATAGTTTCTCCAGTTGCGATACTGCATCATCGATTCTGTCAGCAAAAAGGACAATATCGTCAGCAAACCTCAAATGACTAAGCATTTCTCCATTGACATTAATTCCTTTTTCACTCAGATTTGCATTCTTAAACATATGCTCTAATAATGTTGTAAACAATTTTGGCGAAAATGTGTCTCCCTGTTGCACTCCCCGTTTTATTTTAAATACGTTGGTCTTTTTATCTGCCAGTTTCACACTTGCTGTCCCATTTTGATAGATGTATTTTATCATGTTTATATAGCGATGATCTATACGGCACTCTGTTAAGGCTTTTAACATTTTTTGATGACTTATTGTGTCGAAAGCTTTTTCGTAGTCAACAAATATCATGACTTATGGCTTGTTATATTCAACACTCTTTTCTATTAAGTTACTTGTAAATGATCATTCGTGCCATATCCTGCTCTAAAACCTGTTTGCTCTCTTGGCTGATAGAAATCCAACTTACTTCCTAGCCTATTGGTAATAACTCTTGTAAATAGCTTATATACTTGTGACAACAAGCTAATGGGGCGGTAGTTTCTAAGGTCGCTGATATCTCCCTTTTTATGAAGTAAGATTATTTCCGCGTTGTTCCACTGCGTCGGTGTTATCGCTTCGCACAGACATTTATTGAACAGTTTAGCAAGTGTCAGTAAGAGCTTATTTCCTCCTAGTTTTAGGCTTTCGGTCATTACCCTGTCTTCACCTGGGGATTTATTGTTCTTCGGCATTAATTCTGAGCCTTGATTCTCTATCTTTGGTAAGGGGCGTCTTTCATCGGATTCACTTGTTTCATAGAGTTGTCTGTAGAAGTCTTCCACTGTTTTCACTATTTCTTCCTTATCAGTCACAATGTCGTCTTGTTTATTTCTTAACTTATGTATGTTCTTTTTTCCTGTGGACATGTTGTGTCTTAGAACTTTCAGACTTCTATTTTTTTCTATCACCCTTGTCATCTCTCTCATGTTATGTTGCCGTATGTCTTTTAGGATTTCTTTGTTTATTGTTTTACTGAGTTGACTAAATTCTGCGTAGTTTGTGTTAAACCTGTCCTTTAGCCTCCTTCTTTCTTCGATCAGATTTTTAGTGTCGAGACTTATTTTCTCATGTTTTTTCTTCATTTTAGGACAGCACAACTTCTCCGCTTCTTTAAGGGCTTTTACGATACTTTCGTTTAAAACTTCGACCTGTGTTTCGTCGTTGATTTGTTGAAGGTTATGGTCAATGATGTCACGAAAGTGGTCTGTATTTTCGGGCGGGGTCCATTTACGATTGTCTGATTTTATCATTTTTGTTCGTTCATTCTTTAAATTGAACAGAATTTTTGCTCGAATCAATCTGTGATCGCTTCCAATTGTAAATCTGTTTAAAATAGATACATCTTGTACAATTTCTTTTTTATTAGCACTGATAAAATCTATTTCGTTCTTTGTGAAACCGTCTGGACTTTTCCACGTCCACTTTCGTTAGGGTTTTTTTTTAAAGAATGAGTTCATAGAAAAAAGATTTTCTTGGTGTAAAAAATCTACAAGCATGGTCCCTCTTTCATTTCTTTCTCCATAGCCGTAGTTTCCTAGTGCGGTTTCCCTTCGGTCTTCTTTATTTCCCAGCTTAGCATTAAAATCTTCTGTTTTCAGAGTATAAAACGTCTTAGTACTTTTCAGGGCTGTTCTAATATCTTCAAAGAACATTTCAATCTCTTCATCTGTGTGGCTTGTCGTTGGTGAATACACTTGTTGCATACATGAATAGAGGAGGGGGTTATCATTTATCAGGGTATATCAGAGATAGCTTGTGTAAACTAAAAACGTAGAATTTTTCAAGAAATTTTAAATAACAAGCATGTATCAGACCAATGGAAGGGTCAGCATTACCATACCAATACACAAAAAAAAAAGAAATATTAAAAATCCTCCCAATTATTTGTAGAGTGCATCTTTAAGTACGTGAAATCAAAACAGACGTAGGGATGATAGTATAAGTCCATGTCTAACATTGAAAAACTGTCAACGGACAATAAAAATGTAAATTACTTAATTTTATATAAGTAGCTATTAATTATAGTTCATAAAATAATAATCGATTGAAAACTTAAATAAAGATTGTTTGTTGTACAGGGAATAGGAACGGTAACAGTGATATTCCCGATTTGTCTTCAGTACCTGGAAGTGAAGATATGGTCGGCTTGTGGGCGCAGTACCATTCTGCTTTAGGCTTGGCAAAAGGAAAGGCCACTCCACCCACAACCAGAGATAATTCTGTAAGTACTTTTTTAATGATTGTAAAATAAACACTTATGTTGATACGTATTGTGGCATTTTTATCATTCGTTTGTTTTTGATGGAACTATTTTTATTTTAGAAAAAGTACCGTATGGCGAATTAATTGGACTTTGTTCGTGGTGTTTAAACTGCTATTTTTAAATAAAACGATTTTGTACTACGTAGATTTTAACCTTCAAAATCCATTTTATACGGTACGCTTCTACATAGACAATATATTTTTTGTTAAACAACAAATTGAGAAGGTAATGGTCTATACGGTACTTCAGCAAGTGTATCGATATTAAAAATATTAATACAAACATTGAAAAGCATGAATCCGTAAAACATTGAATAATAATCTAATTCATATAAGCAATCTTGTTTACGCCACATGCGTTTGTTGTTCCTTTTTCTTTTTAACTACCCAACATTTAGTTCTGTAAATCGTAGCTGGTTTTATAGCAGTTTTATAGAATTTTTCTGTCAGTTTATTAGAATTTTTCTGCCACACAATACACTACTTGCCTGGTTCTTAAAACTATTACTTATAAATTAGCTGAACAGTTAAAAAGCAAGCATAATTGCAATAAAACAACAAAACCGGCAGGCATCGATTGGTTACATTTATTTTTAAATCACCATTCTTAGCTTTCTTAAGCTTGCACTCAAAATATAAACAAGGAAATTGTCACAAAGCACTTTGATTTGCTTTAAGATATTTTAGTAAAAAATAACTTAAGGTCTACGAAACATAGATATGCAGGTTTGTTGTATTCTAATGATTTCTTTTGCACTTGCCTCATTATAAATATAGCGTCGGTACATGGTCTTCCCGACCTGAAACCTGGTTGTTCTTCTGCTAGTGTTATAATTTCATTCAGTTTATTTGTTTTCACTTTGGTTGTTAATTTTAGTGTTATGTTAAATAAATTAATTCGTCTGTAATTTTCCGGATCCGATTCTTTTCCCTTTTTGAAGAGAGGTATTAGGATGCTTGATCTCCATTCTTAAGGAATTCTGTTTCGTTCTATTATTGTTTGGATTAGTTTTAATAGTTGTTTGGTCAAATCTGGTCCTTCGTACTTTAGAAGTTCGTTCGGTATTCTCTTCTCTTCTGGTGATTTTCTATTCTTTAATTTCGTTAATGCTTCCTTTACCTCTTCCTCCTCAATATTTATTTCTTCTTTTGTCGTCACCTCTGGTGTTGGTGGTTCATTATGGTCACCTTTAGCAAATAAGGATCGAAAGTAGTCTTTCCATGTTTCCTTCTGCATGTGTTTCGTTTTTATTCCTTCGTTTATCTCTTTTCTTTGTCCTCTGATCATTCTCCATATTTCTTTTTGTATTCCGTAGAAGTCGTGTTCGATCTGTTTTGAGAAGCTCTGCCAGTGTTTCCTTTTTATTTGCCTAACTAAAGTATTCGTTGCATTTCTGATTTGTTTATAGTGGTTGTATGCCTGTTGTGTTTGTTGTGTTCCGTATTGTACAAAGGCTTTCTTCTTTTATTCACATTTTGTCTTAACTTCCTCTCTAAACCATGGTGTTTTCTTTTTTGATATGTTAGTTTTTGTTACTTTCCTCTCTCCAAGTGATTCTGTTGCTGCATTAAATATTTTATTTTTGAGTTTTTCCCAGCTTTTCTCGATGTTATCGTGATCTAATACTTCATTCCCAGCGATCTTCTTTGATATTCTTTTTCTGTGTAAGTATTCCGTGGATTCCGTATTTAGTCCTTCGAATTTTTTTTTGGTTTGTGTTGGCGCCACTCTCTTGGGTATAAAGTATTTCAGGATGCAAAGCACGCGGTGTTCGTGTGTATTAAGGTATAAAAAATGCTTATTAAAAGCTTAAAATTTTTATTTTAAAGAAGATCTTTTCGGAATTGAATCATTCCATTTTCAGTTTACTAAAAGAGAGAGTAAAAATACCAATATTTAAAAACAAGTAAGTTAAAATTTAAATATATAGAAAGAGCACGTTGTTTTTTTACTACTTACATAAAAAGTTGTTAAAAACATTGTATGGCCACATAAAAACATTGGAATCATCATTATTAAAAAACAATCCTCATGGTATTTATAAAGGTAAATGCAATAGACTTTGTTGATTAATAAAAACTGAAAATGGGGGCATCTTACATGACCCCCTGGAGCTGGTGTAGTTTTATCGACTTACATTACCTCTGATCTGTGCTGGAGTCTAGGGCTAACTGATAGAAAGATGGTATGAAAAATCAGTTAGTACCCGTCAATGTCAAGTGGAATGATGTAGTAGGAGCAAAAGTCAGTTTGTGAATAGGCCGTTTTTAGTGAAGAATTGTGTTTTGTGTGTAGTAGGATCAATAGCAATTTTTGGTATTTTAAAAAAGATGGGAGAATGTAAAACAATGAGTGACTATGATGTAAAATAAATTTGGTATACCAGGGTAAGACAAAATTTAAGTTAGGTAGTTAAAAATTAATAAATCATTTTAAAGGTGATAAACAGAATGTTATTACCTAATTGTTTCATTGTATGAAGTAAGTATAGATAAAAGTTGATTTAAAATTTATGGAAGATGAATCGAGGAAAAAGAAAGAAAAAGAAATAGGAGATGAATGTAAAGATGTAAGCTGGGGATACTGAAACTGATTGTGATAAGAGATTGATAGATGTAAAGTGAGTATTTATAAGAAAACCTGTGTGATTAGTTAAGATGGTAGTTATTGGAGAGGATGGGAAATTGGATGTTGGAAAAGGGGGATGTTAGTGTATTAATGGTGACAAGAATAGAGTTAAGTATGGCGGATTATATAGGGTGATATTAAGCTATGGGAAAATAGAAAGAAATGTAGAAGTAAGTAAAACTGGATGTGTAGTTAAAAGAAAGAAAATTAGATCAGGAGAATAATTGTCGATGTAGTGGGACGAAGTCTCTATTGATGCTGGTGTGACGATTAACACAATTGGGACTATTTTTCTTTTCCTTAACTATCTCCAAATCCTCAAAAAGGTCAAGTTTGAGATAATCTCTACCTGGGATGTTATGAAGAAGAGAAATATCATCTGGTACCTTGATTGTGTGATTGTGATATTTAAGATGATGGGAAAAAGAAGAAGTGTTCTCTAACTTAGAATGTTCAATGGCCCTGGTTACTAGAGATCTACAAGTTCTACCAATATAAGTGGCATCACAGTCAGAACATTGAAGTTTATAAACTCCACTGCATTTGCTGAAGTCAATAGACTCCTTACTATTGCATAATGATCTACTCAATTTATTGTTAACTTTATAGGAAATCTTAATATTTTCAACAGAATTCAGGATAGTGTTTTTGATTGATTCGGAGAGTGTTGGACAGTGAATTGGTAATGAGAAGTAAGATGGGGAATCTGAAGTAATGTTAGGGTAAGCTGATTGTTGAAGCAATTTACGGTTCTTTTTATAAATGAGTTTATGGATGATATCAGGGTTATAGCTATTATTGAAAGCAATCTGTTTGATTATGTTGAGTTATTGGTTATAGTTAACGTTGGATAATGGGATGGTTTCTAAACGATGAATGAAACTGTTGAATACAGATAATTTGTGTGAAATGGGATGGTTAGAATTAAAATGTATGACATGATCTGTTTGTGTGAGTTTTCTATAGATGCTATAATCAAAGACATTATTAATTTATTAATTCTATTGATGGAAAGGTCCAGGAAATTGATGGAGAAGTTGGATTCTAATTCCATAGTGAATTTAATATTGGGATGAATATTATTGATAGTGTTTAGTAAGAAAGAAGCTGTGTTTGAGTTAACTCTAATGAACACTAAGCAATCATCAACGTAACGGAACCAGTGTAGAATTGTATTGTTAGTCATGATTTGAGTGGATTCTAGATGATTCATGAAGAGGTCAGCTAAAAAGGGGGAAAGACAACTTCCCATGGCCAAGCCATCAGGTTGTTATTTCAGGATGATTCTTATTTTACATAATACTATTTAGGCTATAGTCGCTACCTACATCTGCTGAGTTAAGGCATCTTACGTCGATTATGTTCAATGGATGTATATCTCTGTTGATTAGAACATAATCTATCATAGATCTTTGTCCACGGGTGTTATTGAATGTGTATTTCTATTGGTCTTTGTGGTCAAAAAAATGTGTTGTTTATTCTAAGTTCGTTATTCGTGCAGAAAATTATCATCAGTTCTCCATTTTCCTTTTTAACATCCTCGTTATGTTTTTAATTAATTCCGGGTATTACTTGATTGCCTATTGCCTGCTCGTTATTTTCTGGGCTCTATACTCCAATGATGTTTAGGTCTTCCTTCTCCATTCCTATCTATGCTGTTACAATTCTTTCTGATATGCATCGACACTCTTCGATGTGATTTTGGTACCTTTGGTGTATTAGTAAGGCTACACCTTCTTTGGCCCTGTTTTCTTTTGCTACTCCACTGTAGACATTTGGATGAAGTCTAAAATTTTGCATCCCCAAAAAAAGAATATTGCTCTGGTAAAAACAACTTTTACAGTACCGAGTGAACTTCGACCCGAGATGCACATAAAAAAAACAGTATGAGAAGGCGCAAAGATTGGGAGAACAACAAAGCAAGGCAGACAAAATATGCTAAAGCGAAAAGCGGAGATATAAAAACAACTGAAGACTAAAAATGGAAAAAGATTTTAATCAGGGCAGTATTAGATGAGCATGTAAATATCTGAAACAACTCAGAGAGGGAATAAACGCAAGCTGAGGATAACAGAAGATCAAAACCAAGAATACGAATTAATTATCGTAAACATGATTGAAGACTACAGTTCTATTTATGTCTGTTCGATAACCCATATGGCTACATATTTAGAGATTTTTTATACTTTTTATTGTTCTACTGTTTTTCAAATCTAAGTTAAATATTGTAAAACCTCAAGAGTTAAACTGTTTTACCTTATCGAAAACCTTCTCATAATCGATAAAACCCAAATACACATCGTCAACGTTCAACGTGGACGCATTAGGACAAAGTATTAGTTACACATGATAAAGATTCATTAAGCCACGTGCAGATGTGTTCATTTACAATTAGATCTAATCTAAAAACAGCTATAGATACCTTTACGATTCCACTTAATCGCTTAACCAAATTCCTTTAGAATGAATAATTAGCATCGTCTCTCTGTACATATCGTATGCTACTTTACTGACGTTTAGATACATTTTCGGTACCAACATAATGTGAAAAGTGACTTCCTTGTATTGCAGCTGCATCGAGGTTTTTATAAAAGAATTTCTAAAGTTTGCCTTTTTGATCGAACGCCTTGTTTGGTGGCGCACAAGTGGTGTTTGCTGCTTCTTTTCTTTGGTGACCTCTAGCGCTTTTTTATTCCGAAAGAACAAAATTGGTATAATTGCGACGTTGTCGGATCTGTCATATATATTATTAAATGTCTTATCTGCCTTCTGATTAATTTTTAATAATAGTTCATTTCTTGCTTTGCCATAGGCTTCTAGACATGCTATTGGTAGGATGTGTTTAAAAATAATAGATTCAAAGATAAATTCATGCATTAAAAATACGTCGCTTATACGAGGGCTACTATTTAGATTTTTAAATATTGGTTGCTGGCAATTAAACTTCATATATTTTCAGTCACGAAAAATGTGAATTACAGATGTATAAATGTCGAATTTGTTATCACTGTCATTAAGCTTACAACATTATGGAAGAACTATAACAGGCAATAGAACAAGTAGGCCTGAACATAAACTTTCAAAAAACAAAATACATGATCAATAGCTATATTTACTTAGAACATAAAATAAGAACAGGAAAAGACAATCAAACCTGTGAGATTCAGACCCATATAGGTTTTTTATGGGCAGCATTTGGTAAAATGTGACATGTTCTAAAAGAAATGCTACCGATTTTGAAGATAATCTTTGAGTAAAGTGTTTAAACGTAGGAGTTTAAATTAACTGGGAGATTGAGAAATTGCCCTCCATCATATCATCCAAAACTAAGTCATTAACTGTTTGTTTTATTTTTACTGGTGGTGGAAGAAACCTGTGGTCTAGTAATCTAAATAGGCCACTTCTTGGACGATAGCATTCTATATTTTACAATTTCAAGCAAGTATTGGCTTAGACGCACATGTTCTGAATACCTTTTAATATCTGGGAAATCAGGAAGATCTTATTCGTCCTTCCCAACATATTTTGTAGTAACATGATAGCCATCACTTTCCATTGAACTCCATATTTCAGGTACCACATTTCCAGCAAACTCGAAATTGAATCTTTCTACATTTTCATTAATTGTAAGGCTACGTTCATTCAAATGAGACCCAAAATTGTCATAAGGCAATATCAAACCAGCCAATTTACGACTAAGAGAAGCCATTCAGAACAAATATTAAAACCATGAAAAAGGAAATGTGAAGGGATGGGAATACCAATCCGGGACAACTTCTTGTACACATTAAGCTTTGCAGATGACCAAGTGGTAACGGCTCAAGATGAAGAAGATCTGTGCTATATGCTCCGAAAATTAGTAAAAGAATACACAAAAAATAAACTGGAAATAAATCTAGAAAAGACCGAATATTTAACAACAGAGCAAAAACCAGTGAGAAACTTGGAAATGGACGATAATAGGGAAATTAACGGCACTGACAAATTCAAATATTTAGGATTCATACTCTCAAAAAATGGAACCACCGAGCAAAAGATAACCAGCAGATTAGCACATACAAGAACATGTATTAAACAAATAAACGGGGTACTGTGTGATAGACAGATTATCAGAAATACAAAGAAGAGAATTTATAACACCTTGTTACGCAGTATAATGACCTATGGAGCAGAGAATTGGGTAATAAATAAACGAAACAGGTCCAAAATCACAGCAACTGAAATGGAGTTCATGAGAAGAAGCTGCAGAGTGACAAAAATGGATCGCATCAGAAATGATGAGATAAAACGAAGAATGGCAGTAGAACAAGACATACTCAGCTACATCGAAGAAAAACGTTTAATTTGGTATGGACATGTGAGAAGAACAGATCATACAAAGTGGATAGCAAAGATTTCGGATTGGAGTCCAATAGGAAGGAGGAAAAGAGGTAGACCCCGAAGATCATGGAGGGATGAAGTAGACGAGGCCATGGAAAGACGAGACCTTAGAGATGGAGAATGGCAGAACAGAAAGAACTGGAGACGTTGGCTGAAAGAAGGAAGGCGGCGACAGCTGTAAAAATCCTTATATAGATAGATAGAGAGAAGCCATTCTGCGCTCTGCTCCATGATACGCACTTCTGCCAGGAGCATTGATAGCTAAAAACAATGCATCGAGATCATGTCGCTTAAAGTATTGTATAGGAAATCATATAACTTTTGATAACGTGGATTTTCATCTGGGATTTCGTCAACCGTCATGATTACCACTGGTTTTATCAATCCGTCGTCAGTTTTAGCTAATACTTGAAACTCTTTAAGTTCTAGAAGCATCTCAAAATTCTGAGCATACGTATTAGCAGTAGATGAACTATATTTTTCACTTATAATAGCGATATATGTTGGTCCCGAATATCCAACGGCTTGCGATTGTCCTCGCATACGGGAAGTGATTATGATACCCAGCAGTGATCAGGCAATTTGATTCTATATTCCATGTACATTAGAAGAGGTGCTTGTTTATTTGCCGCAGTTGCACTAATAGGAACTCAGCTTTATCATCTTGAGATATGAAAAATACTTGATCTGGTCCAAATATGGATGCTATGTTCTCCCAATAATGGATTGATTTTTTAACGAAGTTGCTTTTGTGGTAATCAGTCTGAGCTCGAGTGAGCTTAAGGGGGACTGTCGATAGGTATCTTCGTTCCTCTACAGAATTAGATTTTCTGGAAATCAAACGAAAATATGTTCCACTTAGACTAATGTCACATCCTTATTTTAAGTAATTCTTGTGTGAGTTTTTACACTGCGAATAGAGTCCGTTCGTCTTCTATCATCTGCTGCACTCCCAAATAATGCAATATCCGCAATTATTTTCAATAGTAAGGCTTGATCGTTTTCTATGCTAGGACGTCGTACTGAATCTCTCAGGGATAGTTTTTTTCATGTTTTTAAATACTATACATTCTGTGAGAGAAAAACGATTAATCAATTCAAAATACTTTTTTGTTTATCCATCCTATTTCTTATTGTGATCGAAATACTCTAGGCTAAATAGGCTACATAAAAAAACTGCATTCAAATATTTAAAAGCCACAGCAGGAAATCGAACCCGTCGATTACAGAAAATAACACTGTATTTTTGTGACTAATCGAAGATGTCAATCATAAGGAATAATTCTTTCTTTTTGCCTTTATTCGTTACAGACCCACATAATACACAGTTAAAGTCTTTGTGTCAAATTTAACTAAAACGAAGTCTCCCACTTGGAGGGTCTTGATATCCTCAAGAGCTTTAATTTGGAGTATTTATCTTTCGTAGCTTTTAACATCTGAAATATCTTCGCTGCTTTCGCCTCACTCGTTTCGTTCCTCTTTATCACTTGAAGAAGATTCTGGTGGACTTGAAAGTTTTTGTGAAGATTTCTGTTTGTTTGAAAAAAGATTTTAATGCTTCAGTGGAACAACCTTTTTTATCTTTCGAGCATTTGCTGTATAGCTCTAAAGCGTCTATAGCGTCTTTTTCTGGCGTGTCGGTAAGAATCCGGTTGAAGAACCTCGTTTTTGCTTTGTAATACGCTTTCGTGGACTTGCCTTCGGAAGCGGTCGCAAAATTTCTGGAACAAAATTTTGTTTAGTGTTGACAATGTTCTCTTGTACGTTTGCTTTTGACGTTGAGGCTTTACACTCTAAAATGTTCACAGGGTAAAGATGATGCTTCTTCTAGAATTGTACTTGATGTTTCCAGTGGTCGATCGGTCACTGCGCAAGACATAAAATCAATTTCAGTAAACACATCACGATTGAAAGGGTAAATGCCGGTCGCCGAAAAACCTGATACAATATTCTTGGGTGTGAAAGCTAATTCACTTTGACCTGAATTTGACACCATTCATGATGCACACTGAGAATTATAATAATTTTTATAGGAGAAGTAAACGGATACATCCAAGGGCTGCATTTTATGGCTGCAATGTGAAGAAATCCATCCACTGGGAGGAGCAACACCAGCACTTCTTGGAAAACCACCACTTAACATATAGTCTTTAAAATTTACTCTTGGAAAGATGAAAAATGGTGGAATGAATCTCCCTCCAGCCCTAATACCACAACAGGCAGTTACTTATATGCCTCGTTTAGCAGATGTGACGTTTCCAACTTGTTTAACACCCCTCGCTGCCAGAACTTTGGGTGATTTATGTACGGTTGTAAGTCCTGTCTCATCAATTTTCTAGTTTTGCTGAGGTTCAAACTTTTCGCAGATTAGTACCGATTCTAAATTATTGAAAAACGTGGTAACATTTGTGCGGTTGAAACTCGTACATCGTGACAAACTGGTTGACTCTGGAGTCCTTAGCGATAACTCAGGATGGCGATGCTTAAAACCGCGATACCAATCAATCCAACAATGGATTTAATATCCCATGTTTTAGGATATTTTATATGGTTGGCCTTCGCAAATTGAAATGCCAGTTGACGTGCACCATGGTTAAACCATGGTGCATATGCGAAGCACGGACTAGATAATCCGATAAACGAGCCTCTTCTTCATGGGTGAACACAGTTTTAAAATCAGGTGAATAAGTAATGTTGTCGTCAGGGCATGTAATTTCCTATTTTGCACATACCTGTTAAGCGTTTGCTTATATCATATTTCCTTGCAGTTGCGCGTAATTTTGCTCCCCCAAGAACTTGCTCCACTGCTGTTTTCATAACGTTAAGAGGAGGAACTACTCGTTCTGTCTTTTTAATCCAGAAACCGGACATATTATTATATCTGAAACAATATTATCATTTTAATCGGTTTAGCAGTTTTATGCCCATTTGCACCAGTTTCTGTTAAAAATTAACGACTACTTAACAAACACTTTAATCATCAAATAACATGTAAAACTATCAGTTAATTTAAAGGAATCTGGCGCAAATGGGCATTAATAATTAAAAATACTAGTAATCCAGTGAATCAAGTGTTTAACCAGAATGTCATATTATTTTACAATACGCTATTTAGGGAGACATGAGACGTCTCAGGGAGTCATGAGACGTCTCATGTCTCGCTAAAGCAACTCTCATGTCTCCCTATATAGCATGTGTTCAAATAATTTAACCTAAAATTCTTGTTTAACTTCTAATTTATCTGGTAATTAAACAAATAATTCAAAACCTTCCTGAGGTCACAATACCCGAAGCATCCACTCGAATTTGCACTTAACCTTGCTACAAACTAAAACGATATCACAAGATTAAGATTTACTTTCGGCGTAACTTCTGTTTTTCGGCGTTTTTAGGAAATAACTGTAGTGTGTCATTCCTCCCTTGTCTCAAGTCTTCCTAGTCTCTCCTATATTCTTGCAATATTTCCGTATCTAGATTTTACCTTTTATTAGTTCTTTTTCTTAATTTCGGATTGCCCATTAATGCACTCTTCGATACGATTAGTTACAGAAGAAATTTATGTATCGATTATATTTCAAAATTTATCCCTTTTTATATAAAATACATAATATGAAATGATTAGAATATCTTGTGTATTTTAAGTAATTTATTAAAAAGCGGCAACGTTGCGGTACATTTCCTTTTTGGATCTTCTCGGAATAACATTATCTACTTACTTTGGTAATGTAATGAAACAACTGAGAGCTGATTAACCGTCTACCGTATAAACACAGACGTCGTACGAATTCAATTTTGCAAGCCGTAGAAAAGCCATTTCTACTCGCTGTAGTCATAATTGCAAATAAAGTAGGTAGATTTTCCTTAAAGAGTAGCATCATATTCAAAACAAAGATCTGTTTTTAAACAGTTGTCGGACGTTAGAATAGAACGGATCAAAAAAATTAAAAGATAATTTGTTGTCAGACTAACATTTTTTTTCTTTTCATTATCATTATCACACAGTCAAATTTGTCCACTTTGTTGGATATAGACCTCCTCCAAATTTCTCCTTCTATCTCTGTCTTGCGAGAGGATTTTAAGAGAAGCGTGGGTACTGGTACTGGTGCAAAACTGGTAGTTGGCATAGTTGCGGCAAGAAATATAGTAGAACGCTCAGATTTGTAGGTTTTCTGGTAGTTCTGCTTTAAGATATAGTGCGGCGGCTGGTTGTTCTGGTAATTAAATATGTAATTAAAAATATTTATTTTATGGAGCGATGACAAACCTTCATTGGACGGACTATCGTACGGTCGGTTCATCCAAAACAGTAACTTGACAGTAGCAGGGCTCTGCTGTCAACGGGGTGGGTGAATATATATCTTACATAACAAAGGTTCAGGAGTAGTCTATGCTTAGAAGGCACCATGACTGTTAAACAGAGATATCGTTTCGTTCAGTCTCGATGTGTAATCAATACTATCTCCCTTAATGCTTATGAATATTGGCAAAATGTTAAACTTCGATTCTTATATGATATGATAATATGATTTTAAAGTGTGCGATTTCTAACTAATTTTTGACGAAATGGTGGCTTGTCCCCTTCTGGTCCCAATGTCTTCAATTGCATTAAGATGCCACAAGAAAATAGCTTTAGAACAATATAATGATATATATCGCAAGTTTGATTATCCTTACCAATTCTCATCTCATGGCTCAAGTATTTTTATCCATGGACTATCTATTTCTTCTCCATCTATTGTAACAAATATATATTGCCTACCACATGGGGTATTATTGTAAGGGGTAGAAAATTGGAGACAGAAATTATTGGGGCGGAGATAGGGCAAGCAAAATAATCGAAACGTATGCGGACGGCACTCAGGGTTTGTTAGGAGAGCTGGGGTCGTGGATAAGTAAATGACAAGGGGTTTGGATTGGGGCAACTACAAAAAAATGGAACAAAGGGGTACTAACATGAATATCTTGGGACAAACAAAACAAAACACAGAAAGGAAACAGGAAACACTTTAAAAAGGACGCCACTTCGAGGTACCTAATTATAACTATTACAACAGCTAGTTGTAACTATCGAAATAATTATTAAAAATGGAAAACATATATTTTCAAATGAAACTAAAAAAAAGGGTTAGAGAGTTAGTCAAGATAAACAAACAAAATGGTTTACAAAAAATTAAACATTTATTGTGTCTCCCACAAACAGTTTCAAAAATACAGATAATACATAAAGATAGTCACAAAAGCAAAAAATATAAAAATAACAAAGAAAAACTTACACGTGTTCTATTTATTTACAAACTCGGGAGATGCTACAAAAACTTACAAATGTTACTGGACTATAAACTGTGGCAAATAAAAAATTATCTTTTTAAATAATGAAAGCAATTACACAATGCAACTAAAAAATGTTTCAAAACAACAGACTTAACAAATTACACGTACAGGGGGATACAAAAATACAGACTTAATAAACTACACATACAGGGGGTACACAAAAATACTAATAATATTGAAAACTTGACTTTTGAGTGAGCCACACAAAATGACACAAAATAGACAATTCTTGTTCTGACTACTAAATGAGACTGCTCCTAGTCAAAACTAAACAACACCTTCGATCACGAGTATACACTTGTGGTCATTCAGATACAAGAAAAGGAACACAATAAACAATCTCTACTTCTCGTTCTGGTCTCACATTGGGCGCTATATTATAACGATATATTTTGCCTACCACATGGGGTATTATTATAAGGGGTAGAAAATTGGAGACAGAAATTATTGGGGCGGAGATAGGGCAAGCAAAATAATCGAAACGTATGCGGACGGCACTCAGGGTTTGTTAGGAGAGCTGGTGTCGTGGATAAGTAAATGACAAGGGGTTTGGATTGGGGCAACTACAAAAAAATGGAACAAAGGAGTACTTACATGACTCTCTTGGGACAAACAAAACAAAACATAGAAAGGAAACAGGAAACACCCATAGTAATTTAAAAAGGACGTCACTTCGAGGTGCCTAATTATAACTATTACAACAACTAGTTTTAACCAAGGAAATAATTATTAGAAATACAGAACATATCTTTTTAAAATGAAACTCAAAAAAGGTTTTGTTAAAAAAAATAAAAAAAATTTAAAAAAAAAATTTAACATTTATTGTGTCTCACCACAAACAGTTTTAAAAATACAGATAATACATAAAGACAGTCACAAAAGTAAATATAAAAATAACAAAGAAAAACTTACATGTGTTCTATTCATTTACAAACTTGGGAGATGCTACAAAAACTTGCAAATGTTACTGGACTATAAACTGTGGCAAACAAATAAATAAAAAATTATCCTTTTTAAATAATGAAAGCAATTATTATTTTTTTAAAATGTCTATCTTGACTTTTACGGTAAGATTTAAGAGCGTAGGCGCAAAGTTTCGGGCTAATGCTTTTTAAATGCAATCATTTTTTCGAATCCTGAGAAAACTAACAAATATTTTTGAAAAATTTAAACGCAGAATGAAATATTACATTATTACCGAGGGCCGAAAGTCCCTTAGAATAAACGAAAAGTTTTTTTGAATGAGATATTTGAAATTAAAAATCACACTAAATGTTCTCTTTTTTTTCACCCCTGTAACTTATTAAAATAAACATTATAGAAGTTTTCAGGGACTTTCGGCCCTCAGTAATTATTTCATTCTGCGTTTAAATTTTTCAAAAATAATTATTAGTTTTTTTAGGATTCGAAAAAAATTAATGCATTTAAAAAGCATTGGCCTGATATTTTGCGCCTACTCTCTTAACACAAAAAGTTACCTTAAATTTCACTCTGCATGTCTGGGGTCGGGAACTGGAATTATACTGGGGGCAGTTCCGGAATGACGAACAGGGATAAGAAGATGAGGGCGGAAGCCAGCACCGGCTGAACACAAACCTTGAAAACTCGTCTCCTTCAAAGACTGGAGCAGGCACAGCACAATGGCAACATGAGGCCATCTTCAAACACTGTTGTATAACTGCTCAATAAGAAACATTTAACTGCTACTGCATATTTCTGTTTTGGGGTAGTTCTGATTTTTTCATTCCATTGGTTTTTTGGGGTGCTTAATCCGAATCTGGGGTTTGCGGACAAAATTTCGTGACGCAACATAATGGTCTGTCTACAGAAATTAAAGTACTTGAAATTTTCTACAAATACAAGCAGACGAATCGTTCGGTTTCTGGTGCGAATTGAAAATTGTAAATTTTTAGCAGTTTATGCAAAACCCACTTTTTACATTTCAATATTTAATTTTTATGGATGCTGTCATTTGATAAATGTCACCTGGTTTTCCACACAAGTAATTAAAAAGAAAAAAGGCAAAAATTATGCAAATTCAGTAGGTAGGTAGAACTCGTAACAAAATAAAACTTAAAATCTCGTTACTTATGATCATATATTATTATGATTATAAATTATAATATGCAAAATTTATATGAGCCGTTGTCTTTTGGAAGGCCCTGGCTGAGGTTCTTCGATAACGATCAGTCCTGGTTCTGCTTGTTCTGGAAAATTAAAGTTTAAAGTTAAGTCATTTATCAAGAAGAGGTGAAGATTGCAAAATAGATTGTGAGATTAAACATACCTTCCGCATCGTACTGAGGTTCTTCGATGGCATCGGGTCCTGGCTCAGGGTCTGATTGCTCCATCGTCAGCGTCGGGAGTCGTTTTCCTGGAAAATAAAAAGAGGAGAGACACATATCCTATATCAAGGAGAGATGAATGACTACAAAATAACTTGTCAGATCCAACATACCTCTCTCTCTTTCTTCAGTTTCTTCTACGTCTATGTCAGAGCTGTCTTCTGGGGGCTCAACATTGTTACACAGGCCTTCGCATGATGCGCATATTCCGCCTTCCTACATCCACAATTGCGTTGACAGCCCTTTTTACATTTTTATGAAATGTACCGGAGTATTGAGTTTGGTGCAGGGTCCAAAGTAGTTGGTACTGGCACAAGACCACTACTAGTTTTTTGCCATCCCCACTCACTTGGGTCTTTTTGTTACTCGTTAGGTGTGGCTTGACCGGATAACCACTGCTGCACCTAATAGTAAACTCTCAGTGAATGTTCTCGTGCAGCAGCTTCAGTTGGGGGCAATGAGGAAATGTTGGTCTTATTTTTGAATGATGAAGATACGTATTACGTTTATATCTTAAATCGTTTAGTTTTGTCTCTTTTTTTCCATATAGAGCCGTGAGAAACATGTTTCCTGCTGTGGCAATCTCATCTTGAATTGAATTAGGGTCTTTGAAAGCTTCAATTACCGATTGCAAATCTTTGTTCTTCTGCAGGACTTTAAGAAATTTCAGTTTCCCTTGATTAAACAATGCAGAAGTAGTATCACAACCACTCACACTTTATTTTAATTAACTTAAATACTAGGGGAAATTAACTGAAAACCTTTCTATACAAATCTAAAAAGTGGGTTTTGCAGTCACACCGGTACAAATTGCCAATTTTCAACTTGCACTTGAGACCGAACGGTTGGCCTGTACAATAACCAAAATAGTGACATTTGTACAGAACTTTAAGTACTTTAATTTCTGTAAACAGACCATTTACTAAAAGTTAACAGTTTTTGAGTTTTAAGCAAAAAAACCGATTTCTTCTGGTTTTTTAAATGTTGTGTCACGAAATTTTGTCCGCAAACCTCAGATTCAGATTTAGCACCCCAAAACACATATGGAATGAAAAAATCAGAACTTCCCCAAAACTTTCCTACTAGTATCACTTTACAGTACAAATTTACTGAATTAATACTACATTTTCATGACAAGAAACAAAACAGGAAACAATACAAATTCGAAGAAACATTTTTGACTAACATTATAAGCGACTCTAGCCTACAGCCGCTTTAGCGAGAGTGATCTAATAATCTTTTAAATTCATTCGCTTAGCATAAACAAAACATATAAACTGGAATAATTATTTGAAACGCAGAATATCCTAAAAGCGGTTTCGATCAAAGAAAACAACACCCAAGAAATATAAACAACTCTAAAAATGGTTTATTTTACTCGGCGACGCTAAGATGAATTGGAAGAATTCGGTGTTTTAATTTGTATGAATGGGAACAGAAATACACTAAGATTATTCTTTGATATTTTATATTTATACGACGGGATTTGAAGGAATTTACAAATGCTTTACTATTTGTAAATTATTATTCATAATAGTCAAGAATTTTGTTTTTTTGAAAATTTATATGTACGCTAACGTTATTCGTTGCTTCCCTCAACTCAGCTAACATTGTTTGAGCATCACCTAGGTTTTCAGTGATTAAAACAATATCACCACTAAAGCGGAGGTCAACACTATTCCACTTTAGATTTTTTAAAACGTAGTCTAACGCTGCTGTAATTAGTATTATATCTGGTATATATTCCACCTGGCATATATTATGTAGTCGACCCTGCTTTGTTCTCCGTTATGAATAAGAATGGTAATTGCATTATTCCATATACTTGGGATTATACTATTTTTTAGCATAGATTGAATAGGGAAACTATTTCCCGTAGTAGTACTTCACACCACATTTTGACAGCTTCTATCACAACTTGGTCGTCTCCGAGATGTTTATTGTTCCTTTTTTCTATTAAAGCGTTTTTTTACTTCTTTAGTTTGTATATCCGGCATTTCTTCAGTGTCTACAGTTACTACTTTACTCCTTTTGGTTTGTGGTGGGTTATTGTCCTGTTGTTGTGGACGACTTCTATACAATTCTTCATAAAATTGTTTTGTTATTTCTAGCAATCTTTTTCTGTTAGTTATTTCGTTTCCATGTTCGTTTTTTTTGCACAACTTTCATATTTTTATTTCATATAATCTACATTGCATTACATATAATTCTAAATAAATTAACTTTGACTTACTACTGTTTCTTTGCATTTCAGAGTCCAGTAAATGCCGAAACAGGCTCAGCCCATGACGAAACGAGTTCGAGTGGAAACAAAGAAGATGAAGATGACGACGACGATGAAAGTGATGATAAAATCGATGCACAAACTCACGACCCTGAAAGACTGAAAGCATTTAACGTAAGTTTTTACCACAGAGTTCTATTAAATAAACTAGATAGAATTTAAACCCGCTAGAGGGCTCTATTTTTCGGCGGAAAAAATAAGGGGCCAAGAATTTAACTGCATATAAGAAAATTTTATAATATCTCGTTTATGTAAGCTTTATTTATTAATTTTATCATGAAATAATGAAGTTTGGGACTTCCTTTATCAACTTAATACTTGTAAAGAAGCAAAACGATTGTTTCATGCCAAAACAATTACAAAAAAGATACCTATCTTGCGGGTTTAATGTTATACTTTTTAGTAAATAAATTTTAAGAAAAAGAAGAAAAAAATTGTTGATTGTTGAATTTTGATATTTATTATTTGTATTATAATATAATAGTCTCCCGTTTTATACCGCTGTGGCGGCTTTGGGAGTATAGCAGGGTAGTCTGCTATATCTAGGGCCTACGGTATACAAGGAAGGTAACATGGCCAGTGCTACGCTTCAACCGTCTATTATTACCCCTGGTTTTACCCAAGGTACTCATTTTTATTCAGGCTGAGTCGACCTGGGGCCTATAGACATTTTTAAAATGTCTAGATGTTCTTGCCGGCGGTGGGATTCGAACCCCGGACCACCGGCTTGCGAGTCAAGAATCCTACCGCTTGCGCTACGCAGGCATTATTTGTATTATATATTACAATAATGTAGGTACACCAACAAAACAATTTACGTTTTTTGTATAAAATTCAAGAATGACTCTTCTTCTTCTCGTAGTGACTATCCGTTTCGGATGTTGGTGACCATCATTGCAATCTGTATTTTGCAAACTGCAGCTCTGAAAAGATTTGCTGCGGCTCTGAAAAGAATGACTCAATAAGATATATTTAGTTAGTTCATGGCTTTTTGAAGTAGCATTTGTTTTATCAGTCCTCTGTTTTTCCAATGCATAGAGTCTAACCTCAAGGTATTGCTAACCATCTTAATAAGCTCGATATGGTGACAACTGAAGTCTACTACTTTAGTACATAAAGAGAAAACATTGCCTAAAGAAAGGTTATTTACTACAGGCATAGCAACCCTTATTTAAAATGCCTCCACTGAATGAGACTGCATCTCTCAGAAGTGTATTGGGTATGTTTGCTCATTATTCAAAATGGTTTTTTTCGAAAGGGTCCACACATTAGCCCATGTCAACAATTTTTCATTGAACGAAGATGCTTTATCTTATTTTGAACATCTGGAAAATATAGTCGCAAAGTCGTCTGTTCACGCCATCAATGAAAATATGCCATTTGTTGTTGAAACTGATGCTTTAGAACACTCAATTGCTGCTGCCTTGAGTCAGAATTCCAGACCAGTTAATTCCTGTTCAAGATCACTTAATTTCAGCGAGCTAAACCATTTTTCTGTGGAGAAAGAAACAAATGCTATGGTTGAATCAGAGGTGGCGTCATTTTCTTATAGCAAAGCCGTTCACAGTCATCACTGATCAAAAGTCTGTAACATTTATGTTCAACACCAAACATTCCAGTAAGATCAAAAATGAAAAAATACAAAGATATAAAAATACTTAAATTAGCACCTTATAAATATGACATCGTATATCGACCAAGACAATCAAAGACCAAAGACAATCAAGCAGCAGATGCTTTATCGCTCATCTGCTAATGCTCTACTACCACGACGTAGGTGCATTAGTCACTTCACACAGCACTTTGTCATCCAGGGGTAACACGTATGTTTCACGGGATAAAATCAAAGAATTTACCTTTCTCTCTCGATGAAGTTAAGACTATGACTCGTGACTGTCAAGTACATGCTAAAATCAAGCCGAGCTACTTTAAGAATGAGGGGCTTTCTCCAAAACTTATAAAAGCTACATCTCCCATTGGACTCCTTAGTATCGACTTTAGAGGATCAGTTCCTTTAAATACCAATAATCGTTATATTCTTACAGTAATAGATGAGTATTCCAGATTCTTATTTGCTTTCCCATGCAGTGACGTTAGTGCCATTTAGTGACATTTCTATACAATTATTCTAAACCACAAACCCAAAGATTAACCAATATATTTTAGAAAACCTATGTCTTATCCAATAATGGATTCAAAATTCACTCGTATAAGTAAAACTGATTATTTTTCGGCTAGATTATCATACTTAAAACCACCCAGACAAAATTCCATATAATTATCACAGGAAACAAGTGAAATTTCAAACAATGTTTACATTGTTTGTCGGTCGTCCTCTTATTGTGTCCACTTAACGGACAAAACGCGCACTAAACTTTAAAAAGTCGGCTTCACTGATTGTCCTTCAGTTCTATATCTAGTTTATTATTCCACACATTACACTATGTCTATGGTTTTTACAATATTTCATACAAATTAATTATACCACACATTAATTATGCCATGAATTAATAATTATTAGAATAAATCTTGGACTGTATGGAGATAAACAAAATTAATGCAATAAATAAATGACGTCTTTTGCGAGAGATCTATTTGTGCTAGGGAAACTTTAAGATTCAAAATTTTGGAATAGTTTCCCAACATTAATATTAATATTAAGTCCTATAAAATTCAAATAAATATATTTCTTTTTTATTACGTGTTTCTCACTAAATCATTCATAATGTCTTTCAGTCTTCTTCTATTTTTTTTTCTACGGGACTTTTTTAAAACTATTTTTATTATTATCTCTGCTGTATACGCTCTAGCCATCTCATTATATTTTGCATCCTGACAAGTGTCACGAATTTTTGCTTTTTATACTGCCATCGATGTTTAGTTTGGGTTCTCGAATAAATATAGTTACTATTTGTTATTCTATATTTACTCTAGTTTTAACACATACTGGGTAATATTACTAATTCTCCCGTTCTTGCGCAGAATCCTAACTTCACCTCCTTCTCATATCCAACTGCCAATCTATGATATGCAATCAAAGATACACTAACAGAACAATAGATGTCCAACAAGATTTTTTTGGAGAGTTGGTTGGACTTGAACTTTAGTAAGACCTGTAAGCCATTTGGTTTTATCTTAAAAAATTCTAAATGCTTATTTAAGAGATCTATGTTTTAGTCTATAATCTATAGTATCTATAGGTTAATAGTAAGAATAATAATTCTGGTCGACAAAATCAACTGTTATTACAAAAAAATTCTTCATTTTATCCACTACATACCTCGATAACGCACAGTTTTGTTTTTTATCTACAAATTTCCAAATTAAAAAATATTAACAAACTATTTTTTGTTTTCAGATGTTTGTAAGACTGTTCGTTGATGAAAACTTAGACCGTATGGTTCCTATTAGTAAACAACCTAAAGAGAAAATCCAGGCCATAATCGATTCTTGCACTAGGCAGTTCCCGGAATTTGCTGAACGAGCTCGAAAAAGAATTCGAACCTACCTGAAATCCTGTAGACGGAACAAAAGAGCCAGAGATCCGAATTCACCTTGGGATGCGGTAAGTGTTTTCATTATTAGAAACAGAATTTGCTGTTGTATCTCAAAGTAAATATTCAAGACTGGAAAGTTGTCTTTTAAGCAAAAAATATTTACATATAGCTATGCAATTGTAAACTCCCAAAAATAAAAGCTGGTACCGCATACAAAAAATCTAGACTATCAAGCCTTATTCAGTTTGGAAATTTTCCTGTTGTAGATTTTTCCATTGATCTCTATCGAGTTCTAGCATGTTTCTTTAGTTCGATATACCATTATATATGCAGTTTTTCCATTACTTTCTTGTAGTTTCATTCTCGCCCATCTACTTATTTCATACTTCCTTATTTTGTCGGATAATATGACCCGGAAATTTCGATTTAAGTTATAAATACCACTTACTACATAACTACCTTTCATACCTAACATACCTTTCATTTTTAATGTTCTTGAAACTTTACATGTAACATTTAGTTTTCCAGCAATTCTAACAAAAACCGGCAAGTAACGGTAACGCACTGCGCAGTGAACAAAATACATTCCAACAAAAGATGATGGTTCATCGCCTCGTCCTTCTGAGTGTTCCAACAAAAATTGTGATTATCTATTTTTTTATAGTGACGGTTTCATTACAATCATTTCTGTAATTGGACAAATACAAGAATGTACTTGTTGAGCCGACCTGCGCACTAGGATTGTATTCTCTGGGTTTTCGAATTACCGTCTTCGGACGATAAGAATGATGAACATGCGCATAAAACGATTACAAGCAGTTTCGTGACTAATTCTGGACAGTACAAAAGTTGAGTGTTGAAACAAACCTCCTGTTTCAACAGGTGCTGACACACGTGGCTTGTTTTTAAAGTACTGTTAGAAATTACGCTGCCCCAATGCTACACTCGGTATTTGGCTCATGCGTACCGTATACGTAGATCTGTCGAGAACACACATATTCCATTACGGAACTATTAGACTGTGTTTACATTTGGTTGTGTGTTTCTAAAATACACCCATCGATTTTTTATATACCACCGTCATTTACCACGACAAATCAGTATATTAGGACTGATTGAATTATTGTTTTGTAAAGGTTCACCTTTGTTTTTCTTGATATATTTGAGGATTTGAAAAGGGAATTGAGCCCAAAATAGCATCTGTTGGTCATAAAAATTCTACGGTTAATATCTGTTGTGTTATTTTTAACGTTGAAAAATGCTCCCAGGTATACAAATTCGTTAACTGCCTGGACGACGTCGCTTTCTATGAGTGGCCATAGGATTCACGGTTGCCGGCTTATCTTCATGTATTTCGTTTTGTTTTGGTATTTATTATAAGACCCAGGCTGCTTATTTTATCACTATATATGCCTCTCGTACATCGTTTTCACAGTAGCCAAGGATTTGCATAGACTTGTTATATATTGAGCCTGTGGTAGTGATTTGTGACGTGCATATTATTTTCTCTAGCTAGATTAAACAGTATACTGGAGAGAGGTTTACACTGCCATAGACCATTGTTAGTTTTAAACGATTCAGGTAATTCTCCTGGATCTGTACCCTTCACCATTCTTTTTAAAGGGATATTTTTGTTAACATTACCAACTAAATTCATATTAGTAGGCTGCTCCTTGTACTAAATATGTCTCCTATGTACCAAGTCGTAAACTGCCTTGTAGTCGATAAATAGGTGATGAATAAGTATGCCATACTCCACTGTTTTTTCTTAAATTTGTTTTTGATGAATTTTCGATTTACCTCCAGTGAATCCAGCCTGGTATTTTCCAATTATTTTTTCTGCGTATGGCGAAGGGTGATTTCTCTGCAGTTAGAGTATTCGAATTATCACCATTCTTGTATATTAGACAGAGTATCTCAATATTAGTTATCCCGGGTGATTTGTTCCTGTCTAGTTTTCTAACTGCCTCTTCAAACTTCAAGAGCTCCTTTTCCATCTCCACTGTTTCGCTTAGCTCATCTCTCTTGTCCCCAGGGTTTTCTTCTTTATCGCCTATATAAAGTATATTATATGTTGCTATTATATATACATCATAATCATTTTTCTCATGCTAGTTTCCACCCTGTTCTATCTCTCCAGTCTTCATCCTATAGATTCCTTTCGTTCGTCGCTTTTCTAATGTCATACTCCCATGGTTTTCTTGGGTGTTCTTCGCCCACATGTTTTTATTCATATGACATACATGACCATACCATTTTAAACTCTGGCTCTTACAGCATTAGCAAACTTAACAACTGTAAATAAGTTGCGTACGTCTTAGCTTGATGTCTTGCTTAGTACAATCATCCCCTGATGATCTGACACCTATTCGGAACTAAGGACCATTATTTTCTGGTTCCTTGGTATTTTTGTTAGTCAACGGCAGTCTGAGATGTCTTCGATCGATCTGCCACCCTTTCCTTCTCAAAACTCTTCCTAATTGCAGACGATCTGGCCATAGCTGTTTAAGACAAGACCTTCTGTGGAGTAGAGGCTAAGTTAGAAGCAGCACTGTTCACCATGTTAAATTCTATGACAACTACTCCCTAAAACCCAACCCCAATAAAACTCCAATTTGGCCTTTTGCCTTAGAAACAAGGACGAAATCGCCAGCTGAAAGTATTGTAGACATCAATTCCACAATATCTGGGAGTGATACTGGACAGAACACTTACATATAAACATCATTACAAAAAAAAACAAGGCAAAAAGTAGCGTTCAAGAACAGCCCCCTAAGAAAATTTGCGGGAAGTCGATGGGGCGCAAACCCTATAGTTCTCAAAACAACAGCATAGGCCTTGTACTACTCTGCAGAGGAATATACATGCCCAGTGTATATGCAAGACAGGTAAATGTAGCTTAAAGCGAAACATGTCGAAAAATTACCGGGTACATTTCCGTGCCTCTTTAGAGCCGTGAGTTTTGCTCCTCCAAAAGCACAACGAAACGCCGTAGAACACATCGAAAAATTCAAACAAGAGTTTGAGCATAGACACACACTATATTGAGCACCATTACCCGAAGAGTCTAGAGTCTAGACTAAGATGAAGAAAAGGCTTCCTATAGACAATCTCACTAGAGCCACCTGACGACTACCCGACACGCCAAGATAATCCTTGCGGCACATGCTTCGACTGGAGAATATGGAAGTCACTAGACAGAATAAGTACAGGTGTTGCCATTGGCAAGACAAGTAAAATCAGGTGGGATAGGATCGACCCACGGGACTCACTCCGCGAATGTGGTGAAGTTCAGAACATGGAACATCTACTGAATTGCAGACTACGCCCTGGTAGATGCACCCTCGAAGAATTGTGGCATGCCAACAACAATCCCATTTGGACGAAAAATTAAAGTAAAGTGAGATGTCTTGGGGAATATAATCCAAAATTAGCTCTTCGTAATAAGGTCCCATTACTTTCTATAGATCTTGAAAAATAGCATTTCCTTTATCTTCAGTCTAGGGTTGTCTCGGTCGCTCGAACCTCGTTTATAAGAAGAGGATGACCAAGTTCATGCTGGACAAAGGGTGAGGTTGAAATTATTTATAGCAGAAGCTATAAATTGACGCCTCACTATCCCTACATCCCAGTTAAAAGGTCAGGGAACGTAAAACTTATAGATATATAAAATGTCATTTAATATTTTTTTATCTTAATTAAATAAACTTGACATACTTTTTGATTCTTTAATTTTCTTCTATTCCCATCACTCCATCATCTTCAGCCTTTTAACTGTTATATAAACTCCAGCTCAGATGTGAAAACTAAGATCTTACTTGATTATATTAATTATGATTTTACTATTTTTTTTTTATTTTAGACACGACCTACTCCCGCTCATCTTACATCTGTACAAGCCGAACAAATTCTAGCCACAGCTTGTGAAAACGAAAGCCATAACGCGAAGAGGATGAGGTTAGGACTAGAACCTGTTAGCCAGCCAATGCCAGTTCTTCCTGGAACTCAGGTAAAAAGAAGTTTTTGTAATAAAAACCATAACAAAACGAGTGCTAATATAGTTTCGCGTACTACGGCTTTATGATTCTCCATCCTCTCTCCAAACATCAGATACATAATTTTTTACTTGTATTTATACGTAAAAACTTATTTTTGCTGTAAGTCTGTTGCCCCTCATGATTATTTCTTTTACTCGTTGCTTACTCACTTTTGTAATCATCACTCCTAAATAGCTGGAATTCGTTATTATTTCGAATTTGTAATTTTACACTGTTAGATAATTGTCTCGTCGCTTTCCTTCTTTACCTACCTACTGCTATATTCTTTACTTCTAGTCCCAACTGTTCCCCTTCTTTATCCAATATTTCTATCTTGTACGAGTTTTTGTCGGTATGCGTAATTATTTCCAGATGCCTATGTACAGGGTTGAGGATGTACAGTCCTTTTGTTTGTTCGAAATTATTTTGTTATTGTACTTATAAATCTGCGCAAATCCACTTTGTTTCTGACCTTGAGAGGGGCTATGGGTTTTGATGTGCCAATGTTTTTTTTTCTCTCAGCGGCGACACAATTCTTTTCTGTCTTCGTTGCCATGCAGTCTCTTTTTGATTTAGGCATATTACAGCTAAAGTGAAATTGGGCTGTCTGTAGTTAGAATATTTATTAGACAGTCGGATTTTTCAATACCAAGTTCAACCACGATTTTATCCCTTATGCCTTTTTGTGTACTGAAAATATCAAATGGGATAAGCAAAAAAAAGAAAATTTAGAGTTAAACCAGGGGGCATTTTTCTAAAAATCGAATTTTCCTAATTTTCTGCTTTTTCCAAGGTAAAATTTTTCGTTTTCCTCCTTTTTTTGCAGGTTCCTTATCATGAAAACTAACTAACCCTCAAAAGGTCTTAATAGTCTCTATTTCTCCTTCTCAATATCCGGTTTTCTTTCTCAACAACTCTTGTAAACCTCTGACCACATCAGTTTTCCATTGCCACTCTTCCTTGATAACTACGTTATCCCCTTCACTTAATTCTTCTTCCATCGCTGTATTTCTATAATAGTAATACTTATACAATTTCTTTTATTATCCAATTTATTATTTTTACTTTTTAGAACTACCTGTTCTGGTAAATGTTTTTCATGTAAAACTGGAAGTTTGCTTTTCTAACTGGAAGTTTGCTTTACGACTATTCAAGAGTTGTGCTGAGAACTTATCTGACCCTAAAAGCGATGTGTTCCTATATTCTAATAAGGCTAACTGAAGATCGTCTCACTTTCTGAGAATAATTTTAGCTATCTGTACGGCTCGTTCCGCCTGTTCATTTGCTCTAGGATATCTAGGACTAGATGTTACTAATTTAAAATTCTATTTCTTAGAGAATTCTCGACATTCCTTAGAGCCAACAAGCATAGATAGATAGATTATGTGAGGTAATTAAAGCCTTACAGCCTCATCACACTTCGACCTATCTTTTGTGCATAGGTTAATCTAGTTAAACTCGAGGATTCCAATACTTCTGATGAAGTTGATTAGCTTTCTAAGTGACTTGTTTCCTATATCAGAGGGCGCTAGACTGACCTCTTTTAGAAATTTTAGTTGGTTGCAGAACAATACTGCGCAGTTGCATAGTATATGTGCTGCCGATTCTTTTTCGTTGTCACAGAAACTACAGTTCCCAATATCTGATTTGCGTTTTTTTTTTTGATGATATCTCAGAGGGCAGTGACTATTTTGATATCTTTGTTACTCATTTCAAGAAGGCGGTTTGTTGCAATCGGCGCCATTTTTATGACCTTGACTTTGCCTGGTATGTTAGACCAATGTAATCTTAGTTGATTGAGTTCTCAGGTCCGGAGTGCCTCTTTGATGTAGCTTTTTGATAGCCCACAAAAGGGTTCTGGACCCTTGTTTTGCGAGGCTGTCAGATTCCTCATTTCCTGCAATTCCTTTGTGACCTGGCACCCACATCAAAGTTACTTTGTTGCGCTCCTCGAGATTCTTGATGGATTGTTTACAGTCCCAAACCAACTTTGACTCACAAGTAAATGGCTTTAGAGCCTTTAAGGCGACTTGGCTGTCTAATAAAATAAAGACTTTTGCCCTACGATTGTCTAGGTTGAGACATTCGTGGGCACTAATGTCTATAGCATGTATTTTTGCCTGAAAGATAGTTGAGGTGTTTCCAAGAGATTTGGATTGCCTGAAATTTGGCCCGCCAAAAGTCATATTATCTGATACGACTTCCGAAGGAATCCCGTTAGTGGCAATAGAAACCTGCTATGGTCAGACGATGTTTACGAGAGCCATACCATCTAGTAATACGCCTAAACATCACATCAATCTAGATAGTCATAATTTCTTCTTATCAATGTCCGATTTTCTTTCTTAACAACACTATGATCTTGGCTCTTGTACATATCGTCTGACCACAGCAGATTTACATTGCTCATGTTGTATTACTTTTATGATTGATTTTATAATAATGATTTATTCTAATTACCTAACCTCTATCTCTCACCTGAGACCTCGCGCAGCGTGTCCTTTGTCATAAGATTGCCTGTCCTTTGTTCTCGGGTTACCAACCAATTTCACTTAGAGTGATGCAAGTGATCTTAGATCGCAAAACTTTACAGTCTCATGACAGGTACCTGGAATTTCAAGAGCATTGTATTAATCTCATAAAATGCATAACGTTGAACAGGAAGTGAGAAGACTAAAACTTAACAATGTCCTCTGGAAACATTGACAACCAACATTGACGTGGAATAGCAATTATTTTCGATACAGAAGCCAACAAAGCAATCGGGGAACGTGTCTCAATTTCAGAGAGACGCAACAGAAGATGAAACATTCTATTACTATGTTGAAAGTATCTTGAAACTAACTAGGATCAAAGAAAACACTATAATGGTAGCAGACCAGGCACTAGAAGAAAGTAATGAAATGGTTGATCGGTTAATACATTTCTGTCAAGAAAAAAGGCTACTAATCACAAAGTCTGAGATTAAATCCGAATTGAAATGTCAAAAGCAACATTCAACAAAATGGGACCATTCTTATGTGATAATAACCTTCTTCTCGTACCACTACAACCAGGGTGTGGGTATTGATTAACTGCACAACTTCTTTTTCACACGTCCATGATAGTTGGATCGGTGAGTAGTTCCATCGTTCTTAAATCTGACCATATGTTATCTCTCCATTGCATTCGTGCGCGTCCTAAGGGACTTCTCATTGTCTCCTCCCAGGTTAACTTGGCAAGGCGATCGATTATTAGGGAGCCTATAGAGATGGCCATATTAGACTTTATTTAGCTAACTTTATATATCTGTTAACCTCGGTATTTGTTCATTCGGTATTGCTTAATATTGGGGTTGTGATAGGGCCGAAGATGCTTCTGCGCATTTTTCTCTCAAAACACCTGAGTTTTATTTCCAATATTTTTGTTATCGTCATCATCTCACACCCAGGCATGAGCACTGTTCTAATCACTGTTTTATATATCCTGATTTTTAACGCACTTTATCTGTATACACTTAATAAATATTTACTTTTCACAAAGAAACTGGTTTAATACTAAGATTAATTTTTTTTTTAATTATAGCCCACAGATTCAACAGCTCCCATAAACAGAGGACTGGACTTCTCAAGTAGTAGTACTCCAGTGAAGATGGAGAACGACGTCATATCGACAGGTTTTTCAGCGGCCAGTACTCCTTCGTCTACACCTAATTCTTCCACCAAAGTTTTACCCTCCACTCCGGAAACTAAAACATCATCGTTAAGGTAAGATAATGAGGGAGTTTTTCAACATTCGATTGTTTTGTTTAGCAAGATCAGTTTTACATTATGAAGCAGTAACAATGTACTTAAAAAGAAAATATAATATTTATTATAAAGTAAAGAAAAGTAAACTTAATGAAAAATAAAAAACATTAAAAAAATATGAAAAAAATCGTAATTTTCTTTTGCAGTTCACCCTGTATACGAATATTCGTTAATAATTTCTGTTAAAATTAATTTGAAAACTAGAATATATTGTTTATTTTATTATATAAAATGAATAATTACTATGTATTCCTTCTTTATATACATGGCGGTTATTTCAGAGCGATATCGAAATAAATATGGTCAAAACTCGTAAAATACCCTGCACAGTAGTATCAAACTTCATATTTTAAGAATAGGGATTATGAGACACATTTTTTTTATTTTCTGAGGGTGGAAATTTCTAAAAACCGTACCAGGTTAAGCCACCCTTAGGGATGGCTTGCGTGTGTTAGATTCAGGGTACAGGAGTAAATCCCAGAGCATTTCTCAGTAGAAACAAGTCCTGTAAACGGATGCCTTCCTGTTATCCTGCCTGCCATCTAAAACCACCCTCTCCTACTTGTGCGCAGTTAACTGTCATACATACCGTACTCCGAAAGTGAGATGGCCACTGTAAGGCTGACGAAACTTTTGGAGCAGCCCTTTCTCTTATCTAGATCTAATCTCTTTCGTCCGTCCGGCGGATGTTTCCCTTTTTTGTCTTTCTTTTTAATGACTACTCGAATGTAATTGTGTACACTATTCCATCCCTCCTTACTTCCCGACATCTTCACGATCATCTCTCTCACAGTCACAGGCTTCAAACCTATTTCTCTATACATCATGTTTCTCTCCACTGTCCATCTATTGTTGGAAGACGTCAGAAGTCGTGGCTGCAAGACCTGAGGAGATGATTTTACCGCTCATCCACAGAAATCTTTCGTGCAGCACTTTCCAAAGCTACAATTGCCATTTGGATCACCAACCTTCGAAAGGAGACGGCGCAGTAAGAAAAAGTCCATCTATGGCATATCTCCAACATTGTATGAGTAATAGTGTCGGAGTATTCGCAGTATAGGCATTTATCGGTATCTGTCTTCCTGAAATTATGAATGTACGCCCTAAAACACCCATCGCCTGTGAGCACCTGCGCCAGGAAGGCTCGAGATCAGCATCTTGGTCCACTGGGCAACATCTTCCGTGTTGTTCTTTTCTTCTTGCCAGCTTTCCATTGATCTTTCCCTTTCTCCTTTTTTCATGGCTGTTGTCAAATACTCTCTTCTCTTATAGAGATATCTCCTTTCTACTGCAAACTGCAAACACATGCAGAGGAACACAACCCGTGATGGTCCACAAGGCCGCCACAGATACAGTTCTGTATGCGCATGTATCATCAGCTTCTTGTAGGTCGGTATCTCGACTGCCCCACTCCAGACTGATGCCGCTTAAAGGATGATTGACTGCACAACACCGTCCTCCAACAGCCGTAAGGCCCTCCTCTTTTTTGATTAGGGTCCGCCAATAATAGGCATCACCTGCCTTCTGGGCTACCACCCGTATATGCTCTTCCCATCCACCATATTGGTGTAGCGTCACTCCCAGATATTTGAGGCATTTCTCTGATGTTAGCAGCACCTCTGCACATTGGAGTTCCATACCTTGTCTTTTCTGTTTACCCTTTAGAATGATGGCTTCAGTCTTCTCTGCTGCGAGTTCTAGTCCGTGATCTGTCATCCAGTCCTTCACAACGATGCCCGTATGTCTTACCCAAAATTTTAGATCCAGCTCGTCCCGCGCTACTGTCAGCACAACGAGATCATCCGCAGAAGCAAAGGGAGTTATACCTTCTCCGCTAAGATATTTCTTCCAAAGATCCCAAGGCCAAAATGACAAATGTCGATATGGATGCCAAGCCCAAGAAACCATCCAACCGGGAACAGCCAGGCGTTTGTCGGAACTGATTATAAAGAACGCCATGACTTAGTAGGAAAAGTTATTGTCGACCAAGAACTAGATGACACACTGGGACTTCTCCAAACCGACCATCTTCCTTATTATCAATACATCCCTGACAGAATGCTTGAAAATGACAAATACAGGCTATACTGGGACCGAACTGTGCTCACAGACCAGCCAGCGGCACATAATAGACCGGATCTCATACATTTATTAATGTGGCGATACCCAACACAAATAATTTGCTTGTTAAATACAACGAAAGATCGCCAAGTACAAAGATCTAGAAATACAAATTAGGAGACAATGGAGAATGGAAAGTACAGAGACAGTACCTATTATTCTGTTTACTACTGGTGTTATTCCCAAAAACCTCCTAGAGAACATAAGACAACTGGGTCTAAATGAACATCTGTATAAGGCCATGCAGAAAGCTGTATTCCTCGCGACGTCCAGATGTGTACGAAAATTTTTGGAGGAGATACTCCAGCATGATAAGTCACCTAGGGCTCGATAACACGGAAACAGTCCCACCAGATCTCAAACCTTTAGATGCCATAGGAATCTTAGATGAGTGAATTTTCCCCTTAGAGGGAGTGTGAGCCGTATGGCTAAATCTAAGAGACCTAAGAGACCTTAATGCATAAACCAATAGGTATATTATACCAATATTTTCTTAATAAATTTGGGTAATGAATCCGGAACAATTATTTCTTCTGGCTGTAAACCGATTTTGTCTGAAGTATTCTAAAATAGTTCCATGTATCCTTATCTATGCGTTTGGGGTCTATTACTTCCTTTATTCGTGTAAATTGCGTTGCCCTTTTTTAAACTAGAAATTATTATTTTATTTCAAAACATGGCAAACTAATTAATGCAACAAAAACCCTTTCAGTCTGACTTATATAGTTCAATGTAGAGCGTACGCAATTTATATGAAAACAAAATGTACATTTTTTTATTTAAACACAAACTGCCTATTTACTTCAAATATAAAACAGCTCGTTTATCGATTTGCAGTGTGACAAATGCCGGGGTATTAGGCCCAATCGGAATGAATGGCCTAGGGATCTCGAGTACGGCATCAGCAGCCCCAACTGCCATGTACCGACCGAATTTTACACAGGCTTTTCAAAGGACGGGGCCCTATCCTTTGTTTCCAGGATCAACACCTTTCGCTGCGTCTGGAGGGCTTCTAACAAACGGTAAATATTTCGTATAAATTTCAGTTCTGAACCAAAATTATTTCAGATACATTTTTGTGCAAATGTAAAAATGTAAAATTTATATATTTACATAAAAAACTGTAAACGACACAACATAATTACCTGAACGTATTTTTACCTTGTCAAATATTTCAATATGTATACAACTATTTGTAGATGAAAGGAGAATATATTTCGTAGGAAAAAATTATTGGTCTGCAATTAGTCGTGATGAATTAATTTTATTTTTTTTATAATTGTTGTGGTATCTGTTTCATCTGCTGTATTTCTTTTATAGAATATTACTGTAGTCTGTAGCATATAATTAAGCATGAGCAAACCTGTTAAGAAAGTTTAATAACAAAATATATCAGTTTTTTAATAAAACGAACCACTATATCGTAATCTGCTTTAAAGTTTAATTATGAACTATAGAATCAAAAACATTTACACCTTTCCTTATTATTTACCAAAAAATACATGTTCTTCCACTTCCCAAAAACCAACATAAAAAAAGGAAAACAAATACCGCACAAAAACACTGGTTATCAACAGGTATTATAATAGAAATAGGTTAAAGGACTTGTTTATTGACTACTGTCAACAATCCATAAAACATGTTTTAGATAAACACGTCGATTGATTTGTTTTTTTTAACAGGTCTATTTGTTTACGCTTTTTTACTATAATAAAAAAAATGGTGCAAAAACTTGAAAGTACATAAACTGGATCCTCACTTCTTAATTTATTATACTGATGACAGGTTCATAAATTTAAATTTATGATTTTCTAGATACTATCCAGTAAAATTAAGAAATAAATAATTAGAAAGAAGTAATCATGAAAATGTTTGTGTTATAAGTGTAATTATTTTAAGATCACTTATCGAAATTATGTTTCTTCGTGTTAATATTTATTGAAATATTGCACAAACTAGTTTTTCTGATACCTTTCGTGAATTACTGCTAGATTTTTTTTGTGCACATCGCCTAATTTTACTGGACTATAAAAGTGGCAATATTTGTTCAGTGGGTAATAAAAATTGAGATGATAATAAAATATTATGTAAATTAGACTGCTATATTTGCTAAAATCAGAATAGATTTTATTTTTTGATCAACTTCCGTGCGGATTTTAAAAGAAATACACTTCTCCAAGAAATTAACGCACCACTTCAATAAATCAATTTTATTTGTAAACATGCAAAGAATAAAAAATAAAACTTCACCAGATTTATTCTACATTTTATTAGTAATTATAACAATTTGTCTAATCATCAGAAAATGTTGAAGTACAGGAGAAAAAAAAAACGGAAAATTCTAAAATAATAATGATAGAAAAGTAAAATATGAAAAAAGTCTTAATAACGAGTGTTTCCACCTCTACTTTATATAACAGCCCCACATCGTTGGCCCATACTTTCAATAAATTGCCGTATTTCATTTTGGTCTAGTTCTCTCCAAATCTGGATCAGCCTCTCTCCCACTTCCTGTAAGTTGTTTGGTTGGATCGGTGTCGCTCTTAATCGCCTACCAAGGATATCCCAGAGGTTTTCAACCGGATTTAAATCCGGCCTATGGGCTGACCATTCCATAGTGTTAACTTCTACCTCTTCTAGATAATTTCTGACGATCTGTGCAGCGTGAGCTCTGATATTACCTTGCATTAGTAAGAAATTTTCACCGATATAAGGAGCGAATGGTACTACATGTTACTCCAAGATCTCCAATATATACCTTTCAGCTGTAACAGTTCCATTTTGTATGACCACTAGGTCCGTACGTGCGGTCAAAGAAATGCCACCCCACACCATAACGGATCCTCCACCAAAAAATGTGGTGTGTGAGAAGTTACACTGAGGATATCATTCGTTTGGTCGTCGCAACACACGAACACGTATGTCGTTATTTTACAAACAAAATCGGGATTCATCAGTAAATAGCACTCGTTCCCAGTCAGCCTCTAACCAATTAACGTGTTCTCTGGCAAAATGTAGTCTTCCCCTTCGATGCTCTGCAGTTAATGGAGGACCTCGGGCGGCAATCCTAGGTGTTAAGTTGTATTTCCTAAGTCGCTGGCGAACAGTTTCAGTACTAATTTGTATAGCATGCACGTCTCGAAGCTGAATTTGTAGACTTCGATGTGTTACAAAACGTTGTCAAAGAGCAGAAATTCTTAAAAATCCCGGTTTCGTCCTTGCCCTGGTCTGCGAGTATGATGCCTGTTTCGAGGAATCTTTCTAACACCCGTGAGACGGATGTGTGAGACACATTAAACCGATGACCAATTCTTCGGTAACTCCAACCTTCTTCAGACATTATTACTGCTTGGGCACATTCATCTCGGGTTAAATTACGTGATTGACGATCCATAATAAATACAATTAACAATAATCAACAATTAAACAGTAGCCGAATAAAATTCGTGAACACTTGGAAATTAGTATATTTATAGAATTAGTTCATTTTTTGCTTCTTTTTGTTTTGTTGCAAAAAAAACTATAGCGATAAAACACAGTCAATAAATATAGAGTATACCAATAGCATTATACAATAGGCTTGCAAAATATAACATTGCAATGGAAATTTTTATTAACGCTAATAAAATATATTAATATTTCAAAGTGGTGCGTTAATTTATTGGGGAAGTGTAATATATTAAACTTATAGATTTTTACAGGCTCCTTCTTTAACTTTAATACAGTTTCATTTCTGGCATCCTTCTAATGTTTACAATACAAACTTCATTGAAAGTTGGAAACAATCTCAGAGAATTAAATATTGTATTTATATGCGATTCAACCACAATAATTGATTGTAATTAAAGAAAGCGCCAATTCATAAACAACTAGGTACAGATTGAAGTAAGTTCTTGCTTTATAATAAACCTTTTTGAAAATGTTTTCCAACATGATTCATGATTTTGTGAAAATTATGTCAAAACAAAAAATGTAAAATGTCAAAATTGTTTAAAATACGAGGTGATTCAATGAAACGATACGATTTCAAACAAGTCGAGTTCTTTGCAATGCTGAACTATTTCGTTTTCTTGGATCTTGGTTAGAACTACTTTATATCTGCGTAAAGAATGGACATCATTTCCTTTTTTCAACCTTTGCCCTAGTGTCACTTCATGAAATCCCACAGCTTTTGCTATCTGACCATCGAATTAGAATCTATGGAGAGGGTATCACGTGACTAAAAACGACCTCACCTCGGCCATATTGTTAAGATTGTTTTGACACTTTTGACATATGTTTGTTTACGTTTGTTGTTTTTCGAATATTTTTAGTTTTATAATACTTTTATAGAAACAGTAGCAGAAGCAATGTTATTAAAAAATCTTCAGGAATAACCTTCTACAGGTTAGTATACAAATATGTAAACAAAGTAATGGCCCGTACCTCAGAGAATAAATTAATAGTATTTGACTGTATTAGTTTATCTTTATGTATAATATATCGTGTTTTTAGTGTTTACCGCGGGATAAATAAATCATAGTTTATTAAAAATGTATTGCACTTTTTTAGATTATGATTAATTCTTCTGAATAACTGGTCATATTTTTATAGTAGTTTTAATAGTATTGAGTCCGGCTATGATCCCACCGCCATATTGGTATCATCATTAGCCACGACTACCTACGCCGTTTTTAATACACACGTTAATATGCTCATAGCTTCTCCATAGATTCTAACTCGATGTGTCTGACGTATAGAAACGCCATTATTAATAAGTTCACGAGCTTCGCACCAAATAACTTCTGTCAAAGGTTTGCGCTCTGATTTTCTTTTGTAGTTTCTGGAAAACAGAAACCAAGATTTAGATGAATTGAATATTTAATTCCGAAATTAGTAGAAACAAAAATAATTTATGGTAATGGGGAAAAAATACGCATTCGTAGTTTTGCCGCATAACTCTCGCGTATTTTTGCCTCATTCGGCAACACTGTCAAGACCATCTGTTGAGATTTTAAGGACCTAATCTCAATCGAAATTTTGTTATGCCAATATTACAGTGTAATAGTAAAAAAAAATAATATTTACCTCATAGTTTGTAAACAACGCCTTGAATCAGCTTTAAAGTTAGAACAACACATATGGCACACTGTTGCCAAACGTTTGTAACTAAAATCGGTTAAAACAGGACATTTGCGGCAAATTTAAATGAGGTGCGTTCTTTACCGTGCGTGTTTTTACCTCCAACTACCCTAATAATTAAATTTACTATCAAATGAAATTTATTTATATTTTCATAATTTCATATAAATACAATTGGTAAACATTACATAATTTGGTATTTTGATTTTTGAAATGTTTCATAGTTTATTTTTAAATTTAATAATACAGAAACATAGTATGAAGCTTCGCGCTAGTCTACAGTACCGCCTACTATACCACTTTTTTGCCAGCAGCGTTGCCAAATCGTGCCGTTTTATTGAATTACCTGTTATAATCTATTTTTTTTAGACGGTAGTATATCATTGATAATGCACCATACAGTGTGTAAAAGCCAAATAGAATAAATTCATTATTTAGGTTACTGTACATGTTTATAAAAAATCCCGAAACACGTCAAATTTAAATTATAACTTGACATTCTTTAACGTGAAAATGCAACCCCTACCTTCAACCCCCTTAGAACGACAGGTAAAAACCCCCAATTTTTAAAATAGGAAGTATAGGCTTGTGATATATCGTTTGAAAGGCCTTTTCTCCATTCAAAAATGTTGTCGCTTTCAAGTTTATTAAGATTAATTAAGATAAAATAAATTAAAATCATGTGGTTACCGAAATTCGCTAAAATATACTTAAAACTTATTTCCCGTTTAGGTCTTGATAATGAGAAAGTGAACAAAAACCATAGCAATGTGGTTTTTAGATGGTAACCATTAAAAAACTTTAAAAAATTACCGTGGCAACGTTATTTTAACACGCATTAGTAAATTGTTTTATTTAAGTTGTCAGTATTTTAATTTAAGTAAAAAGTTCGTTCAATTCAATTCTGAAAAATGGTTAGATTAACGGAAATGCATAAAATAACAGTTTTACAAATGATTGGTTACGGAGATAACACCCGAACACAACAGGAAGTAACTCGCCTATTTCATGAGAAATTTCCTAATTTACCGCCTATATCCCAAGGAACAATAAGTAAAATAGAGAAGCAGTTTCGCGAGTTTGGTCATGTAAGGCAGATAAAAAAAGCAGCTGCCAATGCACTGAGTGATGAACTCAAATTAGATGTGTTGCTTGAGTTTCAGGAAAATCCACATACATCGAGTAGACCGGCATCCACTACATTCAATGCTAGCCATACATCGATAGTAAACATATTAAAAGAAAATAAATTGCATCCCTATAAGATGATACCTACTCAGGAGCTCATGGAAGACATGAGCTGGACATGTTGGATAACAATATTATCCAATTAGAAGACGTTATGTTTTATGATGAGTGTACTTCTTCACTTAACGGTCATGCTAATCGGCAAAATTGCCGCTACTGGGCCACGGAAAATCCTCACTGAATGAGAGAAGAACACACTCAATACCCTCAAAAGATTAATGTTTGGGCAGGGATTGTAGGAAACAATATCATTGGTCCCTTTTTCATTGAGTGCAACTTGAATGGCAACAATTATTTGGCACTACTTCAAAATGATGTCATTCCAACGTTGGCAAATTTATATCCTGATCCAGGAAACCCTCAAGTTCCACCGAATACGATATGGTTTCAGCAGGATGGAGCACCACCACATTACCAACTTAATGTCCGGCAGTACCTCGATACAATATTTCCCAATCGGTGGATAGGGAGGCGAGGATCGATTGAATGGCCAGCGCGATCACCTGATCTTACATTATTAGATTTCTTTTTATGGGGATATGTGAAGAGCCATGTGTACAAAACTAAACCTTCTGATTTAAATTATTTAAAAGAACGAATAACGCTTGCGATTAGGTCGATCACGCCTGTTATGTTAAATAATGTTAGAAGACAGTTTTATTTGAGATTAGGATGTTGCCAAGACGTTCGCGGTGAACATTTTGAACATCTACTTCATTAACATTCATAGTTTTTTTCGTGTTCTACATTTTATTACGTTTTGCATTATATTTTAGTTTTTGATTGTATTGTAGCGAATTTCGGTAACCACATGATTTTAATTTATTTTATCTTAATTAATCTTAATAAACTTGAAAGCGACAACATTTTTGAATGGAGAATGAAAAGACCTTTCAAACGATATATCACAAGCCTATACTTCCTATTTTAAAAATTGGGGGTTGTACCTGTCATTCTAAGGGGGTTGAAGGTAGGGGTTGCATTTTCACGTTAAAGAATGTCAAGTTATAATTTAAATTTGACGTGTTTCGGGATTTTTTATAAATATGTACAGTAACCTAAATAATGAATTTATTCCATTTGGCTTTTACACACTGTATAGTTCCTTTAGAAAGCATTTTTACTTATATCTATGTCAGGTCGAAATAAAATTGGTTCCAGAATTTGTAATTTTTTATGAAAATAATATGAACACTCTAGATAATAATATTTTTTCAGGTCCTGCCGATCTCAGTATGAAACAAAAACCGATACTGAACCACAAACTAAGCGCAGGAGAAATGACAGCAGTGCGACAGTTGATCACAGGATACCGTGAATCAGCAGCTTTCCTTCTTCGATCGGCAGACGAGTTGGAGCAGCTGTTAATTCAACAACAGTAGTATATGCCTCTAATAAATTTTTAGTTTCATATGTAAGATACGTAAAGTATTCATATAGAATCATACTTTCTGGAGAGTATCTTTCTACAGGTATTTGTAATTACACTGAAATTTAAAGTACCTCGTAAGTATATATGTCACATTAGTGATGAATTTATCTTTCAATATTATTCAGGTTTAGGTGAAGATTTTAACTAATCCAAAGCACATTTTTACCTGTTTGTACTACGTATTATATTGATAAAAAATGCTCTATGTGTACACATAATCTACCGTATATTTAATTGAATTGGCAAATCCATGGAACGGCAACGTTATAAATTTGGTACCAACTCACATTAATTTCACGTCTAAATATGACATAAATTTTATGCAATGACGTAACTGATGTTAAGTGTGTTTTCGTGCAGTAAAATATCACTATAATATATGAATCGGTGTAAACAAAAACGGTCTAAGTCATGAAAACCATTTTTGCCGAAAACTGGAAAAAACGGTATAACTCTATTTTAGTTATTTAAATAAAACCAAAAAATTTAGGAGTGTTTTTGACACTTCTAGATGTAATATTAGATATTCCTGAGTACATTTATAAAATGACACAAAAAACCTTCATTTTGTTTAAAAATATATATATTTAACCTAAAAAAATACAATTTTAAGTAAACATTTTAGATACAAATATTCAGTAATTTTTTGAATGCTTCAGAGTGCCATGTTTCTTCCTATTGAATATCATGTTCATCTTCTCCAGCGTTGAGATTATCAGTTGTTGGCCAATCCATTAATTTATAATAAGAATGTCTGACACTATCAGGTATATAGGGTACCAGCTTACCAAAATCTTGGAGCTTCAGTTTTTTAAGTGGTACTTTACCGGATAGATAACAAAGTATTGTGGGAAATTCAATTGATTGATTGCTGACTTGAGAAAGTTTATGGGTTTGTTCCGATAACCCGTCAATAAAAGAAATACAAACAATCACACCTTTAACTGTTCCATAAGTAAAGTGCATTAAGGAACTTATGACAAAAGATATCTTATCCTTAGCAGGAACACTTTTTCCTCTTGTTTAATCAGAAATGCACATCTTTTTATAGTAGGTTTGGTCACCAATGTTGAAAATCTAGTATATTTTCTGTGCCTGTATACTTATCTGTCCTAATACTCGAAGTAATGATAATTTTGGTTATTTGGTGTAAGTTGTATACCCTTTCATGTCTTTTTAGTTTTCTCTTCATGATTGAAAAATCCCTATCACAAGGAAGGTAGGAGTGTCCTCTGGTGGAATAATACTGCTTAATTCGATTGAACCGACCACTGTCGGTAAGGGCTAAAAACACTCTGTTTAATGTATGGTTCTTATTTTGACCTCCAATTTTTTTGATCTACGCTTGTGAATCATCAATTCAGCAGCAACGTTTCATCGCCAGCATTTTGCTGCATCACTAAGATGAGGAATTTTCAATTTTTAATTTAGTTCTTCACAAGTGCAGCATGAATCAATCTGGGGGCGATCAAATCGTAAATTGAAGTTGTTCTTGAAAAATCCTAAGAATAACTCATAGCTGCATTTTGATTCAGGGTATTTCTCTTTAAACATATTGTATAAAATTGTAACATTCAGTCTTGCGTCCAAATATTATATAGTCTTCTTTTAATGGATAACTTTCAATATGTTGTCTTATTAGTAACCTGGTATGACCACTGATTGCATTAGTGCCCATTTTCTCCCACGAAGATCCTTGGGAGTTTTAACCATTAATAATAATGAAAGAAGCCTTCTAATACGATTTATTTTAATGCCATATAGCGACTTAAATGCTTCTAAACATACCTTTTCTCTGGATGCACCCACAAGTATCTCGTATGTAAAATGTACATTATGAGCAGCCCTCGCTTCCGCACCTTTTTTTTTCTGGGTGTTTGAGTTTTTACATTGTTGCAGGTAATCAATGATTGTAAAAAAATATCCTGCTCATTCTTAATTTCTAGTGTGTTCGAATGAACGAATATCTCTTCAGCTTGATTGTGCAAGCGGTCTGTACACTTACATCTGAAATTAAAAAGTCTCGATGAAATAAACCTTAGTTTATTACTTACATAAAAAATATAATTGGTACAATGCCAACATAGGCTATATTAATTGAACATTATTTTAATACCAATGTAATATTTTATTATCGAGCTATACCGACTGCAAAACGTATCTTACCTGCAATCAGCGCCAACAGTGATAGCTGGTACAACTCTACCTTTGTAATCAATGTACTCTTCACCTTTGACTCAATTTTCTCACGATAAATATTTTCCACTTAGTTTCATGTTTTACTTTTCTTCCGTCGCTAGTAATGATTTGTTCTTCATCCATCGCAATTTTTACAAATGCAATAAAATGGTGCTAAAACAACTTTAACCTCACAAAAACAATCACAAGTGTGGTTATTTAATCAGGGATTCACAGAACACAATAATTTACGGAACAATACATAGATGTTGATAGTGTTGCCTACAAAAACATTCAAAGTCACTGACATAGAATCTTTTAGTTTACAATGATATATTTCAGCTCCCTATTTAACATGCATAGAAAGACCAGACTTAATGTTTTTGCACCAAAAGAGGCAATACTGTTCATAAAACAAATTTCCATCAAAATGTCAAAAATGAAAAAAACTACTTAAAATGTTTTTGTTTACACCGATTCGTATATTATATATACTATATATTTTGTCTGATGATTTTAAAATGAACTGTCGTGTAAATAGCGTAATCAATTCGGTTTGTTGAATTCGGGCTTGCATCCAGCCTGAAAAACAAATAACGACTTAAAATCGCACTAATGTGACATATTACATCTATATGAATAACTTCTATCGATAAATGCCATGATTAGTTACAGATTTCTAGACAATATTTTCGACAGAAACGTTATATTTGGTAAGTTAAACAAATTAAAAGAATCAATACTTTTATTAACACCAAAACACTAATTGGTGGTTCAAATTATGTTCTGTCGAAAAATATTTTTGTTGCGCTGTAACTATGTACATACTTAAATGTATTTCTTTTGTGATGTTACATCCTTGCTGCTAAGAGAGCGATTGGAGTCCAGTTGAAACGTAAATTTGCAATCAGAATAAAAATTGAATATATTCTTGTCATGAATCTAGTCACGTACAGGGAAAGTGTAATTTAAAAAAATTGTACAAATTAACGTAAAAAATATTATTTTATTAAGTGATTTAAAAAATTAGATTTATTATTATGGATAACGATAAATATTGGATAGAACGGTGTCATAATACGACCTCAACGTTTAGGTAATTAGCAAGACAAATACTCAGTATTTAAAAAAAATTCAGACTTTTTTGGTATATTCCCTAACTAGGATGATATTATTTGACTTTTTATCAACAGTTCCTTGAAGAAGAGATGCGTCTCATCACCAGAATTTGGCAAACACCAACCCTTTTAGTGCATTTTGACATCATAGTACAGTTTCATAATTTAAGGCACTAAGTTCTCATAAATTTGAATACGTTAAAACGACGGCATTGTTCTTCTTCTTATTGCGCCGTCGAAGGCTGGCGATCCAGATGGCAATTTTAGCTTTGGGAACTGCTGCACGAAAGATTTCTGTTAATGAGCCGTCAAACCATCTCCTCAGGTCTTTCAGTTACGAGTTCTGACGTCTTCCAACTGATCTTTTGTCCTGAATTTTACCTTCCAATTCCAATATGACTTGTAGTAATTCATGAATAAAAACGGCATTGTGAATAATTCATCAATAAAAACGCCATTTTGCTAGGTTGTTATTAAAGATATTTTATCATCTTGTATTTCAATAATGCACATGTACTCAAATAGTCATATATTAATTGCATTAGTTTAGGTATCTTCTAAAATATATTTAACATTTACACTTGGATTTACAGTTTTAAACTGCCAATCAATTGTTAATTAGCCCTAGTTATAAGTACCTAACAACAAATTTATTAGTTTTTTTCAAAAAAAAATATTGGTGGACAAAACGCCATTTGATTGTCTTAAAGTTCGACTGACAACAACCAACTCTATACCAGTGGCGGCCCGTGAGGTAGTGCCATAGAGCCATGACACTGTCTTGCTAACTATGCAGAAACATATTTTTTTATCTTTAAAACATCTTAATGTCTGTTAATTATTTTGTGTGTATTTCTTTTTATCTTAATAAATTATATGAAATCTGGCAACTGCGTGCGCATTACAATTCTCACTGTGGACCGGATAATTTGCTGGTGCCAATATCATAGTGGCTCCTATGAAAAGAGAAATATTTTACGAGCATCCTATGTGAGTGACAGAGATAGAGCTATATTATATATTTAGTAATATGTTTAAAAACTATTTATGATAAAAATAGCTGGTTGTGTGGTTGCGAACAAACTAATAAACTGTTTTGTTTTGTATGCGTTTTATTTGGAAGTGACGAGACTTGGTCAAAGAATTGATCATCACCGATGATCTTGTTCATATATGGGAGAAAATGAAATCCCATGAAAAATCTAAAGTGCACTTGAATAATGTTTTTAGCTTTTCAATGCTTGATAAACCCAATTAAATTCAGTTTATCGTGATAATATAATAGTCTCCCGTTTTATACCGCTGTCGCGGCTTTGGGAGTATAGCAGGGTAGTCTGCTATATCTAGGGCCTACGGTATACAAGGAAGGTAACATGGCCAGTGCTACGCTTCAACCGTCTATTATTACCCCTGGTTTTACCCAAGGTACTCATTTTTATTCAGGCTGAGTCGACCTGGGGCCTATAGACATTTTTAAAATGTCTAGATGTTCTTGCCGGCGGTGGGATTCGAACCCCGGACCACCGGCTTGCGAGGCAAGCATCCTACCGCTTGCGCTACACAGGCCCTTATCGTGATACTCTAATTAAACAAAATGAACAGGTGGATAAGAATCGATATGTCTTGAATCAAAGCATAAATTGTATAAGGTTTTATGGAGCTTTTGAGTTAGCTCTTAGAGGTCACGACGAAACCACAAATTCAGAAAACAGAGGCATGTTTAAGGAGCTGGTCAATTTTAGCGCCGAATTGGACAATGACTTAAAGGTTCATATTAAAAGTTCCAAATCTTTTAAAGGTACCTCAAAAACAACCCAAAATGACCTCCTTGAGTGCATGTTGGATGTTTACCACGAGGAAATTAAGAAAGAAATTGAAAATTCTCCTTATGTTGCAGTGATTGCCCATGAAACGACAGACGTGCTGGTGAATTTCAAATAGTTATAGTTTTCTGATATTTGTGTTAAGGACGATCAGTTGAAAGATTTTGGAGATTTTATGTGCTGGACGCACATGATGCTAAGTCCATCGCTGAATGTATTTTAAATGTTTTACATTCATTATTAAAACATACTCCAACAAATTAATTGTTCAAAGTTATGATGGCGCATCTGTTATGAGTGGTGCCTATGAGACATATCCTCTTGCAAATTAGGTTCATTGCTATGCACACCAATTGAATTTAATTATGATAAGTGCATGTTCTATCAATAAATACGGAATTTTCAATCACGGGTTGTTCATACTGTTCATGAAAATAGAAAAGACCTCATTGCAGTTATGGACATTATACAAAGTACTTCACGTGATTTGTGATCCATTAATCAAGCAAATGGTTATACATTAAAGCTCCAGGATACACATTTTGTATTTTGGATATTTATTATAATAAAATAATGTCTCAAGTTGAAATTATTTTTCATCAATTGCAAAAAGTATGCACTGATTTAGCTGAATTTTGAAGCAGCTATTGGAGGTATAAGGGAGCAAATGGACGTCATTATTGATAACATTCAAGAAGAAATAAATACGTCACAGAGACAAACGGATAATGATAATGATGAACCAATAAAAAAAAGGCGCGACTTAAAGAGGACAGGCTCAGCAGAAAACGAGAAGCCTTAGAGATATGCGATGCAGTTTTGTTACAAATAAAAACAAGGTTTATCTTCTCCGGTCATTTAGTTGCTTCTAATTTATTTATGTCGGAGAAGTTTTCTTCTTATCAGCATCAGTTCCCCGAATCATTTCTAAATGAAACATGCAGCAATTAAGTACTACCTCTGGGGCTGTTCCGTTGTGAGTTTTATTAAATGATGCACATGAATGTACATTTTAAGAAACTGATCGTCTTCCTATTGGGGAACCGTCTCTTGCCGTCTTTACTACTCTCTTTGTTGTCATTCGGCTTATATGATCGTTCCATTCTACTCTTCTATTTTTTACCCAGTTCTTGATGTTCTCCACCTTGCATCTACGTCGTATATCTGTACTTCTACCTTTGCCCCATAGTGTCTTGCCATCAATTTTTCTAAGTGTCTTTATCTCTGCTGTTTCTAACATCCTTTTTGTTCTCTCTGTATCAGATCAAGTTTCTGCCGCGCATGTCATTATTTGTCTGATGACTGTTTTGTAAATTGTGCCTTTCATTTCTTTCCCGATATTTTTATTTCTCCATATTGTTCCATTCAGGCAGCTTGCGGCTCTGTTTGCTCGATTCACTTAATCTTCCACTTCAGTTTTGAGTTTTCCGTAGCTAGACAATGTGATTCCTAGATATTTAAACTCCATTACTTGTACTCCAAGTCACTCCATCGGAAACTTTAAGTCATATTAAACCGTTTTGATAAATTTTGGTCAATTTCTTGGCATCCCAGAAATAGTAGATACATATTTTACGCACCTATTTTTTTTTAATTTCTATTTTATACCTTTATGACAATATCATGAACCCGTCACTAAAAATTTAGGCAGTTGCTCGAATTCTGGCACTACCTTCTTAAAGTGATACGAGCCGCCACTGCTCTATACAGCTGAATTACAATATTTTTGTCGGGGATGTTAACTTCGTCCATGGCTTCATACAATTTACTTCCTAGCTGTCTATCATAAGCTAATTTAAGATCAATAAAGATGTAGAAGGTATTGACATTAAATTCATTGATTTTTTTCTGGTAAAATATCAAAGAAACGGACACCTAGTGAAATAAAAATGACAATTATAAATAAATACTCCTCAAAAAACGGAACGACTTATTTAATCATTTCTATTGGTTACAAATATGATTTGAAATAAAAATTGGGACAAAATTGTGTAATTAAGTATTAAAGTCAACTGGACTTCTATCAAGGCTCCTTCTTTTTAATTTTAATCGTTTCATGCTGTACATGTGTATATATATTTCCTATAAAATGTATGTATTCAGCTGCTAGTTAAACCTCGTATGATAAATTGCTAAAAAATGTACAAATCATGTTTTTTAAATATGTAAAATATTTATTTATCAAAAATATGAAAAATTACTACTTTATTACAGGGGATATTTTATTATATTTGATATGATGTTAAGAATTTATTATAATTCAGTGTACCAAAGAAGAAATATTGTAAATATTCTAAAATGCGCCGACATTTTTGTAAAAATGTTTTATCGCTGCTAAAGTATTTGTTAATGTAGACAAATTGTAATGAGAATTGAAAATGAGTAAAGCCAAAATTGGTATAATTGAAAAAAAAAATCAAAATTTTTATTTAACGAGTAGGTAAGTCATTTTCGTAAATCTAGTCAAGAGGTTGATTTTACTTTTAATCAGCTTTTAGTATTTATTTATTGAATATCTGGTTGGGGATTTGTAGTAGACCATTCCACATTACGACCTGATGAAAGATCTTTTATGTACTTTTGTGGCTCATTATTGCTCAGCTTTAGCTCTTCATCGAAGTAAGGATGCTTTGTTTTTCTTCCTTGTTTAATGTAATTGTTTCTGGTCTATTTTTAATTAAGAGGGTTAATTAAACCAGGGCGTCCCCTAATATCCGACGTTGAGCCGCTATTGGCTACCTGTTGGTCATCACGATAATATAGCACGGCTTACGAAGGGGTATGACAGGCAAAGTAAATAGATAAGAAAACTGTTGTAAACGCTGTAAACTAAATACAGTCTAAAATTATAATTGCTTTAAAAGTAGTAGGCAGTCTAATAAGCGCATATTATGTTATAATAGTAGTAGATTCACTGAAAACGGGAGTGACTTGACGAAGCCTAAAGATTACGCTGCGTTTTTACCCTGCGCCAAGCCTTTGGCTCGGGCTTTTCTACCACTAAATGATGAGGATTTTTCTGTGGTTTCTATCCATTTATACGACATATCCGTTTATACGATATAATTAAGGCAAGCTTCTACATCGGTAAGCGTTTCTTCATCATCCACCAAGGTATATAATTTACTTGATTTTCTTTCTCCGTCTCTATTTTCAGTGAGGTTTCTCTACGTCCTTCCTTGTCAGTGGGCCTCCACTAGGTACCTCGTGGCCTACCTCGCCTTCTGGCTTCTTAAGGATTGCAGCTCTTATTTTAATATTAACATCGGTTTTCTAAGAGTGTGGCTAAGCCACCTGCACTGTCTTTCCCCTATCTGCATTTTAACACTTGTTTGCCCTATCTCCCCCTACAATTTATCGTTTGAAATAATCTCAGGACACCAAATATTCAAGATTTGTCTGGACTACGATTGATAAACACCTAGAGCTGTGATGTTATTTCTCTGTCTACTTTCCAGGTTCCACAAGCGTACAAGACAACAGACTTAACGTTGGTGTTGAAGATGCGAGGCTTGGTATTTCTGGAGATGTATCTATTCCTCCAGATAGGGTAAAGTTAAACAAATGCAATATTTGCCTTTCTAATGCGACTTTATCATCTTTTCCATTTCTAGATATACAAGAGGAGTCGTCTGCTTTGACCGTCTTATCTCCAACATTTGCTACATTCAATCATCTCCTTGGTCTTAGAAGTATAACTTCCAATACCTGAAGCTTGCCACTTTAATGCATTTAATTTAAATTTCACATCCGTAAACCAGACGCCATCCACGAGGTCGAAGTTCTTCAGACGAGTGGGTGAATCTCACTGTATTTTCCTTCTTCGGTTCTTTGTAACCTTCCTTATAACAGCGTCCAACACTAACAAGAAAAAGTAGGTGAACATTCATCGTGATCGCATTTGACCTGATGTAAGACTTGACATTTTAATCCTTTATACATGTCCCGTATAAAAATAAACTTTCTTAAAATCTATAAATAGAAAATATGGTATATACTGGGCAAGTTTCTACAAGCTAGCATTTGTTCTTGATTCTGGCAATAACTTTAAACACAACATCTAATTGACATGACATACATCAGTCCCAGTGTTAATGTACACTAATGCTGTGTTTGGCAGCATCAAGGACACGTTTTTAGAGACCTACATTTCACCTCGTTCATTCACCTCGATCCATTCTATCTCCTTGTCCGTTACACTAGACAAGTGAAGTTGTTCTTTGTGCAGTTTACTTCAAATAATAAAGTATCGACAAACATCGACAGTAGCTGTAAAACTCAATTTGTTCAAAATGTCCCAATCGCAACAAAACGCGACAATCTTATCGCATTTCTTTTTGTTTCATTATCTCAAGTCAATGTTACGCATCGCCAATAGAAAAAGTGGTATAAACAGCGTCGAAAAACTATTTTAAAGGACTGGAAAACTGTTGTATACGTTTCAAAGGACGAACAAGGGTCAAAATCGTCTAAAAACACATCAACAGTGTCGATTTTGCCGTTTTTAGTCGCTTTTATATATCTGCATATTTAGTATCCCCTTCTCTTTTCAACGACAACTGACACTTTAAGTTGTTTGGGCTGTGTATTTTGATTGCTTTGACTAAGTCATGTCTATCGCAGATGTTGTGAAATCGCTTTGGAACCGTTTAAGGACGTTTTATGTTAAAACCTTCGATATTTTTATGATTATCTGTATGCTCTGTTAATTGAAGGACTAATAATGGCAAGTCTAATAGCAAGATTAACTAACGAGTAACTGATGAATCTTGTAGGCACCAATAAGGAGCATAATGACATACTACCATCTAATTTAATGGTACATTCAAATCGTTGATAATTTATTCTCAATTATTTTTTTTTCTGTGCAATTTATTTATATTTCTCGTACAAATTAGTAAAGAAAAAAAGTATTTAATCAAAAATAGCAATATTTTTGATTAAATTGGAAATCTTGCAATAAAATCGAAACAAAAGTGCAATGAAATAAAATGTGCTTATCTCATTTTCAGTTCTTTAAAAACTATTTTGAGTTTCTAAATTGATGTGATGAGGATTGTACAGGGTGTTTTGAAATGTGTTTAGGTTAAGTTCAGCACCGTAGTACATGGGCTTATTCAAAAACATAATGGTTATTCCTCTTTCATTTATCTTACCCACCAGTGAAAACCTCAATAAATTTCGGAATAACGGTTTATAGAAAATAATTCGTAATAATCCGTATTGTTTGTAAAATTGTAGTCACATACGGGTTTCGCTTGAATGACTACAAATTCAACTTATATGTATATTAGTATCAACTTTTCAAGTCTTCTTCACCACTGCAAACATTAAAACAATAAAAAACACTGCAAAATTTCCACTGCTAACCAATGACAGTTTGCCCCACCAATTTTTCTATCTTCATCCACACCATTCTTTGTTGACTCCCTCTGTGCTGTGACGTAAGAAATAGTCTGGGCGTCACCATCATTATCATTTGCATTACCTATCTAAAAGACATAAATGACATTAGCTCTAAAAGTCTGCAGTCTATTCACACTAAGACACATTTCCCTGTAATTTTTGCTGATCAGCTTGTGATTTACTAAACACAGTTTCAGTTTATTTTCCACTATAGTGAGTTTCTGGTCGTGGTTAACGCAATAGGGATAGGTTATTTCCTTGTTTCTCTTTTTTTTTATACTTGAGCAACCGTAGGTTGAATAAAAGAAAATGCACATCATAGTGAGCAGAATAATTACCGAAAATGACAATAAAATAAAAACACTTTAAGCAAAGTTACAATACTGAACGTAAGTTCATAATTTTGAATAGCCTTGAATGCATGACAGGCATACCATCCTACGTCACTTCTCGGGTGGTGGGGCTGCCAAATATTGATTGTGTTACACCACTGATTTTATTGCTATTTATTTTATATTATCAAGATATATTTGTTTATCATCTCAGAACCGAAAACTATTTATTATGTTTCTAGCATAAGAATAATTTACTGATTTTTTTTTATTGGAAGCAGATATTTTTACTAAAATCAATATCAAAATAAACCGGCATTCTTAAATTTTTTGGGTTCCTTTATATTGTGCTTGACAGCGTTTTCATATGCAAATATTATTCACATATGAGTGAAAACTGTTAATATAAAAAATGTATTAGTGATATTTTCCAGAAACTGTTCATATTCATAAATAGATATTGCTTTAAAATACATCAAGATTTTGTGTTAAATCGATTATTAATTATTGGTATTGACTGATTTGAATAAATTCCAGTTTTTACATACATTATTAAGTATAAAGTTAATTGAATATTATTTTTTAACCGTTTTCTTATTCTTCTCAATCCATTATGCAATTTCAAGCAGTTTATTGGAGGTATTTATCTTCTATCATTCACTTACTGTCTTCTCATAATCATTAGTTTTATTTTTTCATACATTTTTCTTTTCAGTCCTTTCTTCTTTTTCTTAGCTTCATTTTCAGTTCCCATTAGTCTGGTTAACCTTTCAGTTATGACTCTTATGTTCTGTATCAGCTAAATTGCTTCTCCACCACCCTCAAATTTTTGTCGACCGAAAGAAGGCTATTGCCTATAATCTCGTGGCCAATTAAGTCATAAGTCAACCATCAATTTAAAAAAAAAACATAACCAACTAAGAACTTGTTGGTTGTACATGTAAAAATGTAATTTTTATTACAATTAATTGTGGCTTAACTCCATATCAACATAATATTTTTTAATTTGACATGTCACTTGAAAACAGTTGCAGAACCTTTGTTAATTGCTTCTATTTAATTTTTTCTATTACATCTTTATTTTCTATTGCTCTTTTGGTTCATTCACTCCATATTCTGTCCCGTTAGGGTTTTCTTTCTGTATTATTTGTTTTTTTCGCCATATCGTTGATTTTGGCCCATGTGTCCTCTAGATTGTCCGGTTTTGGCTTCCATACGTTACGAATATAATGGTAATTTAGCTGTGAATTTTTCATTCGATGCTTTTATTGGTATTTTTTTATTTCCCAGTATAAATTTGTCCAGAAAAGGACCCTTTCTTCCGAAGACATCTGTGCCTTACGTAATTCTTGTGTTACATTAATCCAATTGCTTATTGGATATTATGCTTTCATCTACTGCATTTTCATTTCGCTTCATAGCGTCCTACGTCATATTTTGATTCCTAGTCTCCACTGGTCTCTATCTTCCCATAGGTCTTCTTCCAGATTCCTCCCCAGCATCTATTTGTCGATACCCTCTCGCCAATTTCGCCTAGGTCTTCCTCTCGTTCGCCTTTCATGGTTTTTCCATTTTAGAATTCGCTTCGGCAGTAGGTCTTCAGCCATTCTCTGTACATATCCAAACCGCATTGATTGTTTTGTTTTAACATCGTCTGTTAATAATTTATGTTGGGTACTCATGATTTGCCTTATGCGATCGTTTGTTACTCTTTCTCGCCTTGGCGTTCCAGCTGAACATTGCCAGAAATACATTTCGGTCAAGTTAAACATTTTCTCTGTTATATTCTTTATTTTAAAAATAACTTTGATATACAGGGTGAGTCATAACTATTGGGACATAGACTAAGGACAGGTTATTTGGACCAAAATATGGCTATTGGGCCAAATATGCCTTAATAAAATGTTGCTGAGAAAAAAGATACAGGGTGTTAAAGTTAATTTTTGTTTTTTTTGCTAATAGTTTCCCTGTATATTTATAAATTGCTATCAAAATTGGCACAGAGGCATAATCTTAGACAAGAAATAGTATTTGATTTACAATTTTACGTTTTGTCATAGAGGGCGCCACGTGGATCATTCCTAATGATCAAATTGAGTCTAAACTTTTTCTAATTTTCAACCGTTTTCGATAAAAACGCAGTCGAACTGCTTAGAGTCTTAAAAAAGGATTTCAAATATTATTTCATTTATGAAAAGTATGCTTTGGACTGTCAGATAATTGTTGTTGGTAAATGTCATTTGTTCAGAGTAAATTATTTTTGATGTGACAGTGTAGTGTAATGTTGCATTTTTTAAAAGTAATCATTACTTTTTTTGATTGAAATGCCTCGTCACAATCATTTTACTAATGAAGAAATGCGAGATATGATTTGCGTATACGCACAAGAAAATTTTTGCGGTCGCTCGGAAGCCAGAAGGTCTGGAATGTTATACGCAAACAGAAGGCAACCAAATCACAAAACTTTTGCAAGATTATATCGTAGTTTAGGTGAAACTGGGTCATTTCACACTAAAAATCGGGGTGGTCGACCGAAACAAATCACACCTAATCAAGAAGATGAACTTTTGGTTCGAGTAGATGAAAATCCTGAAATAAGTTCACGACATCTATCAGCAGCAACAGGAGTAAGTCAGTCGTCTATTGTTAGAATTCTAAAAAAAGAGAACCTCCATCCTTATCACTTCACTCCTGTTCAAAATTTACTTCCAACAGATCTTCCACGACGGTTACAGTTTTGCCAACGTATTCTGAATAAACATCGCAATGACAGACACTTTATTAAGAATATTGTGTTCACCGACGAAGCAACTTTTACCAGACGAGGGGTTTTTAATTGGCATTAAGGGCATTATGGGAAATTGTCATTATTGGGAAGAAGAAAACACGCATGCTATTAAAGCTAGACATTTTCAGCATGAGTTTAAATTGAATATTTGGTGTGGCATTATAGGCAACCAACTACTAGGGCCTTATGTTCTTCCTCCGAATTTAAATGGATATTCTTATTTATTCTTTTTGGAAAATACTCTTAGTGATATTTTAGATGATCTGTCACTGGATGTAAGAAGAAAAATGTGGTTTATGCAGGATGAAGCGCCACCTCATTTTTCATTAGCTGTTAGAAATCATCTTAATGACGTATTTCCTCAACGATGGATTGGCAGAGGCAGTGATTTTCAATGGCCACCAAGAAGTCCTGAGTACAACCCGCTAGATTTTTATTTTTGGGGACATATGAAGTCCATAGTTTATGCCAATGAAATTAATACACGAGACGAACTTTGGAGATACATTCAAAATGCAGCTAATCTTATAAGGGGACAGAATAATATTTTTTTTTAACGTCCGAAAATCCTTTATAAAAAGAATTAGAAAAAGGCATAGAAATCGGAGGAGACCATGTAGAACATTTAGTTTGAGTTTTTGTGAGTTCTTTTAAGTTAAAGTGTGTTTAGTTTTGATTTATCGTCAAAACGGAAACCTTACGTTAGTTGTAACTTTGTTTATTAGTTTGGTATTTGATAGTGGAATTGTAAATAAAATACTATTTCTTGTCTAAGATTATGCCTCTAAGCCAATTTTGATAGCAATTTATAAATATACAGGGAAACTATTAGCAAAAAACGAAAAACAAAAATTACCTTTAACACCCTGTATCTTTTTTCTCAGCAACATTTTATTAAGGCATATTTGGCCCAATAGCCATATTTTGGTCCAAATAATCTGTCCTTAGTCTATGTCCCAATAGTTATGACTCACCCTGTATTTCTAGTGTGTTGGGTACATCTAAAAGTTTTTTTTTGTTGTAACTAGTACTTTTGATATTTTCTTCTCCTTTGCTATTGAAATTCTGGCTCCTTTGTTTTGCACCCACCAAAACTCGCGATCTGTTGCTGATATATTGTCTCGAATATCCATTATATTATAATATAGAGGAGTTTCTGGCTTTTATAAGGGTGTGATCTTTCATGGTGTGATCCATCAAATGCAAATGATCCATTTTTTGTCGTTTGATTCTAATTTTAGCTTCATTCATCTTGTGTACGAAGTTTGATTGAAATCAGTTGTACGATTTCTAAGTTACTTTCATATCTATAAGTGCATTAAATTCTCCGATTTTGATCTTAATATAGTGTCCGGGACATACTTCTTCTTCTTCTCGTAGCACTACAACTCGGGGTGGGTTTTGGCTGACTGCACAACTTGCTTCCATCTTGAACGGTCGTCCATAATAGTTGGGTCAGTGAGCAGTCCCATTGTTCTTAGATCTGACCATATATTGTCCCTCCATCACATTCGTGGACGTCCTAAGGGTCTTCTTCCTGTGGGGGCTTCCTCCCATATTAATTTGGCAAAGAGGTTATTAGGGAGTGTATGGACATGGCAAGCCCATCTAAGACGTTGGGATTTAATCTCTTGGACTATACCGGGACATACGTTCTTTGTCTTTTGTTGGAGCGCATAAATTTGTGAAGCTAATATTAAAAAAAGAACAATTTGCCTCTTATTCTAAGTAGCTGATTCGTGTGCTGATCGGTTTAAAGTATTTAATGAGGTATTTTGCTTTTTTGTTAACAATTCTATTATGGTCCCAAACTTACCTTTCGTTTTATGGTAGCTGTAATAAATGTATTCATTTTCTTTTTTGAAAAATCCTCTGGCCAGTACATCTCACCTGCTGCATGGCAGTATTGTATGTTTTATATTGGATTAATACATCAAGTAATTGAAAAAATACTGTATAACTTGTACACACTTCTAAAATATAGGTCAAACTGGCAAAAGCTGCATGTTCTCAAAAAACTTGATAGTGTGTAAAATTTTTATTAATTTTCAGAATTTCCTTCTTATAGAAGGTTATAAATTCCTCATGAAAGAGTAGTTGTCAGCACAAAACTCAATTGTTTTTTTTTATTATATAAATGTGAAATAGCATACACCGTAATTGTTTTACGGATCACAGCACAAAACTCAATTTTTTTTTTTATTATATAAATGTGAAATAGCATACACCGTAATTGTTTTACGGATCAAATTAAATTGATCAGTCATAACAATAATTAATAAATCGACCACAGTGTACAGTCTACCTAATATATAATAAAAATATTGTTTCGGGATAGCACTCTGTACATTTTAAATTTGAATTACCTACCTATAAAATTATAATTGTAATGTTAAGCTAAACCAAATTTTTCCAATTGCAATTTTGTGATTGATAAATGTTTAGATATGGACCAGTTTTGCAAACATATTTCCTGTCGAACATTTTGACTTGGTTTGCACGTGTCTATTGCATTCAATTCTCTACCCAACAATAATCTTCGTTCCCTTTAAATGTTTTGAATTGTCGAATCGTACTTTGATCTGAATTCACTGCCAGAATGATGTAATAATAAAATGTCCATAATTTATTCGTGTTTTATTACTCTTTCCCCGCTGCTATTGAAATAATTGGAATAACCTCAGGAATGAAGTTTGAGAATAAAGATACCTGGTGGTGGTCAAACGAAGTTCAAGAAAAACTAAAGATAAAAAATAGATATTTTTAAAATAAAAGATAAAATGAAATAAAAGATAAAACTATACTTCATCTAATTTACTCACCGTTGCACGTCATCCGCGTCATAGCCCGTGAGGTCACATGATACCAACACGAAATATTTAGGCGATAGGTGTGTTCTTTTTTAGAATCACTTTGCCGAGTACACTGGCATTACAGCCACTAGACATATTTTATTATATACGCGTAGAAATAATATTTAAAGATTTCTATTAATATTAACTTAAAGAAATACACAATATGTTTCATTTAATTTGTATAAATGCATTATTAAGCGTTTTTATGAAGAACATTTGTTCGGAACACACTGTAACTGTAATCGAACGAAGGTGATATTTTGGCATAAATTGGTAACACTTATTTGATAGTTGCGGTGTTGACTAATGTTAATAAATCATGAAAAAAGTGTTGTTTTGTTTAAGTATTCCATTTTACACCTTTATACGACGCATACAAGCAGCTCAAATTGTTTTTTACAAGATTATTTTTGAACTCTTGTTTTGTTTCTATTTATTTACATTAAATATGAATTTGTTTTGTTGTATAATCCACTTTTGCAATAATTATGTGACCTATTTGATTTAAAATGGATTCAGGATTTTTTTATACTTTGGCAACTATGTCAACTTCGATCTCTGTCAGTGATAATGACTTACAGTGCAACAGTAAGTAAATTAGCTTCTGTAAAATGTTTTGATCATATTCTCGCGGTTTCTACATTAAATTTGTCTCGCTGAAAACACTTGAAGACCCATACTTTACGCATTTGTTTGTCTCTAGGAAACACAAAAAACGACACTTAGAAAAAGTGTTACTTTTTTATTATAATTGTTTAAACAACCCACCACTCCACAATACATTATGGCAACCAAATAATTAGTCTTCTTTATAAAGTAGCTACAGGTAGTCGAGAGGAAGTTGCGTACGATAAATAAATGAGGTGATATTAACACAGTAAACTAAATGTTTTCACCACAAAATTTATATAACAATATAATATACATAAAGTCTACTACATCAATAAAAATATCTTTCACTACGTTTTGAAGCACACAGGATAGCAACAGATAGAGCATTTAACTTGGCATCATTAAAGTTGTCTCGGGCTTACGTCACAGGTGTGCGAGAGAGATGTAAGAACATGCGCGTTGACTTATCTTGTTAGTTATAGTATCATGATTAGCCATGAGTACCTTACGATTAGACCAGATTAGACTCTATGCATTGGGAAAACAGAGGACTGAAAAAGTAAATGCTACTTCAAAAAGGGAAGAACTAACTAAACATCGTAGTCAGTCATTCTTGAACTTTATATAAGAAATATAAATTGTTTTGTTAATGCATATACATTATTGTAATATATAATACAATTAATAAATATTAAAATTCAACAATCAATATTTTTTTGTTTCCCCTTTTCTTAAAATTTATTTACTAAAAAGTGTGACAATCTATCACGTGCCGCGGGATAGATTTTTTGTAATTTCTTTGGCACTAACCAATCGTTTTACTTGTTTAAAAGTTTTAAGTTAATAAAGGAAGTCCCAAACTTCATAATTTCATGATAAAAATCATAAATAAAGCTAACATAAACGAAATCTTTTAAAATTTCTTATATGCAGTGAAATGTAATTTTCAAATTCTTGTCCCCTTATTATTTTTTTTTTCTCCAAAAAATACCTCCCTCTAGCCGGTTTTAATTATTTCTTAATAATAGGGAGTTCGGCCTCTATAATGATTTAATAGAACTCTGTTGTAAGTAGTCTACAATATTAAATAAATTCTCTGAAAGTAGGCAACTTGCATTGCGATAGTAGTCGTATAACTTAGTCTTGTATTCTTTTATAAAAAAGAAGATGAAAATATTATAGGTTAAGTAATTAGTAATTTATATTGTATTTGACATATTGGATAAAGTGTTAGGTAACAATAATAATCGTCTTAAAATGTATTTAAGGCCACTTTTATCCCAATTGGCTCGCAATAAGCCTTTACAAACATCTTTAGTACAACACGCTAGCCGATCTCTATCAACCGAAGTTGAAAGTCAAACAGAAACGAGACCTACAGTAAGAAAACCCAATTTAGTAGCAAGATCGTCACTTACTGATTTTGGAAAATATGTAGCTGAATGTCTACCAAAATATGTTCAGAAGGTACAAATAACTGCTGGAGATGAGTTAGAACTTTTGATTGTGCCTGACGGAGTTTTACCTGTATTGCAATTTTTAAAAGATCACCACAATGCTCAGTTCTCAAACTTGGCTGATATTGCTGGTATGGATGTACCATCTAGGCCATATAGGTAAGACTGGTTCATTGATCCAAGCTACAGCCCTGATTACAATATCCATTTAATCAAATATATATAATGTATACCAATCTAATACCTACAGGGTTTACTGTTATATTGTGTTTTTTGTTTTGTTTTGGACATGAGTGTACATTTCTCTTTAATACCCTTTATCTTTATTGGATACTGTCTAATAACAGTTTGTTCAGAAATTTACAACACTTTCACTTGTTCTTTTCATCTGGTCTTAGGCCTTCCTGCAGTTGGTTGTAATTCAGTTATTTTTTGTAAATTATGAATGAAAAGGTAATTTTGTAAATGAAAGGATTAGAATTATAATTGGGTAACTTTGAGCTTTTGATAGATAATAAAACTGACAAAGAATCAGATATTATTAAAGCTGCATTATTGTTTAAACTTTTAAACTGTGGAAATATATCAAGGCTTCAAGAATTGCTAGTGCTTCAGCACTAAAAATTGAGCAATGGTAGTTTGAACATTTTTTCTATTGACTTAGATGGAATGTAGAAAGCACATCTGGTCCCTTCTGATGTTTTGGATGCATCTGTATAGATTATAGATGCTTGGGCTATTTTTCTATAAAGGAATTCAAGATGCATGAGTCTAATAATGAAGTATTATAATATGTTGGTAAATGTCAGCTTCATAAAAAAAGGGAAATAGTTGTTAATATCAAGCTTGCTTACTGCTTGTATACTTATATGTATAGTATACTCATTGTTACACATGGCTCTAAAATCAGTGCAGATTGGTGGATTTTTATTTATGAGTCCAGTAACTGTTTGTTAGATCATCTGTGCTTAGTGGGTTTATGCCAGAATATAAGGAATTGTTGATACATTGATGAAATTTTCACTACAAATTTTTCACTTAGATAATCTCGTCTAAAATTCAAGGGAGGTTCTAAAGCTTCAACATGCAATAGAGCTATTAAAGTAGACTCCTTATCTCCCATACATATACATAGATCAGTACGTTGAAATACATCAATTTTATTTAAAATGTGTTTACTTGCTGATCCATAAAGTATTCATCCATAGTCCAGAATAGATCTAATATAAGATTTGTACAAAAGCAAAGCTGATTCTGTGTCGGCTCCCCACCAAGTTTTAGAAATTGATTTTAAAAGATTGAGACCTTTATTGCTTTTGTCAAGCATATACTTGATGTGTAATTTCCATGTTAACTTTTGATCTAGAAACATACCTAGATTTTTTTTTATTGACTTATATTTACACAAAACCAGTTTGAGAACTGTTCATGTAATTTTCTTAAGATTGTAAGGGAGAGTTCATATTTTGTCCTTTCAGTATAGACGAGGAAATCATCAGCTCATGGGAATGTTTTATAAGTAATATTTGGTGCGTTAAGATAATTAAAATCAGCAGTATACAGAATAAAAAGAAAGGGACTTAAGACTGATCCCTAGGGTAATCCCCAACTATTATAATGTGGTCCAAGAATTTCATTTAAATGGTTTTTAACATAAAGGTGTCTATGAGTGTAGAAATTAATGATGGTTTGTGCCAGTTTTGTGGGTATTTGAAACTGATTGATCATTTTGTCTTTTAATCGAGGTATAATTATAATACATAATTACAATACAATAATTATTACAAATAAGTAATTATTTCTAGAAAAATTACTCTATATATCCTTTACAAGTGTAGCTAGAGCATCGAAAGTTCCACATCCTCGTTTGTATCCAAACTGATTGCTTGGTAGTAATTTTTTGGTATGGACCCACCATTCTAGTCTGTTTTAACATTTGTTCGAAAGTTTTAAATACATACGAAAAAAGAGAAATAGGTTGATAAGATTCAGCTGAATTTGGATCTTTTGCAGGCTTTAGAATTGGAATAACAATGATGTCTTTAAAAATATCTATGTCAGAATTTTCTTGAACGATATGATTTAAAAGATCTAATAGAAAATATTTTGCTACTTCTGGAATGTTAATAAGCTTGGCATATTTGATGTGGTTGTATCCTGGACTATTATATTTTCGATTATTTATAGCGCAAATTAGGTTATTGTAAATGAAGGGTTTTAATAGAAAATGATTTTTGTCAGTTGAGGTTGATGCTATTTAGCTGGGAATTATTTTGAGGTCTGCAGTTGAGGATGCAACTTTAATAAGAAAGTCAGTCATCCATTTATTTTCGAAAGATTTTATAATTGAGAAGTTTTCTGTAAAGTTTTTTAGCTTGATTTAAACGAGTTGTAGCTGATGTATTTTTATTCAGGGAGGAGACCCAGTCAATTCAAGTCAGGAGGTTGCTTTTTAAGTATTTTAAATATATTCATATCTAAATGTCTTTTAATAAAGTATATTCTTACTTTTTACATATATACTACTTAACAGTTGTTTGCAATGTGTTCGCCAGGAGATCTGAAAGATGGTCTAGCGGTTCAATATTTCTGCTCATTTAGTTTACCCAGGGTGTACCAAAAAGAGGCGAGAGAGCTTGAACCCAATTATTTTTCAATATTTATAATGTTCAACAATGGGTAATGTATAAAGTTCATACAAATAAGTTTTAGTTCTGATATTTATAAAGCATTTGTTACAGGTTCGAAATTATATACAACATCCTGTCCCTCAGATTCAATTCAAGGATTAGAGTGAAAACTTACACAGACGAATTGACCCCAGTTGAGTCTTGTAATGACATTTACAAAGCAGCGAATTGGTATGAAAGAGAAATTTGGGATATGTATGGTGTGTTCTTCTCAAATCATCCAGATTTAAGAAGAATCTTGACTGATTATGGATTTGAAGGACATCCGTTTAGGAAAGATTTCCCTCTCAGTGGATATGTAGAAGTGAGGTATGATGATGAAAAGAAACGAGTCGTTGTTGAACCCTTGGAATTAGCTCAAGAGTTTAGAAAGTTTGAGCTGAGCGCACCATGGGAACAATTCCCTAATTTTAGAAATGCCAATCCTGCTTCAGAAGAAGTTGATATATCTAAGGAGAAGAAATAAACAATATGTAATTAATTATCTGTACATTTATTAATAGACATTTAAAATTTAAGCCTTGTTTATTTTTTGAATTTATTTATTTAGTTACATATTTTACTAAGGAATAGAAAAATTGACAGAAACGACTGGTAAAGAAAAGTAAGGAAGAAAAGTAAGCTACTCCTGAAAAGGGAAAAGCTGAGGAAGATAAATACTATGGAATAGGATACAAGAGATCTCTAGCTGGTCAAGGAGCTCCACAAGGGTATGTCATAACTCTACTGATGGAGTTCTAAAGTCTATTGCTGATAAGAATGTAATCTATCTGATTTCTGGATTTATGTGTTGGATTATCTCCAGGGGCTCTGTCAGTGTACAGTCTGCGATAATGTAACATACATGTGTTTTTTTACTACCATTTTGTGTTCTTTGTAGGTGATCGTTTGTTCCAAATCCGGTGCGAAATCCCGCTTGCTCTATTGGCTGGTAGAAATCAAGTTTTTTCTCAAGACGATTCGTTACTATTTTTGTAAGGAGTTTGTATAGGCGACTAAGAAGTCTGTAGTTTTCTAATTCATGGGGATCTTCTTTTTTGTACAATAGAATTACCTCTGCATTGTGTAATTTGTCGGGTATATTACTGTCTAAAAGGCACATGTTATAAAGGTGTTTTATTTTCTAAAGTAGGCAAGTGTCTCCGATTTTGATTGCATCAGTAACTACACAATCTTCGCCTGGAGATTTGTTTTTCTTAGGGCTAGTTTTATTTCGTCTATTGTGATTTTCGGTAGTAGTTCTGATCCTTGGTTGACAATGCCCTTTTTCCTTGTTAATATTTCTGGTAGTTGATCTTCACTGCTATTTACTTTGTGTTTGCTTGTGTACAGCAATTTGTAGAAGTTTTCAACTATTTTAAAGGTTTCCTCTCTGTTGGTTGTTAGATGACCATTTCTATGTTTAGTCTTTATTATCTGCCTTGTCCCCGTTCTTAGTCTTTTTCTCAATAATACATTAATAATAAATTAAGGACATATTTCTCGAATTACTACTTCATTTCTATGCTGTGGACCACTGTTATCATTCCCACTATAATACAATATACCATCTTTGTATCTGCATGTTCCTGAACCAGGTCATCGTAATTCGCATACACCAACCTTCTTCAGCCTAGATGCATCCACTTCTGGACAAAGGCCTCCCCACGAGTTTTCCACTTTTCCCTGTTTGATGCTATTTGAAGCCAGTTTCTCACCACTTTTGCTTTGATATCTAACCACCGTGTTTGTAGTCTTCCTCTACTACGATTGTGTTCGCGTGGTTTCCAATGTACAATCTTTCTTGCTTACACCAATAATATTGTAAGGCTTCTTACGTTCCATGTACCTATCTTAACAGTCTTCTTCTTAAAGTGCCTATCCGTTCCGGATGTTGGCGATCATCACGGCTATCTTTACTTTATTTATTGCAGCGCGGAACAGTTCAGTGGTAGTCGTGTTAAACCACTTTCGTAAATTTTGAAGCCAGGAAATGCGTCTTCTTCCCGGTCCTCTCTTACCATTTACTTTCCCTTGGAGAATCAGCTGGAGAAGGCCGTAACGTTCTTGATTTCTCATTACATGTCCTAGATATTCCAACTTTTTAGTTTTGACGGTAATGAGAATTTCACATTCTTTCTCCATTCTACGCAGGACCTCCACATTAGTAACTCTGTCAACCCAGGATATACGTAAGATGCGCCTATAACACCACATTTCGAAAGCTTCGAGCCGATTCATAGATGCAACAGTCAGTGTCCTTGCTTCCATTCCGTAGAGCAGAACTGTGAATATGTAGCAGTTCAATAGACGGCATTTTGTTTTTAATGATATGTCTCGACTGTTGAAAATGGTTCATATTACATCTTAACAGTAGATTTTACTATTTTGAACCGAGGGATTCTTAGCATCCCTTGCCTACCAAAGGGGAGCTGTCTGGGACTAGGAGCCGTGATCTCTGTTTTCTTCGCCATGGTAATATCTTCGAAAATAGTTAAAAATATAGTTTCCCGTTAAGTTCAGCCGCATCTAACCTGAGAAGAAACGCTATTTGTAGCTGCCCAATCTGGAACAGATGCTGCGTATATGCATAATTAACCTAATAATATGTACAAATAATAATAAATTGGACACGGAGACAAAAAGGGATAGCGCAGAAAAAGACTAACAGAAGTGACAAAAATTTATTGTCACTACGAGAAATTTCGATTTAGCTTTTTGTATAAAGGGCCAAATAAAGAATACATCGAGTGTTGGCGGAGATCTCGTGTATGAGAGATCTACCATAGCCCTGGGAACTTTAATAGTAGCTAAAATAGCTTCCAGAGAAAAGAAGAGAAGATAGACAAGATCAGTCTCAGTATTTTGCCAAGGTTGTTAAATTTATCCATGGTTTCATACGATTGTCCCGTACAATCCAATATTTCAAACAAAATGTAAATTTACAGAGGGATAAGTATGTATAGGGCAGAGGAAATGAAAGATAATACAAAATGAACATTTTTATTAATAACTACAAATAATATAATATTCAAAGAAATTATTCAGTCTTTTACATATAAATGTATTACTTATACTAAGGTTTAAAATATTGTACAACTCTGCATATAGTTTGTCTGCATTTAAATTAAAGTCTATTCATAGATTTATTGCATTAGGAATTGCATTTTTACTGTTATATTTTAATGTATTACAAGAAGGGGCATGTATTTTGTAAAATAGCATCTAGCAAAATAAGACTTCTAACCGAAGAGGACCATCAACAACCAGGGGATGAATCTCAGAAAGATAAGAATCAGTTTGAACAGCAAAAATGAAAAAAAACTTTCATGATGGTCACCTTTGGTCCTTAATCTGTCACTTATCGGTGATTACTACATTACAAAAATCATAAAAGTGTATAGCTTGCCTATCTACACCAAATTAAACCACCAAGACAACAAACGTGTGTTTGTAAAAGGCGTCGTTGATTTCTATATCCAATGGCACCAAAATTTTTCGTTGATTTCATCATAATCCAGTTATGTTAGCTTCGATTACAGAGACTATGGGGACTACAGGATTGTGATCTAAATGGGGATAAGGATTTTTGTCCTTCTTCTTCTTCAGTGCCTTATCCGGTCCGGATGTTGGCGATCATCAAGACTATCATGGTTTTGTTCCGCGGAGGTCATCCCAAACCATTGTCGGAGGTTTTTCAACCACGACATACGACGGCGTCCCGGTCCTCTCCTGTAAAATACTTTACCCTGCATAACGAGTTGAAGAATTCGATATTTTTCTTCGCCTTGTAGGACCTCAACGTTGGTGACATGGTCCTTGACACGATATTTTTAGTATCTTGTAGATCCACATCTCGAAGGTTTCAATCCGCTTTTAGGTGGCTTGCGTCAGTGTCCAGGCTTCAACTCCATATAGTAACACTGGAAGAATGTATCACCTGACTATCCGCATCTTGGTTCCCAAACTGAGATCACTGTAGCACAGCAAGGCTCTCAACTTGATAAATGTAGACCATGCCATTTCAATTCTGGATCTAATCTCTTGAGCGTAGTTCCATTGTCAGTTAAGGGTAGTTCCGAGGTAAGTGAATCTGTCGACTCTCTGGATCTCTTCGCTACCTGCCATTAGTGCCCAGGGATCTAAATTTGCACGGCTGACTACCATGAATTCAGTTTTCTTAATAGTAAAGTCTAGTCCGTATGTTACGCTCACAGTTCTCACTCGGTCTAGTAAGGTTTGTAGATCATTTAGGCTGGTTGACAGTAACACAGTGTCATCGGCGTAGCGGATATTATTGATGTATTCACCGTTCACTCGGATTCCCATCTTAAGGTTTGCGAGTGCTTCAGTAAAAATTTCTGTATATATTGAAAAGAGTCGACGAGAGCAGACAGCCTTGCCTTACTCCTCGCATGATCTTCACTTGGTCGGTCATCTTGTCTTAGACCTTGACTTGAGCACGCTGGTTCCAGTATAAATTCATGATGATCCGAATATCCTTCTCATCCAATCCTACTCTTTGTAGGGCGGCGACCATATTCTGGTGCTGACAACTGTCAAATGCCTTGGCGTAGTCAATAAAACAAATATTGACATCACAACTGACATCGCGGCATCTCTGAAGTAGGACTTGTAAGGTGAAAAGTGCTTCACGTGTACCCATGGAATTGCGGAATCCAAATTGCATTTCACCGACATTTTCTTCGCTTCTTCTTCAGCCTTAAGTAATCCAACTTTGGACATAATCTTCCTCCAAATCAATCCAGTGTTTTCTATTTTGCGCCACTTGCTTCCAGTTGTGTCCTCCGATCTTCTTAATGTCATCAGCCCATATTATTTGTGGTCTTCCTCTGCTTGTCTTTCCTAACCATGGTCGCCATTGTTGTATTTCGTGGTTCCATCTTTTATCCTTTAGTCGGGCATTGTGTCCTGCGAAGATCCATTGTAATTTGGCAGCATGTACTCCTGCGTCTTTTACTTTGGTTTTGCTTCTATTCCATTGGTTTGTTTTTATGTCTATAAGTCTCACCCCAAGCATTGATCTTGGTGAGTGTCCACGTCTGTGAACCATACGTGAGTATAGGGAGGATACACTGATCGTGAATTCTGGTTTTCAAATATTGTTCTATTTTAGTGCTTTTAAGATCCAACTCAGTTTTCCAAATCCTGCCCATGCTAACATTATTCTTCTGGTAATTTTGGCAGTTTGATTTTCTTTGTTAACTTTCATTATCTGTCCCAGGTAGATGTATTCGCTTACTGTTTCTAAATTTATGTCGTTCAACGTTATTTCCCTAATGTTCGGTTTATTTGTCATTATTTTTGTTTTTTACAAGTTCATCTTAAGACTTACGTTTTCCGAAATAGTTGCATCATCATAGTCTGTAGTTCTTCGAAACTTGTAGCGAATATTACATAGTCATCAGCGTATCTCAAATGACTCAGTTTTCTTTCATCAACATTTATTCCTTTATCTACCCAGTTAATATCTTTGAACACGTCTTCCAGTCCAAGTGTGAATAACTTTGGTGAGATAACATCTCGCTGCCGAACTCCTCTGTTGATTGGTATAGCTTTGATTTTCGCATCTATTTGTATTTTTATTGTAGCTTTCTTGTAAATATTATTTATGAGCATTCTGTATCGGGAGTCTATCCTGCAGCCTGCAGTTGTTCATAGCACTCTCTATTGTCCAAAGTTCTAAGGAGTCAAATTGCTTTTCATAATCAACGAAGCCGCCAATGTATAAGTTCAAGTGATATTCATTGGCTTTCTCTATTAGCGTTCTGACTTTAAGAAGATGATCCGCTGTACTGTAACCCTTTCGGAATTCTGCCTGCTCTACCTGTTGATAGCTATCGAGTTTCGACGTTAATCTGTTAGTTATTACTCTCACAAACAGTTTGTACATTTGGGACAGCAGGGAGATTGGCCTATAGTTCTTCAGGTCTCCCCTGTCTCCCTTTTTGAAGAGAAGTATTGTCAATTTTTCATAACTTTTCTTCTTCTTCAGCATCTCATAATGCTGATAGTTTGGAAATCTTCGCACACTTCCGTAGATAGTTTTTTGGTAGTGTTACAAATGTTGACAATATCCATTCCTCTGGGATATTGGGATATTACCTTAATCGTATATGGCGTTAAACAGTTCAGTTAACTCCTTCGTGCTTACTTCACTCATCACCTTAATAAGTTCAACGGGTATTTCGTCCGGATCTGTGGCCTTACCATTCTTAGACTGTTTTAAAGCTGCTTTCACCTCGCTTTCTAATATTGACGGCCCTGTCATGCAATTTATTTTTGGAAGGTTACCTCTTCGGTTCTTCGATGTGCATTTTCCAGATTACCAACTTCTTCTTAACTGTCGTCGCCAGGTTCTCGTCTTTGTTTATGAGGAGGTATGTGTTTCTCCTCTTGTATTGACCAGTGGCTTCTCGAATCTTTCGGTGGATATTTATATGATCGTGTTTCACTTGGAGCTCTTCGATTTTTCTTCATCTCCTTTGGTCCGTCATCTGCAGAATGTCATCAGTCATCCATTCTTTATTTTTTTCCTGGACCGTCTAAATAAAGTGTAACCAAAAATTTGCATTTCTTTATTTGTTGTGCGGATTATTTCCTTTCCTTGTTTTATTACTTTTCTTATTTTTCATTATAGGAACCAGGCCTTGTTTGTTTCTTCTTAACAATGCTTGTATGACTGTATTTTCGTGATCTTTTGCCTTAAACACTTCTTAAAAACTCAATCTCCGCTGCCTGTATTCTTTACCGTAAAGGTAAGACCGTCGATCGTTTTATAGAATTACTTTGTTTACTGCCTAGAAGTACTTTACTGTGTAAAGTACTTTTATTAGTAAGAGGTATACATATATAGGCTGGAATATTTAGTGTAAGTAGAACACAACATAACTAGGCAAAACGCTCAATCAATAATACATAATATCTACCTTATAAAGCGGTTCATTACAAAAATAATAACAATACAAATGCAAATGCAATAGTAGTACCTCAATATATATAACTAAATAAAAAATATATAAAACTTCTTCTAAATGGATAAAATATCTTACTGAAAATCTTTAAAAATATAATGCATTAATACTTTTTGTCATTACATTAATCAAGGACATTTTACTCTTAGAGCTAAGAGAGAACACCTAAATAAATTATATAAAACATGTTCTGCAAATTTTGCAGAGCAATTTGAGACTTCTTGATACATCTCACAAAAATGAGATAAAAGTCTTTTATAAACTACTGTCAAGTGTGTTAACCTTGTGTTGCGCAACAGCCATTTTTGTGCGTGTGGTTGGATATAGACAACGGAACGGAATCGGTCTTGTGAGGCTCAATATGTTTGTTGCAGTTTTTGCACCTGGAAAATATAAATCATTAGTACATTAATTGAGAAACTTACCAATGTATTTTATATTATATATACAGACAGTTTTGTTGTCGAGTAGGATGTAGGAAATTAAACTTAATTATTTTGCGTACAAGCTATTACAAGTTAATGTTTAAGATCACTAAAATATATATCCAAATGAATTAGTTCAAAAAACTCCACAGTCAAAAGTTATCAAAACTGGTCATAATTTGTTATCTTTTTAGTTAAAGTTTTTGCATTTAATCTAAAAGAAAATTACTATATTCAATTTTAAAAATATTATGAAAAAGACAGTCAAGATTTGCTTTCACGTACAAAGCGTCTATGTATCTGTTTATACGTATTTCGCTTTAATAAAGCTCATCAGAACAGCTATTCATAGGCGTTCTCAACGTGAAAAATAAATCTTTCCTGTCTTTAAGAAGCAACAATAAAATGCCTTCGAAACGGACGCAATAGCGACATCTGATATTAAATCCGTAAAATAGTTTCGAAACATCTTAACATCTTTATCAATTTTTATAAGGCTCAGATTAAGGCAAGTCTGAATTGTGTTTCGAAACTATTTTACGGATTTAATATCAGATGTCGCTATTGCGTCCGTTTCGAAGCCATTTTATTGTTGCTTCTTAAAGACAGGAAAGATTTATTTTTCACGTTGAGAACGCCTATGAATAGCTGTTGTGATGAGCTTTATTAAAGCGAAATACGTATAAACAGATACATAGACGCTTTGTACGTGAAATCAAATCTTGACTGTCTTTTTCATTTTATTCGGATCTACTCTGTATGAGTACAAGAAACCAATTCGCTAAAGATTTCTGCTTAGTTGAGGAGACATGTCGTGGAATGCAAATTTTAGATTCCTCATGTCTCTATTAACATCTTTATCAACGTCTGCTATGCCTTGCAATTTTTAGAAGGCTCAGATTAAGGCAGAAGTCTGAATTGTGTTTCGAAACTATTTTACGGATTTAAAAATATTATTTAAAATTTAAAAATCCAGAATGAAGCTTCCGCTAGTCTAGAGTAGATACCGCCTAATGTAGGGGAAGGGTGTACAAAATGACATACATTAAAAAAAAAACCGAAAATTTTACTTAAAGAAAACAGTTTTTTAAACAAAACTTGGATAGAACACAAACTAAAGTATTTCAAACACTTCAGACAAGTATTTAACAAAGTAGGCGAAAATATAAACTGTTAGCCAAACATATAAAAATGAACAAGAAAAATTCATTTTATCCCACGTGGCGGGCAAAATGAGACATTAATAGCGATTGATATTCTTCAGTCAGTAGAAAGCTCGCAAACAAACATTTTTATTTTCTTATCTAGTCCGGCATACTCAGCATGTGCCCACTTTTGACACGAACAACAGCATAGCCATAGCTCACCTTTTTTTAGACAACTTGTACATATTGTACAGTTCTGTACAGTAAATGCAAGCAGCATCGTCATTTTCTTTAGCAGCAGAAAAAGGTTCTCTTTAGTTTTCCGACTCGCATTCTATAAAAACATTCCTTTTTACCGCTCTTTTTATTTTTGGAGGGATCTCTGGTTTCGGTTTGCTTTTTTCTTTTGCCTCCTCTAAATTTGAAGTTGAGTTAAGAATAGAAGTGCCTTGACGTTTCCTTGCCTTTCTTTTCTCTGACCGGAAACAAATGGTCCGACTGGAACTGGACTTAAAAATCTTCCGGAGTAACCACTAGTAAAATGCCACTTGTTGGATTTCGCAAGTTTGACTGAGCTTTCATCACATTAGGGACTTATATGGTAGAAGAGGAATGTCCAGGTTCTTCATTATTATCATAAACGTTTACAGCAGGTTTAACACTATCTACTACAATATTTGTAGTTTCAGATGTTTGAAACATGTAGTCGGGGAATACATCGGGGTTTATTGAATAGATACCAGTTTTGGAAAATCCATGAACAGCATTCTGAACATTAACTACTTTTCCAAAGGCTTCATTTAACAGACTACCAATTTGGAACTGAGTCACAACTCGACCAGGATGAGCTTTGAGTCATTTGGTTATTTTTTGGTCATAATAGGTTTTGAGTGAACCAACGAATGCTACATCGAGAGGTTGCATCCGGTATGTACAGTGAGCCGGCGAACATAAAAGTACAATGCCATTTTGTTTGGCGTACAAAAGAGCGTCAAGATATTTATGACTTGAATGTCCATCCACAGTTAACAACCTTCTCGATGGAAGATGCCTTGGCACATTTTTGGAAATGCTGCAACCATTGTAGAAACACTGGACCCATCATACAGCCAGTCTCCTGGAAAATACATAAAGTTCCTGCTGGTGTATGGTCAGCTAATTCCTTTTTCATATTTTTTCGTGGAAATATTAGAGTAGGTGGAATATAGCTCCCATTAGTGCACATACAACAAACAACTGTCACGTGGGAACCTCGTTCGGCGCTGATAATTGAACCTTCTTGTTTGCGACCGGCTGTAGCAAACACTTTGTGCGGGCGTTGTACGGTAGATAATGCACAGATTCATCTGCATTATATATCTTCATGGGATCAATATTTTCCTTTATCAAAGTGTCCTCTAACACCTTAAAAAAACTTAGCTACTTGAGTTTTATTAAAAGCCTGCGCTCTTGCTACAAATGTGGCTCTGGGTTTACGCAGTGTTATATCTGGATTTCTTATGCGAAATTCTCTTAACCAATCTTCTCCAGCGGCCCTTTTCTGGTTATTAAAATGATGTTCAAACCCATTTTTGACTGCTAAATTATAAGCTAATTCTAATACATCCCGTCTCGTTAGTCTAAATAACCTTGACTCTAGCATTTTTAAATGTTCAACCATCTGTCTTTCTATTTCTATGGGAAAAATAGGTTTAAACCTGCCTAGTCGTCTTTCGACTGTTTTTAAATTTTTATTTTTTTTTGCAAGGCATGCCTTTAGGTATATTGAACAGATTTGATGCCTTGAGCCACCCCATTTCACTCTTATTAACAGCTTCTATTGCCTAACAGCCAAAAACATGGAAAAAATATCAAAAAAGAGGGTTTGTCGTATTTTGGGCATGTTCTGGTTTGAAAATGTCAAACCTGATTCCGCTATTAGAAATACAGGAAAATTATATATAAAATCGTTTTTGATTGACATGCAGTTAAGTTTATGTGTTAAAAATATGGAGGAAATACCAAAAAATGGGTTTTTTTTCGAATTTGAAGGATGCTCCAAAGAGAAAATAGCAAATCTAATTTTTTCAGGCTGTTTTGGACATTAAAATGTACAGCTCTCTGATTGTAAATGACCGGTGTGTCTATTATTTTAGGCGTCAAATGTACAAGCCTTCTAGTAAAGGCGCAACTTGAGGGAGGGGGTTATTTTCGGCCCCGTTAAGATCGATGTGCTGTACGTTCACGAATTGTTTCAGATTTTGTAAAGCAGAGAATTGCTCAAGAAATTTTTTAAATTTTTTTGCGATAGGGGACTCCTAGGGCCACCTAGAGAGCTAAAAATTTGGCTAAAACGATTTTTAAATATGTACCTACCTACATTTTAAATATTTCAAGTGCCTAATCCCAAATAAAAATCCAGCCGAATGCAGATTTTACCATGTTGTCCCCTATAGCCCTTCATCAGAAAACGGTTTGAAGAACATGTACCTATTTGTAGTATGAACCGTAAATAGCTTTAATTTTTAAGAGTTTTGAGGCAAAGTACTTCTAGATAGAAGTAAAAGTATTGGTAATAAAGATTTGCGAATAATTTTGAAAATTTTCTGAGTTTAGAACACATGTAAATAAGGTTAGAACAGCCTTAATCATATCCAATCTGAAATAGGAGAGAAATATACAGAATAAGAAGACCTTAATAAAAGAAGAAAAAGGGGACCTAAATAAAAGAAAAAAATATGGATAATAATTTGTTTATCAAAATTTATTATATTGTACATTCTTCTTAGACACACTATATTATCTAACACATTATTCACTAAATTGAATACTGCTGTAGCTTTTCATGTAACTACTTACCTTGACACTAGCTTTAGAAAATCCTGTCTATATTGGGCTGTCATCACAGCATATAAATAAGGATTGGCACAGGCATTCAACGGATAAAAGAACACCAACAATATCTTCGATTTCGTGACACCGATCAAAGGATATCCAGCTAAAGCAGTCAATCCAAAAAATGCAACTGGAGCAACTGTTGCAAAATCCACAAGAACAAGTAATGACATTTTCTTCGCGATGGTCATCTCGCCTTTAGTGCTAGCTCTTCTGGTCTCGTAACCGAGACTGAGATATATTTGAACGTAGCAAAAAACGATGAGAGCAAAGGCTGCTCCATTAATAAATATTACAGTGTATAAATAAATTTTGTCGACTACTTCTTTACTTTCCATCGGTAGGCATATGCTAAAATAAATATTATAAATATTATTAAAAAAACATTATTAAGAAGAACTTACTAAGAACTAAGTATTAAGAACTTTTCTGTCTGCCTCTAATTTGGTGTCTTATCTTATAAAGCCTTCACTTGATCGTATTTTCAGATATTCAATTTTCAATTAACATACTTTGATTTCATTGCAAAGAAAAGTTTCTGGTCGGCAAAAATTCTTTCTGTATTTTCTGTTAATGGACTACCTAATAAAGCTCTGACGTCACAATGGGCGGGGATTTTAAAAACCGTTCCAAACATTTCTAATTTGTGTGTATTTGTCTCATAAAAAGTTGGAAATATTGGTTTTTTTAATTGTTTGGAGAATAAATAAGGACTTTTGGTTATGAACATTCATTCTGTGCTATTTGCATTATTTGTTGTTCGTTAATTTGTGAGGTAAGAATATCAAAGTATTAAAATATTTACTAGGAATGTTCATATTTTAAGGTTATGTTATTGTTTGATTAAAACTTTAATTATTTTCTATCTTCTTATTTTCTATTTTCTATCTTAATATAATTAAATATTTTCTTGTTGTTTTTATCGAAGTTATTTCAAAATTAATCAATAAATCATTGAATTTAGTCACGAAGTTAAAAAGTATTTAAATTATTGTTTTATTCTTTTAAGTGCTAGTGATTTTATCTCCTAAAAGAATAAATATATTCGTTTTCTCGTAGTTAATAGTAGTTTTGTTGTCATTACTGAAAAATTCAGTAATACTGGATATCTTCAACACATGTTTACTAGCCAATATATGCCCAGATCTCAAAAATATACTCAAAAACTATTACAACATTCAAAAAAACATTTTTTTAAACACTGATTATGGCAATTTGATAAAAAGGTTTCCATAGAATGTTATATTACAACTTAAACTACGAGAAAACGAATATGTTTAGTCTTTTACAGAATAAAATCACTGGCAACGACAAAAGAATAAAACAATAATTGAAATATTTTTCAATTTTGCAAATAAATTTAATGATTTATTTTAAAAATCACCTATCCCCTGATCTAACTTTCACCAGAACTCCTTGGATATTGCTTAGTTAAGGAAATTAATCACATGCATAACAAACACATGTGATCAATTTTGAGGTTATTTAAAAAGTATATACAATCATATTTACCTAGTGCTACTATAGTTGCTTATTCCCACGATCGGGAGGATCGCTATAATGAATGAGTAAACCCAACCTGCAAGTAAAATGTACATGGCACATTTGATAGTAATCCTTTTTGTTAGATGAATAGCGTACGTAATGGCGAACCACCGCTCCAGTGTTATTATGGTTAATGTATATATAGATAAGTGGCTCGAAAAAACGGTTAAGAACCCTGCTATTTGACATCCGATACCTAAAACAAAAATAGAATTATCGTAATTAATTAATCTATGTTTATCTAATCCAAATGGTCAAATTCCCCACAAACCTCGCGTAGCTAGACGATTTTCTCCGAACTACGCTTCAACGAGAAGCGACGCGACGAACTGAAGTTATTCGATTACTTATAGTCCGGGAGTGAATGATGGCGTAAATTAAATATATAAATTTACGTTTATGTACCTTTTAAACTTATAAGTAGGCGATTCGTTTTGGTAGTTTATTTTTATCTTAGCTAACTTTTTTTTTAATAACTTTAATACATTTATTCATTTTATTATGGCTGCCGGTGAGACTTTGCTGAGCACACTTCGAGTAAGGCTGCTCTACAACTTTCATACTTTTTCCAAACAGATTACAAATAAGCTTGGGATATACTTTAGTTTTGTAAAATTTTGCTTTCTATTTTAATTTGAGCAAAAGCAGGTCTTTTGCGCAAATATACGTTTTGAATTGGTTTTTAGTTCCTCGAGAGTTTCACAAAGTTTTGTCTGTTCAACCGTATCCTACATTGTTCTGTTGTATTATTTGTTACACATAATTATTAAGTACATACAGGGTGCGGCATTGGTGCGAGAAAGTCCAATTACTCATTTGTCCTAAGAAATACGAAAAAAAAAGAAATTTGAAGAATAAATAGGACCATAGGAAAATACAAAAATATTTTTAAATATATAGGGCCACCCATACTGACGGGGTGGAACAAACTTATCTTTTTTTTTTAATGAAATACCCTGTATATTTTTACACTTTTGGACTCTTCCCGATGTTTTCGTTTAATATAAGGTTTGGCAGCGTTGTACGAGGTAACTTAAAGATAATTACATTTTTTTATTAACTTCGTAATAAAATTAACACCTTGTAGAAAAAATCACGAATAACTCAAAAATTAAAGCAAAGCAGTTAGATATAGGAAATACTTAATAAATAATAAAGTATCATAAAATAACATTTTGATTACAATAATAAAATACAAGGTTTGGCACAATAAACATCACAAAAATTTAAGAAAACTCGAAAAATACCCATTCCGAGTTTCGACCCACCCTGTATATCAAAATTAAATATTTCGCTACGTAAAAACATATTTTTTGATATCAAGTCTCTACAACTCTACAGGGTGTTAATTTTGCTACGAAATTAATAAGAAAATGTAATTATCTTTTAACCCTTTTCATCCCTGTGATATCGCTGTGAAACTAAAATACCGATAAAATTTTTACTGAACGTTCCAATGGTTCCACCGTAAATCTACGTGTGTATTGTGTTGCCTATAACCATGCTCATTAAACACAAAATTTGACAAGGGTCTATTTTTGCGGTTTATTCCGTTAACACCGCCTCGATCAACAAACTAATAATGGCTGTTAAGTTATTTATATTATAGATATTATTATACAGAGTGTACTTTGCATGAGTAGAGATAATTTGGTTTTAAAAATTTCTGTCCGGAGGGATTTATACAGGTAGTTTTGGTTGAAGCTACTGGGACTCACAGTATATTTTATTTTAGGTCAGAAGAGATATAGTTATTTGAAATTAGAAAGATGACAGACGAACAATTCAGTGAATTTTATGAACTAATTCCATTTGGTCAAGAGTCTGTCATCTCAGATGCAGATGACGACAACTCTGATTATGAGAATGAGCTTACAGAGCCTTCTTAACATGTCAATATAAATACACTTATAAATCCTGTAGCCAACGACGACAACAATTCTGACAATAATCCCGGTACGTCGACAAACCATCAGGAGTACTTCCATGATGACAGCAGTGAGGACGAACCATTGACAAACTACAGCAGTGCCTCCCGGAGTAAGAATATTCAAATTGAACCACTTGTTGAATTTACTAATTTTTCAGGATCGGTAAACATACCAGATGATGCTGTTATGCCATATTAAATATATTTATGTTTATTTCCGGAAGATTTATTGGATGAAATTGTTTTCCAAACTAATTTATGTACTACACAAAAATTAGGTGAGGCAACCAATTTTTCTCCAATAACTAAAAATGAATTAAAAGTGTTTTTAGGCATAAATAATATACTAATGGGGATAAAGAAATTGCCATCTATAAAAGATTATTAGTCTTCAAATGACGAAGTACGGGACATGTACATTTCCAGTAAAATGCATTTAGTGGACAATAGGACTGAAGTAAAAAAAGGAAAACCTGGGTATGAATAAATTATCAGAGACTTTTCGTCAATACTATACACCTACACAAAATCAAAGTATAGATGAATCCATGATACGATTCAAAGGATGAACATCAATTCGTTAATATATGCCTCAAAAACCCATAAACCGTGGTTATAAGGTGTGGGTTAGAGCTGATGAACCTAGATATATCTCAATTTGAGATATATACCGTAAAGTTGGTAATGTCGCAGAGAAAAATCTGGGACAGCGTGTTGTCATTGATATGTCTAGATGCCTTACTGGAAGTTAGTCAAAAATTTATTTTGATAATTTTTTTTACCTCCTTACCACTTATGCATGAATTCAATAAAGCAATACCTGTGGTACTATGCGTAAGGATAGAAAAGGATTACTTAATGACTTCACTCACGCTCTGATAAGGAAATGCTGAGAAAGGAATTAGATTGGAGAAGCAACAAGGAAAATATTGTTTCGTTGAAGTGGTAAGACAGAAAAGGTATATACTTCCTTAGTAATTTTCATAGTCCTGCAGTATATGTAGTCCCGCAGATAATTCTACCGTAAATCGTAAGCTGAAGGATGGGTCTGTTGCAGAAATATTTTGTCTGCAATTAGTGAAAGACTACAATGCTCACATGGGATATGTAGACAAAGCAGACATGCTAAAGTCATGTTATGAAATAGACCAAAAAAGCAAAAAGTGGTATATGCGTATATTTTGGCATTTTCTAGATGTGGCACTAGTAAATTCATACATTGTTTTTTGTAAAAGAGGAGAAGGATTTGTACTCACACTAAAAGATTTTAAGTTAGCTGTGTCACGGGGACCAATTGGAGTCGAAACGGTTAAAAAGAGAGGCAGAAAAAGTTTGGAACCTCTCGCTGGTAAATTTAAAAAATACGTTCCATTAGAAACCAGATTGACATCTGCTGATCACATGCCAATTCATGGAACATCATGTCACTGCGGACTTTGAAGTAAAAAAAAGGAGCCGCATAAAAGTGGGTGGCAAAGCTCTACATGTAATTTATGACTTTGTCTAAATGACAAAAAAATTGTTTTGCGTTGTACCACAAACAGTGGCCCGGTGTCCCAGTAGTTTCGTGATGAAACCACCAAGTTTTTTTAACTTTCTGTAAAAATACCAATAAAAACTTTTGGTCATGTTTATAATATACCTGTAAACAAGTTTCCATTTTCTTCTTGCAGTACCGTCTCCTATCGGAGGTTGGCTACCATCACAGCAATCTTTACTTTGTTGGCTGCAGCTCTGAACAACTGTATTGAACTGCACCCATACCACTCCCTTAAATTTCGCAACCAGGAAATCCTCCTACGTCCCACATTTCTCTTTCCCGAGATTTCTTGGATTATGAGTCTAAGCAGAGAGTACTTTTCTCCTCTAATTATGTGTCCCAGATATTCCAGTTTTTTCGTTTGTATGGTTTTTATGACTTCGAATTCCTTCCCCATCTTCAGCAGAACATCTTGATTTGTTACTCTTTCTGTCCATGGTATTTTCCACATTCTCCTGTAACACCACATCTCCAATGCCTCAATGTTTTTGATGTTTATCTTTTTCAGTGTCCAGGCTTCCATGCCGTACAGCAGAACGGAGAAAACATAGCACCTTAACATTCTCGTTCTTAAGTTTATTTTATGTCCCGGCTGCATAGGAACTTTTTCATTTTGACAAACGATTGTCTCGCTATCTCTATTCGCCTCTTGACTTCTCTTGTCTGGTCATTAGTATCAGTGAAGCAAACCCCTAAATATTTGTAGGACGTAACTCTTTCCACTGGCTGATTATTTATGGTTAAATTCATATTGGTGTATAGCTTCTTTGTTACAATCATGAATTTAGTCTTTTTGATGTTCAGTTTTAGACCATACTTATTGGTATGGGTGTTTATGTTTTCCATCAAAAACTGTAAATTTGCTAGGTTATCTGTTACTATTAGCGTGTCATCAGCGTATCGTATATTGTTAATTAACTCTTTGTTAGTGTTCATACCAATGTTTTGCTCTAGGAGCGCTTCCTGACATATTGTTTCGCTATATATATTGAATAATAGTGGAGAAAGCGCGCGGCCCTGACGCACACCTCGACGAATCTCAACTTCTTCGGTTAACTCATTATCAACTTTGATTTTTGCTTTTTGTCCCCAGTACAACCTGGATATAATGTTAATGTCGCGACTGTCGATGTTTTTGCTTCTTAGGATTTCATACAGCTTTTTACAGTGTCTGACGTTATCGAAGGCCTTCTCAAAATCTATGAAACCTACTTAGAGGTCTTGGTTTACATCCAAACATCTTTGCATTAACACACTCAGAGCAAACAAAGCCTCCCGTGCCTCCAAAGTTTTCATTAAAAATTATTAAAACAAGTTTTAACTTTTATTTTGAGGCTTAAAGGGTTAAATTACCTTGTATAACACTGCCAAATCTAATAGTGAAAATACGAGAACGTTGAAAGGAATCCAAAAATGTAAAAATGTACAGGATGTTCCATAAAAAAAAGATAAATCTGTTCCTTCCCGTGAATATGGATGGCCCTGTATATTTGAAAATATTTTTGGAGTATGGTCCTATCCACGCTTCAACTTTAATTCAATTTTTTTTTTCATATATCTTACGACAAATGAGTAATTGAACTACCTCGCACTAATGCCGCACCCTGTATACAAGTTACTTACCATATTGCCAATTATAGGCAAAATTAAAATACTGTCCAACGGAATGAAAATCCATCGCAGCTATCAGCAGTAGATATAAACCCATACAAAAGTCTGCAAATGCCAAATTACAGATCAAGAATCGGGCCACGTTCATTTCTGTTGGACTGAATAGAAAAACGACCATAACTGCCAGGTTTCCAAGCAATGCCAATACGACCACGCACCATACTGATATTCGCAACCACGACATTCCCATTATATCTTCGCATGGATTTAAAGCATCTGGTTCCGGTAGGCATTCCACTTCAGGTATCCTTAACAAAATCCAAATCTTAATCAAAATATCAATAAAACATACAATATTGGTAAAAAATGCATTATTACACTCTAAATATATACCTGAATACAATGTTTCCGCAATGAGTGCTTGCCACGGTATCATTAATTCTCGTAACATCCGAGTGGAAGAATCCATCTTCTTCGTCGTACTCGTCGTTCATTGTGTTAATAATTTTTCCTTCCTCCTGACCCAAAGCTTTGCCTTGTAAAGGGTGTATGGCTTCGTACAGCCGTGATCGGAGTAGATAATCTGAACTGGAGATATTCTCCGATTCGCTGAAAAATATAAATATTAAGATTAAAGAAATTAAGTTCAGATATATCGGAAGACAGTCTGTTACTAGGTTTACTGCCAATGTCCAGAAGTGTTTACTTTTTAGTGGAGGCAAAGTTGACAAAACTAGTATAGTAACATTGTACAAACGATTGGTTACCAGTACCGCAGTACTAGACATATTTTTCTTTATATCAAATTTACTCATAGAAGCTACAAAAGCTCTGTATAAAGAAAATAAAGTGTCCATTAAAATGGGAACAAGAATCATAGGAGACTTCACCACAACAAAAGGGCTCCTGCAGGGTTGTTCCACATCTCCAACCCTATTCAAAATATACTTAGAAAAAGCCTTGACTACATGGAAAAGAAAATGCGAAGGCATGGGAGTACCGGTACGGAACGAATACCTATATACGTTAAGCTTTGCAGACGATCAGGTAGTGATTGCACAAGACCAAGACGACCTCACCTACATGATGAAGAAACTACAAGAAGAATATACCAAGGCTGGCCTAGATATTAACCTCGCGAAAACAGAGTACCTATCTACAAGTGAAGAAGACATAGAAGATCTACAGATTGATGACAACGTAACAATCAAAGGAAAGGATAAATTCAAATACCTGGGGTTTATAATCACGTAAAAGGCAACAACAGAGGAAGAAATTACACAAAGATTAGGACAAACAAGAACAGCAATCCGACAACTTAACTCAGTATGGTGGGATAGACACCTAAATATGAAGACAAAAACGCAGATTTATAAAACATTAGTGCGAAGTATTATGACATATGGGGCTGAAAATTGGATCATAAACAAGAAAAACAGCAGTAAGATAGTAGCAACAGAGATGGAATGCCTGCGAAGATGCTGCAGAGTAACAAGAATGGATAGGAGAAGTAATGACGAAATAAAGCAAAGAACATCAATAGAAACAGACATACTAACATATATAGAACAAAAAAGATTAAAGTGGTATGGACATGTAAGAAGAACTAGCGACAGCAGATGGATAAAGAGAATAACCGAATAGAGCCCCATAGGAAGGAGGAAAAGAGGACGACCCCGAAAATTCTGGAGGAACGAAGTAGACGACGCCACGAGTAAGAGAGGCCTAAACGATGGAGAATGGAACAACAGAGAGAGATGGAAACGGTTGAGCGAGGGAAGGCAGTGAGTACTGTAGAATCCCTAAATATATATATATATATATATATATATATATATATATATATATAAAATTTACATACTTTCTTAAAAGTATTATTTTTTTTATATTTTTAATAATGTTACCATCTTTATCATACACGTCTTAAATTGGTTAATAAATGATTCACAGGTCTCTTGCTGAAAAATTATTTAAATGTTGAGAATAAAAAACCTCGTTTTGGATCGAAGCTGCTAATTGGAGTAAATAAGTATAATGAATATTAACTGTAAAAGTTGATCAATTATTAAATACAAAATACTGTATTTAACAAATGTAAAACCTCTTAGTCATAGTTTCATTTTAATTTTCGAACTTTTTACCTCTTCACTTACTGAGGTGTATAGGGCCATTCATTGCTGCTTGATCTTCTCCTTCTACGTAATATGTTGGCACCAGACTTTGTCAATTCACATATTTTCTTCAGGTTTTCGGCGAATTGAGCATGTTTACTGGGATTGTGTTGTTCTGGATATTGGAATGCACAGCAGTGAAAGGAATGTGTCAGCTTGGCTGTTTTTAAATTCTGAAAATGTTATAATATTTAAGAAAAAAGAATATTAGTTTTATAAATATCGAGTAGTTGAATAAATGTGTTGCGTTAACATAAGAATAGCATTGTCTTGTGATTTTTGTGAATCTGGTTGATGGATACGCGTTTGATTTTTGTGTATTTTAAGTTAATTCAAAATTTACATTTGTCGTTAAATCTCGCTATACATTATTTCCGACTTGGAAATATTCTGAAAAATACATGCTGGAGAAAAAAAGACAGCATTCATTGCTCAAAAAGTTTTTCCAAATATACGACGGTACAAAGTATACTCATTAAGGGGTACGCTTTGCATCGATACATTTTTTTTGTTGATGAACTAATTTATTAATTATAAGCAAATATGTCACATAATTAATAAGAGCTTTCTTAAAGCACATTTAGACTAATTGAATCAAAATTGTAAGGTTCAAGTGTAGTTAAAGAAATTCGATACCTACTGACCCCCAAATCGTAAATACTAGGAATAGTTTGCATCGTGTGTGTCGCTTCTATTTTTAAAGTTTCCAATTCTTGCAATCCTTCACTGGGCAGTCTTGTAATCGAAGTTTGGGATAAGTCTCTAAAAAATATAGACGAATAAGATGTTGTTTTTAAAGCAGTTTATGAAAATGGTAGAAAACAAGAAAAATTTTGTATAATATATTAATTAATTAATCTTCTTTTTAACAAACTGTTACGTTAATCCAAGTAATCTATTAAAAATATCAATTATTATATAAGTGAAAAACATCATATCGTCTGGTTCTGGACGAATAAAATTTAGTTATATAGATTTGAAGAAAAAAAACGGGTGCGGCAGTCCAGTGGGACTGCCGGTAGAAGTTATACTTCTATACACTCGTTCGTCGTTACAAATTTATATGAGAGTCAATCTGCACAATCATTACATTTGTAATGCTATAGGTAAGAGAGAGCAGAAAGAGAAAAATAATTAGGTATACAGGTATATGGTGCATCGTTTGCTGTATATAAACATTTGACCTGTAATAGGAGTATAGTAAGTAAATTAAGGATTGAATCAATATTTTAATGAAAATATATATTTTTATTTTCATATACGTACAAAAGGAGTTGAATACAAAAAAAAAATTTACACATACTCTGCAGTAAAATTCATTGTTAATTTTGTTATTAATATAAAAATACAATACAATACACTGCCACATAATTCAATATTATAATACAATACAAATTAAAATGCAATATTCATAAGTATTTAAAAATGACAATATACATAACTTACGCATATGTTTAATTTACCATGATAATAATATTAATAAAAAAATAATAATATTAATAAATATTAAATATGTTTACAAAAGGAACATTTTTATTCTCGAGAGAGAAAGAGAGAGAAAATATATCTTCTGTCTCTCTCTTACCTATATCATACATATATGTAATGATTTTGCCGATTCACTCAATATATACGAATACACACAAATTTCCAACGTCGAACGCGCGTATAGAAGTACAATCAAAACCGAAATAAGACCAACAACTCTGATTATGTTGTAAATTTTCATTTTATTTAAAAATTTAGCATTTTTGCGTATATTACATATATTTAATAAAAATAAGGTGGGGTTTTTAAATATTTCAGAAATAAAAAAGGGAATTCATATTGGGATTCGAACTCACATACACCAGCGTATGAACCAAACACGTAAAATATTTGCCAATTAGACATAACACAAACGTATTTCAAAATTGACAGTTCTCGGTCATACAGTGATTTATTGAGATTATTATTTTGAAATACAAAAGACTAAAATAATGATGAACATTTAATAAATAATACAAAACATATCACATAAATAATAATATTAATAAATATTATATTATGTATATGTATATATATATATATATATATATATATATATATTATACATATATATATATATATATATATATATATAATATTAATTATATATACAAAAGGAACATTTTTATTCTCGAGAGATGAAGAGAGAGAAAATATATCTTCTGTCTCTCTCTTACTCATTATCTTACATATGTAATGATTTCACCGATTCACTCCCGTACAAATTTCCAACGTGGAGCGCGCGTATAGAAGTATAACTTCAAAAAAGTATCATATTAAAAGGAATATATACAAAGGGATGATACAAAATATGTACAGAAGGGTCAATGTAAAAGACTGCAGCAGAAGGTTTTGAAAATATTTAAAACAGGTTGACTGCCACAAAAAATGTTTTAATTAAAAAGTCCATGGTGTCAAGTTGAAAAAAATGCATCTGGCAACCAACTGAAATACTTCCATTATTAATATTTCACCAATTTCATTTATTAGTCCCAATTTTTGAAAAAATATGTCAGCGGTCGAATACGACCGCCAGGGCGTAGGCGACATACTTATTCCCGTGGTACCAGCGGTCGGTCGGGCGGTCGTTCTGTTCATGATGAGACTTGTCGAGTATTATTCTGCTGAGTGGTTGTTTTGACCAATATTTTATCAGTAAAGGTTTGATTGTTAGTAAGACAAGTAAGTTGATTGTACTCGCGTTATTTTTATGGCTCCTCTACACATCGGCAGACGCGTCCGCGGACGACATCTACGTATGAATTGTACGAATAAGGAGTTCGCCTTAGCGAACTTTGCTGGCTCGATGGAAAATTTTTTCTTACCGCACAAAGCTTCTGAGGTACTCCTTAGCTACGAAGGACCAGCTGGGGAATCCAGCACCTGAAAGGTTGTTTCCTTGATAAGGGATAGGGGTAAACATTAAATTGGTAAAGCCTTAAATAAGATTAGTCAAATGTATCTTTATTAAAAGGAAAAAAAGCCTTTAGAACTGTAAAAAATAGCATGTATCAATGTAGAAATTGTCAGTAGTAATATCCCTAGGACATTGATAACAGACGAGATAATTTCATGACAATCGAAAGCTCGTTCGAGCTTTCAACAACGAGCTTGAGAAATTTGTCATGAAATTATGAGGCATTCATCAATGTCCGAGGGATATTCGGCGGATAATTTTTCGAAAAAAAAATCATAACTCAACATAACGAAACATTTATTTATTAAAAGTACAGTTAGTGAAAGTACAATTATTAAAATTTAAGTTAACATTAGATTCGTTGCTGTTCTCTACTATAATTTTTTCTTTGATTAGCGCATTTATATTTTGAACATTCTCATTGCCGAAACCTGACATTTTATGAAGTTGTCAAACTCGATCGTGTTGTCATAGGGATTGAAAATTGCACTGATTGCAATTATCAGTCTAATGTTGACATGATTGGGTGAAATTGTTCCACATGACACAAAATGACGAAATTTGAATGGTTGTTAGAACAGTCGAAAAATTATCAATATAAGTTTATTGTTTATAGATAACAGTAAGTGTTTATGCGATATTCAAACCGTTGTTGGATCGGAAAATAGTTTAGGTATGCACTCGCGGCACGTTATGGCAACACCGCGACTTAAAACAATTGAGAAGTTGAAAGTATAAGTTTGTTACTTACAATAAGAACAGCATCTAATTCTTTTTATCACATTCACTTATTGCCAACAATACTGGCCACAAAACTAGATAATAGGGAAATAGTGTATTAAGAAATGGAATGGCTGGTCGCAAGCTCTTGCTTGTCCGACCTTTTCTTACAAAGATTGCTTGGCAACTATATTTTTGGGGAACTTGTTGGTTGTTAATAGTTCAGGGCCGAGAATGGACTGGTTTTTAGGGACTAAAATGAATTTAAATGAAAATAAAAGTTTTTATAATGTACAGATTTATGGTAAAGGTTATAGCGGGATAAGATGGTCAAAATTGCACCATGCTCGATTCAGTTTTGGGTCTGGCTATTCGAAAGGACATAATTAAAAACTCACTCAGTTAAATTTTCAAGTCCCTAGGTGTCTCTAGGGGTTCGCTATGGGCAAAAATGTATTTAAACAAAAAAAAATTTTTTTAGACGCTGTATTGCTGCAAAAAATCTGAAAAAATTCATGAAAGCGTATTTTATTAATACAAAACTGCTTGATTTTTTTCAGATTTTTAGCTTGAAAATTGAGCCCAGGAAAAATATTTGAAAATTTTAGTGATATTTTAGGTTATGTCGAAAATTTTTGGCCAACTCTAAAATAATGTTTTTTTATGGGTTTTTTCCCGTTCTTTCGAATGGCATAGGTATTATTAACATTTTCAACGTGGAAAATGCCTAAAAATCGAAAAAACTGCTTTTTTTGGCAAGTTTTTGACTCATAACCTCAACAACATACACATAAATTAATGATAATTCATATTTTTATATGTATTATTATGTTTGCAATCAAAATAAGCTATTAAAACTATTATTTTTTTTCCTACAGCATACTCCAAAAACCGAAAAACCCCGTATTTTCGGCGTTGTTTTTAAGCTTTCGCTATATAACCTCTAAATTCAGTGTCTAAATGAATGATAATTTACATTTTGACATGTGTCTTTCCCTCTACAATCAAAATCAGCTATTCAAAGCATTAGTTTTATCTCACAACATTCTCAAAAACCGAAAAACCACGTTTTCTCCATGTTTTTACTACATAACCTCAAAAGACTCTGAAAAATGGACCATATTTTCGATATCTATTAATTAATTTTTACAGCTGATCGTACGCAGGAAAACAAAATATTTTTTTTAGAGGGAAAGAAAATTCATATTTATATTTACTAATTAACAATCTATATTTACAATATTCTATTTAATCTAGATACATTGAATGACAGAATAATTACATTTTATTAATCTTTCTCGCTATCCTCGTCGATTAACGGATCAATCTCCGTTTCACCAAATATTTCTGAAAGAAGTTTAGCTGGTCTAATAATGTCCGATTTGTACCTAGCATTGCTTAAATAATATATAATAGCAACAACATGTGAGCAGGATCCAACAGTTCTCAATTCATTAGCACAATCGCACGAGTGACGTAAAATTGCATTGTAGCCAATAGATTCTCGCTTATACTCAATGTAACATTTATAAATTTTTTTTGATATGTCTGGATTGTATCAAAACCTTAATAATATTCGGTTTCATTCGGATGTATTCTAAATTAATTTCGTTTCTATCGTTCAATATCTCAACAATAACAATAACGTAGCTAGGTAACATACAGCTTGACCTAACTGCTACGTACCCGAAAAAAATATTTTGAGGTCTCTCTCTGCCATCTCTGGAAAATCGAGAATTTCTCGCGATGTTATCTTAGTTGTCATCGTACTTCGTCTAGACCGCCTTTCTGTTTCAGCCTCTTTAGCCAATTTGTTATCCACTTTACTGGAATTCAACATTCTCTGTATTATTAATTTTTTTTAATCTTCATCTTCTTCTTCATCGCTCTTCTTCTTCTTCTTCTTCTTAGCCTTCTGTCGTCCATGTTTGGACATAGGCCTCTCCCAACTCCTTTTATCGGTCTCTATCCTGAGCAACATATTTCCAATTTGTTCCGGCTATTCTTTTAATGTCATCAACCCATTTCATCTGTGGTCTTCCTCTTGGTCGTTTACTTTTGTAAGGTCTCCTTCTTCATCGCTATACAATCTTTTTCCATAACGGTTATTAAGGAAACATGCAATTCTGCAATATGCTCCAGCTTTTGGTAACAATTTATTTTCCAATTGTTGATGGAGGAGCTTATATTTTTTTCCAAGAATGCCGTGGACAGCTTCTACTACTCATCTTAGTTTCGTAACGTAACGAGATTTATTAGCTTCAGCTATGGATAAACTTGGTCTTTTTCCTTTTAATGCAGGCATCAGAACCTTGAAGCCAAGATCTTCTAAATAGGATACGACGTCTCTAAAGCCCCTATCTACAATACAAACATCACCTTTTTTCATAAGTGACCTTATTCCATTTGGATCTTCCTTAACCTTCTTCATGATGCTTGCATTATTTTCTGTAGCTAAGAATGGACCGGGTAGATCTACAACAAACCCGTCTGTTGTGTAGATGGTAAACGGCTTGCACAATGAGAAAACGGGGTTTTTCGGTTTTTGAGAATGTTGTGAGATAAAACTAATGATTTGAATAGCTGATTTTGATTGTAGAGGGAAAGATACATGTGAAAATGTAAATTACCATTCATTTAGACACTGACTTTAGAGGATATATAGCGAAAGCTTAAAAACAACGCCGAAAAAAAGGGGTTTTTCGGTTTTTGGAGCATGCTGTAGGAAAAAAATAATAGTTTTAATAGCTTATTTCGATTGTAAATGTAAGAATACATATAAAAATATGAATTACCATTAATTTATGTGTATGTTGCCGAGGTTATGAGTCAAATACTTCAGAAAATTGCCAAAAAAAGCAGTTTTTTCGCTTTTTAGGCATTTTCCATGTTGAAAATGATAATAATACCTATGCCATTCGAAAGAACGGAAAAAAACACATAAAGAAACATTGTTTTAAAGTTGGCCAAAAATTTCCAACATAACCTAAAATATCACTGAAAATTTCAAAAATTTTTCCTGAACTCAATTTTTAAGCTAAAAATTTGAAAAAAATCAGACAGTTTTGTATTATTAAAATACGCTTTCATGAATTTTTCAGATTTTTTGCAGCAATACAGCGTCTAAAAAATTTTTTTTTGTTTAAATACGTTTTTGCCCATAGCGAACCCCCAGAGGCACGTAGGGACTTGAAAATTTAACTGAGTGAGTTTTTAATTATGTCCTTTCGAATAGCTAGACCCAAAACTGAATCGAGCATGGTGCAATTTTGACCATCTTATCCCGCTATAGCCTTTGTACATGCATCTGGAGATGTGTAGATGGGGTAATTTGATCATCTGTTGTTTATATATCACGTCCGCGCATGCGTTTGCAAAATATCCGATAGTTGTCGGTTTTTTTAGCACAGATCAAAAGGGGTTTCGGTGCGGACGTTCGACGCGTTTCCACACATCAGACCTTTGACTTCTTCTTTTCCATCTTTTTTAATGATTCTGTTCCTGTTCTGTTACACTCAAGTAGTTGTTGAACGTTCTAAATAGTCATATAGCTGCGGCAGCTATGGTCTCAACATCAACATCCATTTTTTTAATTCTCGCGTATATATTGCGTCTCCCGGGAATTAACACAGACTGATGTGTCCAGATGTGTGGTCAGCTTGTGATGATACATATGCAGATGCGTCCGCAGACGCGTCTGTCGATGTGTAGTGGAGGCATTAGAGTTAGATAATAATAGTAAAAACAATTATTATTTCTTGAAATAAAATGGGAAGTCGCGGTAAAATGATGGTTGGTATGATTTTGGAAAGCAATGAACGTTCAGGTAAGATATAATTTTCATATTTTAATATCATATGTTCATATCATATTTTCAGATGTAAATAATTGCATAGGATTACTGTTTGAAGTACGTACCTACACAAGCAAGATAATATTCTGAAAAATACACTTTTATTTATTAGTAGAATAGAATAGAAATATGCTTTATTGTCATTGAAAGATATATAGATATCAAAAGATTTATGGGCAAAGTTTACAAAGAGTAAAAAAAAACAATAACTACATAATACAATTTACTAAAATTATACAAATCGTCAATATAAATAAAAAATAATGACAAAACCAATCTATTTTCGGTTTCACGGTTACAAAAATTTTGTTTTTTTTTAGATGACGAACCTAATGATTTTTCCTTTGATTCTGACCTAGACCCTCTATTCTTACCGTCCAGCGATGAAGAAATTGCATAATATAGCTCCGATGGGTCAGAAGCGGAAGAAGAAATAAATTTGAAAAAAAAAACGTAGAAAGCTAAACACTCTTGTTGCAAAAAGTAATAAGACATGCTGTTCTAAGTCACTTTCCAGCCGGGATAACATTCCCAAAGAAATACACTCTTTGGGTAAAAATTCAAAAAATATTGTTCAACTACAGCCTTTGGAATCGAACAGTGCTATTTCCTCGGAAGAATTAGATGACTTTTTTCCAGTTACAATCGATCAACAAAACCAACAAAACATATTATCATCTGAGCAAAATGAAGATCACCAAAGCCAGGAAAATTCTGCTGATGGATACGAACAACTTTCATGGAAAAAAACCTATTGGCAATCACAAGATTTTCAACTATTCTGCGGAAACTGGATTACAGGCAAATTACGCTGCAGCTCTTTTACAAAATTTGTCCCCCTATAATTGCTTTCGAATTTTCGTGGACGATAAAGTTATAGATGAGATGGTTAATCAAGCTAACTTGTATGCCACCCAGATTTTGTGCGATACTGATGATATCAGTAACGAATCTAGACTACATCGATGGGTTCCAACCAGCAGAAAAGAATTGATACAATTTATTGGCCTTGTGGGTTATATGGGACTTTTGACGCTGCCTTCTATTGACAAATACTGGAGAATTGACAATTTCTACAAAAATTGTATGGTTCCGAAAATTATGCCTAGAAACCGATTTCAGCTCCGATTTCTAAGAATGTGGCACTTATCGTATAATACCACGTGTCCTGATAGTGACTGCTTGCACAAAGTCAAACCATTGCTAGATAAACTTATTAAAAACTTTCAAGCAGTTTATACACCAAGGCTTTCCAAGGTCAGCTAGTAATGAAGCAGTATATACCGCAAAAGACGCATAAGTATGGAGTTAAGCTTTTTAAGCTTTGTAGTGACAATGGCTACACGTGGAATATAAGGATTTATGCAGGTAAGGAGAAAAATGAAGGCAACGCTTCTGTACCAACAAATGTAGTGATTAACCTATCAGAACGCCTTTTGAATTCAGGACGTACAATAGTAGCTGATAACTGCTATACAAGCCTAGACATTAGCCTAGCTAACATTTTACTTGACAAGGAAACTCACTATATTAGGACGCTAAGGGCAAATCGTCGTGAAAACCCAAAAGAAGTAATAAATAAAATATTAAAAAAAGGGGAAACGTTTGGGTTGGAAAACGAGAGGCATCTGCTTTTTGAAGTGGAAGGTTAAAAGAGATGTCTTGTTACTATCTACTAAACATACTACCGAAACTCGAGCAATTCAGCGACGAAGTGGTGTTGTTTATAAAGCTTTATGTTGCTCATAGCCCCTATGGAATACAATGAGGCAACGTCCTCAATTGACCAGTCAGACCAGATGGCAAGTTATAATTCATCTCTACGAAAGTCACTGAAATAGTACTTACAGAGAGCTCGCTGTGGAATTTTTTTGTTGGAACATCACTCGTAAATTCTCACATTATTTTCAACCAACTTTGATAAAAAGATGAAAATAACTAAATTTAGAGAGCGTGTAATAAAGTCGCTCTTAACTTTTGAATACAACATTGAGTCACAGAATGATTTCGAAAGGGAACAACAACAAATACGAACTACAAGGAGATCGATGCAAACTCATACTTTTGTGAAAACCGAAGGACCATATGATAAAATGAAGAAATACTGTAAAGGTTGTTATAAATAGAAGATTCGGGGAAACATAACAAAAAATCGGGTCAAAAAAGTAGTAACTTACTGTGACACTTGTGAAAGTCAACCACACCTTTGTCTAGATTATTTCACAAACACTCCAAATAACAGATAATTTTTAATTTCTTTCATGTTCTTATTTAACTTTTGTACGTCTTTTAGTTTGTAATGGATATTTTTTACAGTTTTATATTTTTTACTCGAATTAAAGATTTGTTAAAATTTCGATATCATTTTAGTCTCCCCTATTCAGCCAAAATGAAAACTGATATGTACATGCGACGACTGTATGCCACGGCGGTGGTCGAATACTGCAATAACTCCGCTTCTCTACACGACCTTTGGCAAAACAGGAACTATATCACAGACCGTATCAAATCGGTCGTATACGACCGCTGTGGCATTATTGAACTGTTGGTTAGTTGGTTGTATACGACCGCCTGGCAGTCAACCTGTTATGAATTAATTTTTACAATATTTAGAAATCTTTATATACTTACAATAGCTGTAGGCTAGCAAGACCACTAAAAGCTTTTGTACCTAATGTTCTTAGTTGAAAGTTAGAGTGCATTTGCCTAAAAAATAATAACAGATAATTAATATACAGATATGTTTGATCTTGCAAATAATGTGGACACTAACAAACAAAAACAAAATGAAATAATGGAATATTCGTAAACAGTGTAAAATTATATTTTATTTTGTTTGAACCATTGACTGAAAAAACAAAATTATAAAGGATTTTTAAGGTCAGATAGCTCGCAAACGTTAAAGTGTCTGATAATCACGCAGAAAGCCCGGATTGGGTAGGTACTTTTTTTTCAGCACTACGTAGAGAATCTGCAAACAGACGCCGGAGGTAAACATTTCCGACAGTGCTGGTTTCCTAAAATAAAAAAATAATAATAAAAGAAGAAAAAAAGAAAAGAAAAGAAAAAACCGGATTCGGTATTATTCTTTTAGTATTGGCAACCAAAGCCTGCTAGATTCTGCTGATGGGTTTGCTACACATTTTTCTTCATTAAGTAGTATGATTCTTTCCTATTATTTTGCTTTTTGTTTTCTTTATCTTGCGTCTTAACTCTTGCCATCTTTCGTTTACGTTTTTAGGTTTACTCATAAGATTGAAAGATCCTTATATTGTGAGATCTTTATATAGAACTGGAGCATTGCGGGAACTCCTTGACATCCTGGATAAATATAACATAGACATCATAGCGCTTCAAGAACTTAGGTGGTTGGGAAAAAATATACGAGAAAAAGAAATATACAATGTACTATAGCTGCCACCCAACAGAGCACAAACTTGGAACAGGATTCATAGTCAGCAGCAGAGTAAAGCACCTAGTAATAGACTTCGAAGCCATAAGCGACAGAATATGCAAAATAAGAATTAGGGAAAAATTTTTCAAATATTCAGTAATTAATGCACATGCACCCACAGAAGATAAGCTAGACGAAGAAAAGGATGAATTTTACGAAAAACTAGAAGAAATAATACAGAACTGCCCTAGAGATGATATAAAAATAAAACTTGGAGATTTCAACGCCAAAATAAGAAAAGAAAACGATTACCTACCCATCATTGGAAAATATAGCCTTCATAACGAATCGAACAACAATGGAACACGCTTAATACACCTTGTGGCCTCAATGAATATGGTGATAGCCAGCACATGCTTTAAGCGTAAAAATATACACAAAGGCACTTAGCTTAGCCCAGACGGTAACACAATCAATCAAATTGACCATGTTGTTGTGGACGCAAGACATTACAGCGATGTTATGAATGAACGTACCAGACGTGGAGCCAACATTGACTCCAATCACTACCTGGTCCAGGCCAAACTAAGGGCACGAATCTCTAACGCAAAAAAGCTCTCTAACGTAAAGGAAGCAAAGAAGATAAATTCGAGGTGGACAGACTAGGAAACCCTGAGATAGTTAGAAAATTTGAACACAAACGAAAAGAAAAACTAGAAGACCAAATGAGTAGTACTGTTGAAAACATAGAGACTGAGAAATAATTTCATTCCTGGATGAAATCTCGAGGGGATCACGTGGTGAAGTTGATTGGTGAAGTTGAGGTTAACGCCAAATGAGAATAAAAAAGAAAATTTAGTACATATTTTCGGTTCAACTGATTTATAAAAAGAATGTTTCAATATTCGTACTTACAGTTCTGCTATTTGAGAGCCATTAAAAGCATAATCGTCTACTGCTTCTAAAGGATTAAAATTAATTGTCCTAAAACAAAGTAAAATAGCAATAAATTATCCAATTATCATTATATAATATATATATATATATATATATATATATATATATATATATATATATAATTAGTAACAGTTTTTAATTATTAGAAAAATTAAACATATAAATGACAGTGTGTTTTGTTGACAGAAGAGATTTTTAAAGTAATACGAAAAAAATACCGTTGTTCTTAAAGAAAATGCCTGTGGAATAATTGCTTTTATATGTGATCAGCACGTCTTTATTTACGTCTTTTAAATTCTTCTTTTTATGTAGACATGACTCTGTCTGTTTTTCAATGTGCCTCCAGTAAGTTGTCGTTCCATCGTTTTCGTTGCCTTCCTACTGATCGTCTTCCTATTAGGGAATCGTCTCTTGCCGTCTTTACTACTCTATTTGTTGGTATTCGGCTTATATGATCGTTTCATTCTACTCTTCTATTTCTTACCCAGTTCTTGATGTTCTCCACCTTGCATCTACGTCGTATATCTGTACTTATAGCTCTGCCCCATAGTGTCTTGCCATACAATTTTCCAAGTGTTTTCATCTCTGCTGTTGCTAACATCCTTTTTGTCCTCTCTGGAGGACAGGTCGTGTTTGTCATGTCGTGTTTCTGCTGCATATGTCATTATTGGTCTGACGACTGTTTTGTAAATTCTGCCTTTCATTTTTTTCCCAATATTTTTATTCCTCCATATTGTTTCATTCAGGCCGCCTGCGGCTCTGTTTGCTCTATTCAGTTGATCTTTCACTTCAGTTTCGAGCTTTCCGTAGCGAGATAATATGATGCCTAGATATTTAAACTCCATCAGTTGTTCTATTATCTGACCTTCCAACTCCAATTTACATCTTAGTAAATTTGCTGTTGTAACCATGCATTTTGTCTTTTTGATGAAATTAACATGTTAAATTTTCTGGCAGTTATATTAAATTGGTGCAGTATACGTTGTAAATCGTCTTCACTTTGAGAAAGTAGTATTACGTCGTTTGCATAGCAGATTATTTTAAGTTGATTTCCTCCCATTTGCTATCCTTTTTAATTTCTTACTTTTTTTATTATTTCATCATAATTAGGTTGAACAATAGAGGACTCAGGAAATTTTCCTGTCTTATCCCATTGCCAGCTTCAATATGGTCAGTTAGTTCTTCTTCCACTTTTACTTTTATATTGTGTTATTTTGCTAGATATTTTCGATCGTTTAAATTATTCCTACAGGTATCTCTCATGCATACAATAAGTGGATAACGTCCTTTAATTTGACCCAGTCAAATGCCTTCTTAAGGTCCACGAAACATAGATATGCCGGTTTGTTGTATTCTAATGATTTCTCTTGCACTTGCTTCATTATAAATATAGCGTGGGTGCATGATCTTCCCGACCTAAAACCATGTTGTTCTTCAGCTAGTGTTATAGTTCTGAAGCTATTTTTTTGTTTGTATTTTGAGAACGATTTCCGAAGTGGAAATTGAAACGTCAATAAACGTACTTTAACCTTTAATTGTGGCTTACTCCCATTTAAATAGTAATTGCTAGTGTTATAATTTCATTCAGTTTATTTGTTATCACTTTGGTTGTCAATTTTAGTGTTGTGTTTAATAAATTAATTCCTCTGTAATTTTTCGGGTCCAACTTGTCTCCCTTTTTGAAGAGAGGTATTAGGATTCTTGATCTCTATTCTTGAGGAATTTTGTTTTGTTGTATTATTTTTTGGATTAATTTTAATAGTTGTTTGATCTGGTCTTCCGTACTTTAGGAATTCGGTATTCTCTCCTGGTCATTTTCTATTTTTTAATTTCCTTAATGCTTCCTTTACCTCTTCCTGCTCAATATGTATTTCTTCCTTTGTCGTCACCTCTGGTTGTCCTCGAGCGCGACTAGTACGCACTCCGATGCGCATCGCCCCGCCTCGAATTTTCCTCTTGGCTCTTGACCTGGAAATCCCTATTTATCGCTCGAACAGCACATATAAATATTGGCGATTTTCAGGTCAGCCAAGTCAGTCCCTCACGGGCTCTCCGAGAGCTTAGTGCTCTTGGGGATCTGCTCCTGTTTTATTTTCCATACTCTGTGGCTGAGAGTTATTTGTCAACGTTAATTTGGTGTTATTATTTCGACAATCCTTTGTCATGTAAGAAAATATCTTGTCTTTCTTAAGACAAGCCATCGGAAGAAGACTACAACCTGATGTTTCATCTTCGACAAGGAATTTGTTGTGTAGACCCTTATTTACCTCCCCGAGGTGTCATGGTGTTGGTGGTTTATTATCGTCACCTTTAGCAAATAGGGATTGAAAGTAGGCTACCCATGTTTCCTTCTGAATGTGTTTCGTTTTTATTAGTTCGTTCATCTCTTTTCTTTGTCCTCTGGAAATTTTCCATATTTCTTTTTGTGTTCCGTAGAAGTCGTGTTCCATCTGTTTTGAGAAGCTCTGTCAGTGTTCCTTTTTTATTTGTCTAACTAAAGTATTCGTTTCATTTCTGATTCGTTTATAGTGGTTGTATGCCTGTTGTACTCTGTATTGTAAAAAGGCTTTCTTCACATTTTAACTTCCTCTCTAAACCGGATGGGCGTTTCATGGCGTTTTCTTTTTTGATATCTTAGTGTTCGTTACTTTCCTCTCTCAAAGTGATTCTGTTGCTGCGTTAATTATGTTATTTTTTCCGAGCTTTCCTCGATGTTATCGTTTTCTAATATTTCATTCCCAGTGATCTTCTCTGATATTCTTTTTCTGTACAAGTATTCAGACAGTACTTCGAACGGCATATAACCAATGCTTGTTTGATAAGTTACATTAAAGAACTTTTGCAACTAATAAGTGATATGCTTTGAGAGCCGCTGCAGTTTATGGTTTATTTGTCTAATACTGTGACTAAGAAAACCTCACCAAAAAGACTCTAAGAGACCATGCCTTCAAATCGCTCGTGCAGGATGTCCAATGTGGCATGAGCTGTGTCGTGTTAAAAAAAATAAGTTGGTAATTATACTTTGATCAAAAAATCATTTCTTTTTACTTGAACTTTGATTTAAAATAGATCCCAATTTGAAACTTAATACAACAGATTTTTTTTTGTTTTGACTAAGCTACTAATTTAGGAATATTTTATTGTATATCGTATATAAGATTTTATATGTTCTTATTTTATTTATAACTAACTTAAAACTATTTGTAATTGATTTGGGTATTTTTTTAACAGATTTAAGTTTTTTAGAAATAGTTTTTAACGGCTTTTGATTAGCAAAAGTGCGTTTCCTACGGCGAGTTCGAAGATTCACGACCCGGTATAATTAATATATGAATTTATGTTTATTTATACAACCTTTTTTTAGGGATTTATACAACACAATTAGATTTATACTCGATAGCTACTGTCAAAATATGTTAACTAAAAAAAGCCGGTAGCCGTTGACAACGGTTTCTAATCTGAGTTTTTTTTATAAATATGTGGTATTCTTTCCACAGTAACATTTATATATTATTAAATTGATTAAGATTAATAACATTTAAATGATCATAAAACTTACACTTGTTGTGCTTTCACCTTGATTGAATTTGCTTGAAGATGTTGAATATTATTATGGTCCAGATCCCTAAAAGGATTATATTTATGATTATAAAGTTTATATATAGATATATACAGGGTGAATTTTTAGTGCAACATCGGTCGATAAATCCACTATCGCACTAAAAACTCACCCTGTATATATATATATATATATATATATATATATATATATATATATATATATATCGTCATGCAACCTCTTCTGGACATAGGTCTCTCCCATTTTTCGCCACTCTTCACGGTTCTGTGCTTCTGTATATATATATATATATATATATATATATATATATATATATATATATATATATATATATATATATATATATATATATATATATATATATATATATAGTAGCTTGTTTATAAAAATTAAGAAACATAATTAGCTTCATTTTAAACTCAAATGAAGACTTTCGGAGTGATTCTGAATTTATTTTTAAAGAAGGATGATAGAGCTGTTAGTAGATAAGCCGCTGGAATAGACGTTTTATATAAAACGCGACATTAGCGATTGTAGCACAGTCCACCGAAGAGACTCCGAGTACAGACTGGAAAAAATTTTATATTTGGTAAAAAAGATACAAGACGTTATACCACAGGGGCTTAGGCATGCGGCATCCAACCTGTTAACATGCAAGACTAGGTCATACCAAAGATAATAAGAGTCTAACATTGCCAAAGGGGGCCTAATACTTAATTTAAAGAGGGATATGTTTTTAATAGAGTTTTTAGAGAAAGACAATAGATTGTATATAGTAAGTAAAGGTACATATACATGGTGGTCCTTAAGTAATTGTACAAACAGAAACCGTAGATTCTACACTTTAAAATATTACGATTTAAGCCAACTTGCTTCAATAAAATTGATATTAAGAAAGATACAGGGTGTTAAAGTAGAAATTTAAAATTTTATTTTTTGCTATAACTTTTACGTTCGTAAATATTTTTGGACATAAATTTACAATTAAATGCATTTGAGTAGGATAAATTATAATTTTATACATACTTTAATGTAACTGATAGAGGGCGCCACATATGCCACATGTATAGCATAAATTTGCGCTTAACCTTTTTGCACTTTAAGTTAGCTCTATTTGTGTTAAAAAATATTAAAGATACATTATTTTTACAAAGAAAATGTATACTTATTAGTAACCTGAAAATTTAACCGTTTTCGAGATAATCGCATTTTGTAAGTCAGCTGCATAATAATTATTAGTTTAATATTTGTGCGGTAAAGCACTGAATACCTGTAGATAAGCATAATTCATAGTTTATTATCATTAAAACAACTCAAAGATGATAATATAACATCACGAAATGCTTTGTTATGGGTGATAAAGGTCTTATTGGAGAAATGATTCCTCATCTTCTTCTTTAGGTGCCGTGTCCGTATTCAGACGTTGGCCGTCATCATGTTTACAATTTCCCTTTTCTATCGCTTCTTAAATTTCTATAATGGCGTTGTATTACTTTTTCTCTATTGTAAAATGCTGAAAACCCAAAATATGTAGTTTATGCAAGATGGTGCACCACCACATTCTAGAGAGAAGGCAGTTAGAACATACTTAAATACAACTTTTCTGAACGTTGGATTGGTCGTGGTAGTCATATTCCTTGGCAATGTGGTGAGATATTGATATAATTATTTAATTCATAAAAAATCTGAAAAGAAGACTTATTATTCATTACGTAAATTGTTTACCCATTTGTATTAGGACAAATAAAAACTAGAGCACAGGTATTGAATAACACATATGTGTCTTGTTTCATAATACTTTTGCTACAAATCTAGCGTTAAAGACTCAGCATTTTTACAAAAACATCATTGTCGGCCTAATAACCGATATTGTCGTCGATAGGTTATTCCGTGTGTATATAAGTAACCAATAAACGAGATACATTACAGTTTAACACATTATTTAACCTCTGCGACAACTAAGATGTAGTTCCATAATATACCATAAGATTTGGATATGTATCCAAAAGAATATATTCATCCATTATACATTATAGCCACCACGTAGCCCAGAATTTATTCCGCTTGACTTTGGTGTATAGGGAGCATTAAAACAACGTGTCTATAAGAATCCCAGACACATTCGCAACCAACTATGGGAAGAAATAAATACTGAAGCAGTTTCTTTAGAACCTATGATGCTATTCAATATGAGACGATCTTTTATGGAATATATTGACAAATGAATTAAAGAAAATGGTGGACATATCGAACACTTACTTTGACAAAAAGTTATGTTATTTAGTTTAGCTATTTCTGAATTTGGTTTGTAAACAAAACGTTTTGATTATGACTTTAATTTAACATAAAACGTAAAATGTTTGATGTAAACTCCTATTATTCTATTATTTTGTCAAATCCTATTATTAATTATCCTGCTGATATATTTATTTTATTTAATATTTCGGTAACTCTTAACTTTAGTTAAAGGTACTTTATACCAAAATTCAGAAGCATTAATGTTTTTGTCTATTTTTTCTTCGTTGCCTGGAGTAATTGCCTTAAATCAGAATTATGCAGCTGATTTGTAAAATGCGATTATCTCGAAAACCGTTGAGTTTTGAAGTTATTAACAGGTATATCTTTTTTTGTTAAAATAATGTATCTTTAATATTTTTTGTCCCAAATTCAGGTAACTTAAAGAGCAAAAAAGTTAGGTTCAAATTTATACCACATATGTGGCATATGTGGCGCCCTCTATCAGTTACATCAAAGTGTGCATCAAATTATAATTTCTCATATTTAAAAGTGGCCAGTTCTAAAATTTTGTACATAAATGTTTACAAACATGAAAGTTATAGCGAAGAATAAAATTTTAAATTTGCACTTTAACACCCTGTATCTTTCTTAATATCAACATTTTATTATAGCAAGTTGGCTTAAATCGTAATATTTTAAAGTGTAGAATCTACTGTTTCTTTTTGTACAATTACTTAATGACCACCCTGTATATAAGTAAAGGTACATAATTAGTTTAATAAATGATTCTTGGCATTACCTTGTTTAAATATGAAATAAAAATATAACTACATATACTTAACTTGTGAGTTATAGTTTATACGTACAAAATAACATTCTTAATTGTTTAAATAAATATAAAAAAACACTAAAACTTACAAAAGAAATAACGTGTTGTTTATCGAAAGATCGTATAGGTCAGGAATTTCTGTTAGTCTCGTCCACACTATCCTTCTAAAAATATAATAATCATTTAGATGAAATATAGATAAACAAGTGTTTAACTACTAGTTGAAAAAAAAAAGGAATCGAAAGCTCAACTCACTCACAAAACTCATGAAAAATTACTTACAATGAATAAAAAGTATGTGATGTAATTCCTTTCAGTACTCCATGTAGAAACATTATCTGAGGTGCATTAGAAATGTACCTAAAAATTGTATATTTTGAATTAAAAAACTTCTGTTGTAAGTAGTATATTTAATGAAAAAATTAAATTAAAAATTCCAAATGGATTAAAAAGTTCATAACATTTAGACCTTATCAGTGCATCTTCAGTGAACTTTTGGGTGATCCACTTTGGGTGTTCCACCTAGCAGTGGTTAGGTAAAACATACTTGAAAGTATTAAATTATATGGCAATGTGCCGACGGAAAACATATAGTCAAAGATGTTACAGTCTTAAATCAATTTTCGGTTGCAAGCGATCATAGAATGGTCCGAGCAACTGTAGAAATCAATATTAAGCAAGAAAGACTGAAGATGATAAAAAGTAAAAAAATTCAAACCTTGGATACGCCCAACGAATGAACTTGACTTTGAAAAATATATCACCAGTAACTTACTCAGAAATACAACAAGAGAAGACGTAAATAACGTAAATAAATTTGGCCCTAAACATGGAAAAGAACAAAAAATTAGTAAAGAAACGAAACAAAAAATGGAAGATCGTAGAATACTGAGAAGTCAAGGAAATGTTGACTCACAAGATATAAACAGCATCAATAAAGAAATCTCTAAAGCCATCAGACGGGATATTAGAAAATACAACAACGAGAAAATTATAAAAACTATAGACAACAAAAGCATGAAAGCATTGAGGAGAAAAATGGAAAATGGCAAAAAAGAAATCTTCCAACTTAAAGACAAAAATGGAAATATTATCTCAGATAGAGCAAGCATATTACATATAGTGGAAAGTTTCTATGAAACATTATATAAAAGTCAAGTTATTCCAGAGCTCATCGAATAACCAATACAAAAGGTACATAATGTAGGATCGGAGGATATACCAGATATATCACGAGAGGAAATTCAACATGCCCTCAAAAATATGAAAAATAATAGAGATCCGGGGGAAGATTGGACAAACAGATTAGAAGCAAAATTCAATTTCTATCAATCAGAAGAACAGGCAGGATTTCGAGCGGGACACGGAACAAACGACTATTTGCAATGCCTTAAAACTCTAGTTGAAAAGTCTATCGAATATAACAGACCCCTTGCTCTTATCTTTGTCGACTTCCACAAAGCATTTGACACAGTCGAAACAGTTGCTATCTTAAAAGCACTATCAGAATGCAGAATAGATCACAGGTATGCAAATATTAATCGAAATAAATACGAAAATGCAACAACAACCGTTAACCTCCATTGCATGACTGAGAAGATAAAAATTGGCAGAGGGGTGCGGCAGGGAGATACCTTGTCGCCAAAACAGTTATGGAGTACGCATTTAAACGGCTAGAGTGGGAATCAAAGGGTATTAGCATCGATGGAAAGATATTCAATCATCTCAGATATGCCGATGATATTGTTCTCATAACAGACAACTTAGGAGAAGCCAGAGTTATGCTACAACAACTACAGCAAGTAACCCAGAAAGTCGGTTTAAAAATAAACTATGGAAAAACAAAAATGATGATCAATCTCGTCCCCAATGAGCTAATAGAAATCGAAAAGTCGCCCATAGAACTTGTGGAAAAAAATATGTGTATTTGGGTCACGAAATAAGGTTAACGCGAGATAACCAAACATGCGAGCTACTCAGAAGAATAAGTCTGGGTTGGACTGCATTCGGAAAAGAAAAGAAAAGCTTTTAACCAGTGCGTTCTACCAGTCCTCACATACGGAGCAGAAACCTTAACTCTCACAAAAACATCAGCCGAAAAATTGAGAAGGACACAACGAAAGATGGAAAGATCAATGCTTGGAATAAGCTTAAGAAATAGAATAAGAAACGAGGAGGTTCGTAGACGAACCGGAGTGGAAGACATTATCGAACATATTACAAGGCAAAAATGGAGATGGGCAGGACATGTTGCAAGAATGAAAGACGACAGTTGGACAAAAAAATTGCTTGAGTGGAGACCACGGGCTGACAAGCGAAGCCGAGGAAGATCGCCAACGCGATGGACCGACGACCTCAAAAGAATCGTGACCAATTGGATAGCAGAGGCGCAGAACAGAAGTAGATGGAAAAGTCTAGAGGAGGCCTATGTTCAACAATGGACAACTCAGGGCTGATTGATAATGATGAATGATGTGCCGACGGAATTGGATTACTAACCGGGAACATAAGTTCTTGCTCGAAATAAAATATTTCTACATTCGAACTGTCGAACCGGAGTTTGCTAACTCAAAAGTTAAACGTTAACATATTTAAATTAAAGTATACTTACAATGTTCTTAGTTTGGGCATATCACTGAATGTACCATCTTCTATTACTCGTAAATATGGCAAATTCGACAGGGTACTGAAAGAGAACAATATTAAATTTATTCAATTTTATCAATTCTGTTTTGACATTCATTTAAAGTTTTGTGTTATAATTTATTCAAAGACTGATATTATGTGACAATTAGCCTGTAGAGATTATTTAAACACAATTTCGATTGTCGGTTTTTGCAAGCACGAGAATTTTCATTTCCTTTATTTGAGGGTTGCACTGATTTTAGGGACATTCCTTTTTGGGTATACAAATAATTATTCACTGATGAATACTTATTCACCATGTAAATCACGTTTATCCAGTGTTAAAAGCCAGATTTTTTTACCATTCTTCCTTAAAGTACTATACCTTTCTCCCAAATTTCTTTTTTGAATTAATTCATAAGGAAATATTATAAAGTGATTTTCGTTCACTAAAAAACTAATTGACTGGCGCCCACGAAAAGACAAACGCAGCAGAGGACGACCATTAACACGCTGGATGGACGACATTAGACGAATATCTAAGAAATGGCAACAAGAAACACAGAACCGTGAAGAGTGGCGAAAATGGGAAAGACCTATGTCCAGCAGTGGACAGAAGAGGTTGCATGATGATGATGATTTTCGTTTAACGGTTGTAAGCTTGTTCCAGCAATGATCATCCCGATCTCATTCTATAAGACACTTTTTTTTGCTACATTTATCCAGAAATTTTTTTATTTAAATACAGCTTATTCCAAATGCAGTTCCTGTTGTCTAACAATATCCTTTTTTCATCATCTTTAATACTCTGTATCTTAATTTTAAAGGCATCTCATTTATTGCAGGTGTCTTTTTTGGCTTTTTTAGTCGCAAGTTAAAATCATTCAAAAAAACTCTTTTACAAGTTGAGAAACTGGCAGGATTTTCACTGTTTGGTTTGTAAGGATTGTACATTATTGATAAAGTAGTTCCTTCTTGCAAAAATTCTTGGTCCATTTTACGTGGTCTGCAGTAATGAGATACATACCGTGGAAACTGGTTTATATGGTTAACTATAATATTTCTTTCATCTGCTTACATTTTGTTGTGCACACCGCGGACTCCTCGCTTATCAAGTGTAGTCAAAGTTTTTACTTTCTGAAGAGCAGTATTTATGCGTTTTGCAATGTATTGGTATAGATATTTCTACAAACTACTTCTTTATTTATAAAGTATTTTCTTGAGAATTGTCGTGCTGCAGGATTTGTGGCCTGCAAATTTTTTCTCTGTGCAGGATGTTCCCTAACGGATGTTGATATAAATGTAGTTTGTAGATTATAATCAGCTAAATGCCAATAGTATTCGAAAAACTGTTGAAGGGTTTGAACAGAAAATTTTTCATGGCATTTAGCGGCACATGAACACATGTATCTGATAAAATCTCTTGATTTTACTAGTTTTCCTCTTGGTGGGTAATATTTCATATTGCTGTTAGTTTTTATTTTTTTTTCTTTTCTGTCTTGTTGTGCAAATTTTCTCTTTCTTCCTTTTCTTGGACCACCCGAGAAAGATAATTCTGCATTCAAAGTAGACTGTTCACATAGATTTTGATCTAAACTTTCATCTGACGATATGTCACTGTAGGTAGGTTCGAAATTTTTATCCTTAACAGAATCATCAGAATCTTCTTCATTGCCCACATCGTTAGTAATCGACATATCCTCTTCATTAAAATTACTGATTTCTAATTCTGCACATGAACTACTGCTCCTACTTGGTCCCTACTTTTCATCGCTGTTAATTGGCTGGACCTAAAAAATAATTTTGCAATAAGGAACCAACTTACATATTACAAAAAAAATCAAAGTGGAATTAAAAAATTATAAACAGAAAGAGCTCATTATTTTAAAAATTGTTAACTAACATACTATTAGATACAAGCAACTAAATAATATAATATTCTACATAATTTTAAAAATGTTTTTAAGGTTAGAAGTTAAAAAAATATAAATGAATACACATACCTCTCGCAAATTGCAAATATAAGCTTCAGTGGAAGTTGATGGCGTTACATTTCTCATAATTTTTTGCACTCTGCGATAGAAATTTATTTTGGTAACGTAACATTTTCACAATTATTGATTGCCAATGGTAATCAGAAACCTAATGAAATAAATCTACAACATGGAACCAACTATCGGATGTTACAGATACCTGCAACAAGGAATCAAAGTTACTTGGTTCGAAATTGAAAACCTGTATCACATAATTTATTATTCTGCATATGGTTCTATCGTCCACCATGGTGCTGAGGTGCCAGAACATTTGGCTCGTTATTGCAGAACATGAATAAAATTATTTACAGTTTATTCGAACCAAGAACCTCATTTTCGAAGAAATGTTAGTTGGTTCCTTGTTGCATAACGGGGTCCAATTTATAACTATTTGCTTAATTAATGTACGACAAATCACGTGCAGTACTTTGTATACTGTCCATAACTGTAATGAGTTCCTATTTTAGTAAACAGTATGAACATCCCATTATTGAAAATTTTAACATGCTAAACGTAGAAAAGAATGGGCACAAACCAGATAAATTAGAAAAATAAAAAATTTCCTAGCCTTCTTATTGATAGAAGATGAGCGTGTCATAATTACATTCCTGTCAGAATTTAATTATGACAAGTGCATGTTCTATCAATAAGTAGGCTAGGATATTTTTTTCCAATGTATGCAGTTTGGTATCTGGTTTCCGAAAAAGAGGACCGTGGAGACCACGAACGTCCTGGTTGGCCAATGTCCTTAAAGGATGAGGCACATGAAGAAGAAGATTAAACGGTGGGTCATAGAGCCGTCGATACCTTCGTCGCTATGATTGACATTTGAATTTTATTGTACATTATTATCTAGGATATAATTTTGTTTTGTTATTTATTTATTTCGAATATATTTTTATTTAAATTAAACCTGAGTTTGCTGTCTAAAAGAGCTACCCCTTATACCAGATAAGGTCGATGGGGTTCAGCTCACAATAACAAAAATAATAAAGACAATTTTTTTACTTTTATTATGACTTATTCGTATGAAAGTTAAAACCCATAAAAAGCATTATCATTTATGTCCAACAAAAGAGTAAAATAATTCGTTTCGAATATTTGTTTCTCTAACAACTTTGTTTATTTCACGAAAAATGGTTAAGTGCTTAATGATTGCAATAAAACACGACCGCAAGTACCCCAGCTTAGTCAACATTAGTTGAGCAGGTAAGTATTCAGGTAAAATTGAAGCTACTGTGGAGTGTCTGTGGAGTGTTATCTTGTTTGTATAATAAATTCCTGGTAATATAAAAACGAGTGAAAGTGTTACAAGTGTTACCAGTGTTATACCTATTTATACCTATAAAACAGCATTATGTGGCGTCCGTGGAAAAACATTGATGGTGCTTCTTCCAGTGTTCCAGCAAAGAAAAAGCATTTATCTGCTGACGCTAGAGAAATCGTAAAAACAATATATAGTTCTTTACTTACAAGAGGTTTTACTGCTAATACTGCTGCCAGTGAAATATCTGATTTAACGAAAATACCTCTAACCACAGTGAAAAGAATTACATCAAATCCCATTAAGTCAAGAAGGAAGCATAAGGATGCCGGTTCTACCAAATGTATTGACGAAAGTGATAAGGACTTAATAAGACGAAAAATTTACACAATGTACGAAGAGCATTACAAGAGCAACCTACATTAGATGTTTTAAAACAACGGCTTACTAATGATGATACACAAATAAACTGTAGCCGCATTAGTCTTTTGGAGGATTTTGTCTAAAATGGGCTTCAGATATCGTACAATTGACAAAAGGCAAGTGCTTATGGAGTCCCATCGTTTACAAAAGTGGCGTACTGAATATATAACTTCCATAAAAAACTACCGTACAGAAGATCGACCAATAATTTATCTGGACGAGACATGGTTTGACACTCATGAAACACCATCCAAAGGATCGTCCGATTTTTCCAACAGGTGTCAAACAAAAGTTCCATCAAACAAAAGGAAAAGAATAACAATTTTACATGCAGGATCAGAAAATGGTTGGGTCCCAAATGCCTTATGGCTTTCTGCAAAGAACATTAAAGACTCCTGCTTGGACTACCATGAGGATACAACGGCAGAGCTTTTTGAGCAATAGTTTAAGAATTGTCTTATTCCTAACCTTCCTCAAAATAGTGTGATAGTAATGGACAATGCAAGTTACCAGTCGTCAATTACATAAGTCTCCAAGTGCAAATAACACGAAAATTGAAATTCAAAACTACCTGTTAGAAAACGATATATATTGTGAAGAAAGTTATTTAAAAAATGAACTGTTAGAAGTGTTAAAATCATTTTCTATTAAAAAAGTATATGTTTGTGACGCATTGGCCGAGGACATGGAACATACAGTGTTACGGCTTCCGCCCTACTATTGTTTATTTAATCCCATAGAGCATATGTGGCACCAACTAAAGTCAAATGTTAGGTCACAAAATGTTTCTCCGACTTTAAGTGGTAGTGTAGTCGAATTAATAAGGAAATGTATTGATGATATCTCCCCAGAAAGTTGGAAAAATTCAGTACGCCATGTAATGAACGTAGAAAATTCATGTTACTTTGAATCACATAATTAAACCAATTGTTATTAATCTTGAAGAGGATAGCGACAGCGAAACAGAATTAGGTTTTTAGGAATTCATAAATATATTTTGGTTATTTTGGGTATTTTTTTTTTTGTAAATATTAACTTGTATATATTTTTCTATATTTTTTTTCAATTCATCTATTTTTTTGTACATTATGTATTCGTTTGTATGTATATACTGTAAATAGAACTATTATTACTGTACATTTTTAACGATATCCGATTAGGAAGAGCAAAAACTTTTAACACGACAGTTTTTTGCTGACAGTAATCAGCCTGTAAAAAGTGTGAAGGAAAGTACCTTTCTGAATTTAGATCCATATACTACAATTATTCACGTAGAAGAAAAAAACTACTTTCTTCATGTTAAAAATTGTTCAATTATCAAGTATATTCACTTGAACAACCTGAAAATACCATACGAAATAAATTAATAAATTTTTATAATCGTGTATTACACAGCTACCAATGAAATATATTAAATAACAAACTTTCTGAAGGTAGTTTATTGAGAGACTCTTGTATACACAATAGGATCAACTCAGGTAACCATTAAGCACTCAACCATTTTTCGTGAAACAAACTATACCCTTATATACCCTCATATCTTTTTACATTATTCTTTATGTTACGCAGTTGTTCGACATTCTTAATATTTTCAAGTCAATACACGAAAGATGGCAAAAATAATAAAACAACCATAAAAGTATACCGTCAACCACATAAATATCCAGCTAATATAGCCGTACAAGATATTTTTATATCTCCAAAATGATATCTATAAACATGTGGGCTCAGTTACCAACATAGTAAACATCAATAAAAATCCAATATACTTACACGTCTCTCATTTCTTCCCTGTAGTCGTCAAAGGAACTCTTGGTTATATGTTTAATCCCGCTATGAGTGATGCTTAATTTGGAGAGATGTCTCGACAGATTATTCGGGATCTCCATCAGAGATTTTCCGTAACAGTTGACATTTGTGTCGTCGCCATTTATGAAGTCGCATCTAGTAATATCGGTCAAATATGGATTAACATAAATTGAAACCTTTTTGGACTTTACAGTTGAGAATAAAATTAGTAGTAAAAAATACGTCATGCAGTTCATGTCCTGAAACAAAAATAATTCAAGATGTTTCTCTTCGATTTATAAAAACACTAATTTTCTAAAAACATTTAAAAAGTTAGCCAAAAGATGGATAGAAAAGCAGACAAAAAGGGTAATAATTAATTTCTATAAATCTATCAAAGTTTATCCCGTCCATTTTTGGAATTATAATCTATTTCTAATGAGTGTAGAGTAATAAAATCTCATGAAGTATTCAAAAGCGCTACAGGGTAATCCGTCAATAATCCGTCAATAAATTCCGTCCGCATTGCAAAATTCTATCGTTTCATAAAGAGCAGGTAGGTATCACCCTGTTTTAAGGGATTAGTCCATTGTTATCGACAGATAAACACTGAGCCAGAGGCGCGCTAGTGGGTTAATTGACAAAAGAATATGCATTCTTAAAAATCATATTAAAGGAAATAAAAATGTAATACAGCAGAACAGTGTTATTAAAAAAATATAAAATGTAACAATAAAATATATACGAACCGAAATCGGGAAATACTCACAAACACACACGAATGAACTTTACATATTGAAACACTTGTGGGGAGTTTAAATCAATTTATTCACAAAAACTACAAAAACTTTACTGGATACGTTATTACAATTCTACATCACTATAGTCTTCATCCGAAGAACTGTCATCATCCCCTGGTGTTATAATTATAGGGTCAACCACCTGATCGACCAAGTTGTCCAGTTCCCACATTTTATCTTCCTCTTTTAAAACATGCTGGATTGCTTTTTGCCAGTTTTCTGATGTGATTTCCATAATGGCTTGATCAAACAATACCTTGACATCTTTCATTTTAAATGTGGTATTGTGCCTTGCAACATATCCTTTAACTTGTGCCCATATAAGTTCTATGGGATTTAATTCGCAATGATATGGCGGTAGGCGTAGCACAGTTACTTTATACTTTTCTGCTACATCTTCTACGGCATATTTTGTGAAGCGAGATTTATGTTGTTTTACTACGGCTAGTAGTTCCTTCTTTATTGAATTCGTCTCAAACTGAATACCTTTATTTGACAGCCAGTTAATAATTTCTTGCTTTCTCCAAGCTGAAGTTGGTACCTTCTCTATGCGCCTTGAATGGTAGCTTGCATTATCCATAACCACGACCGAATCAGCTGGAAGAAATTTTAACATTTCCCCGAAGTAGTCTTCGAAGACATCCGAATTCATGTCCTCATGATAATCTCCCGTCCGACACGACTCAAAGCTTAACAAACCTTCTTTTAAAAATCCTTCTTCGCTTCCAATGTGAGCAATTATAAGCCTCTTCCCTTTTCCCGAAGGCACTTTAATACCCGTCGAAAGGCCTTCTATGAAAGCTTGGCGAGCACTTGTTACATTTTTATCTTGCCACATTTTTTGGACTATATAACCTTCGTTTATCCACGTCTCATCAAGATAAAAAATTTTCTTGTGCTCTCTGCGGTACTGTTTTATAGTTCTCAAATATTTTCGTCTCCAGCAAATGATTTCATCACTTTCCAGTAATAGTGCCTTTCGATTGTGCTTTTCCCAGGAAAAATTCATACTTTTTAAAGTTTTCCATAAAAGTTTTCTGGATATCAAAGGAATATCGTTATCTTGGCTTATCTCCATTAGTATTTTGTCAAGGGTGGGTATTTCCTTTTTAAAATAAAACGAATGAACTTTTCTTCGAATGTCACGTTTGGTGTCTTCACCTAAGATTTTTATTGGTCTTCCTGATTTTCTCTTGCATGGACTTAACTGGCCTGATATCTTTCTTTCTCGCAATAATTTAAAAATCGTGGACTGTCCAATTCCAGTCATTCGGGCACATCGCTCAACACTTTCTTGCACAGACAAACTAGGGTGATCGTGTTTTATGCAATCATATACATTTAAAATTATAACTTTTTCACTAACAGATAGCGGAGAATTTGTTACACCTCTTTTCTTTGGAGTAAATGTCGCCATTTTATAACTTTTTCACTATTTCTATATCACAATATTACTGTACGTTTAATTGGTGTAGCAACAATTACTAACTCGAATGTCGAATGTCGAATGATAATAATAAAATAAAAGAGGGATTATAATGAAAGTGTAAGTAAAACCTCATTACGCGTTATTAGTCTTCATGTTGATTTATTTTAGTTCTTAGTAATATTAGGAGGTGCGTCATACCCTTATCAGTTTCTTCTAATGCTTTTATTCGTTCAGTAAGGAAGTGAATTTGTTTTTATAAATAAAAATGTAATTAGCTTTAATGACCATATAATGGAATACGAGTTTGAAGAATAAGTTAATCGAAAAATTAAATAAAATTGGTTATCACAAAATATCCAAAATATGATATTTTGAGGTACATCAATTTTTGACGACGAAGTTGACATCCGTCCATTTGCCTACGCCCATGACGACACCGAAATTCAGGCAAATTTTATGACACTTCATGATTTATTACTCTACACTCATTTGAAACCTTACCTTGCTTACATCTAAGCAGTGATTTTTACTTACCAAACTAATTTTTATTTGGTAAGTTAACAAAAATTGTTTTTTCTTTTTAGTTCAACCTTGTAAGTATTTTGTCTTTTTTAGCTCTTGATAATAATTGTAAACACAATTGAAAGCTCGAGAATAAAAAAATAGTTAACCAATAGCCCTATTATTGACTCCAACCCATCCAAAACAGTTATATATTTGTTCCAAACGAGTCACAAGTACTTCTTTTTTCTTATTCTTATATATATAGATATATATATATATATATATATATATATATATATATATATATATATATATATATATATATATATATATAATGAACCAGAAGTATTTGCTGACAACGTAAGGAAGTAAACGTTAAATAGTGGGTTTGCAGCAATAAAAAATGAAACGTGTACTCTTTTAAATTTTTATTCCAAGCTTTCGGACATTGGTTATGTCCTTCATCAGGGAGCTACAAATGTAATTAATAAATTGTTGGCGTTGGTACAATTAATTAAAAATTGTTTCTACTTACAAACTTAATGAGGTTGTATCAAAGAAGATGTATTATGTTGATAAAATTTATCATAGTCTCTCATCTTTTTTAATATATAAAAACTATTTTTATGTTTAAAAATTTTAAAAAAATTACTGTAAATCCAAAAACACTTAATTATTCTAAATAAATACGTGACATTATTTTGACAAAATTCTTTCAAATGTCAATTGATAAATTACTGTTTGTGTTATTATTGCACTTATCTAGTAGTAACAAATAGGAGAACATTTCATTTAGATGGCTAATATCCGTTCTATGATTCATTGCATTATTATTTTGGCAAATGTAGGCCATTTCAAGAAAAAGTCTTTTGGTGATGTTACTTTCCTGTTCTACTACTTTGATGTTATTATAATCTATCTGATGCCCATTTTTAAATGCATGTTGACCCAATGCAGTTTTTTCAGGATGCAGTCTATTATCTGACTTGTGGGATGTAATGCGATCTTTAAGGCACCTTGATGTTTGACCATAGTATACTTGTTCACATGATCCGCACGGTATACAGTAAACAACATCTGTTAAAGACAAGAGTGCGCTTATCTAAAATCAGCGATACCGCTTTCCATACAAAAAATCTAAAAATCCTTTATAACCTATTCATTGAAAACTCATACCCAAGTATACTACTAAAGAAAATTTTGTTTAACACTCCACAAAATTTAACTAGTCATTTAAGAAACGAAGAAAATCTGTCTGTATCACAAGATAGAATTGGACCTGTAGATCCTTTACCACAACAAACTACAATTAGATATGTATCTCTTCCATACATTAAGGACATTGGACAGAAACTAAGTAGAATTTTTTCATCAATTAATAATATCAAAATTGCACACAAAACGGTACTAACAGTTAACAAAGTTTTTTCTAAACTTAAAGACCAATCCGCACTCTTGTCTTTAACAGATGTTGTTTACTGTATACCGTGCGGATCATGTGAACAAGTATACTATGGTCAAACATCAAGGTGCCTTAAAGATCGCATTACATCCCACAAGTCAGATAATAGACTGCATCCTGAAAAAACTGCATTGGGTCAACATGCATTTAAAAATGGGCATCAGATAGATTATAATAACATCAAAGTAGTAGAACAGGAAAGTAACATCACCAAAAGACTTTTTCTTGAAATGGCCTACATTTGCCAAAATAATAATGCAATGAATCATAGAACGGATATTAGCCATCTAAATGAAATGTTCTCCTATTTGTTACTACTAGATAAGTGCAATAATAACACAAACAGTAATTTATCAATTGACATTTGAAAGAATTTTGTCAAAATAATGTCACGTATTTATTTAGAATAATTAAGTGTTTTTGGATTTACAGTAATTTTTTTAAAATTTTTAAACATAAAAATAGTTTTTATATATTAAAAAAGATGAGAGACTATGATAAATTTTATCAACATAATACATCTTCTTTGATACAACCTCATTAAGTTTGTAAGTAGAAACAATTTTTAATTAATTGTACCAACGCCAAAAATTTATTAATTACATTTGTAGCTCCCTGATGAAGGACATAACCAATGTCCGAAAGCTTGGAATAAAAATTTAAAAGAGTACACGTTTCATTTTTTATTGCTGCAAACCCACTATTTAACGTTTACTTCTTTATATATATATATATATATATATATATATATATATATATATATATATATATATATATATATATATATATATATAAGGAATATGACCATTTAATTTGATATAAAAAAAGTGCACTCGTAAGTAAATGGGATGTTTTCGGTCAATTTGGAGATAAAAAAGACAAGAGTTGTGCTACTTTATTTAATGAATACGTTTCGCCCACTGTTTAATGAGCATCATCAGTTCATCTAAAAGAGTTTTATTAGCGATACATCTAATATGAGAAACAATTACAATGTAATTACAATACAAGTAAATGATCTTACCTTTAAAAGATCTGTAGCGGTATTAATGTGAAGAAACATCAAAAAGGCAAACATCAAAAATTAATCTAATAATACATCAGCAAAAAAAACACACAGAAACACAGAACGCCGGAAGATTTCCAATTTACGTAATTTTATAATAATTTTTTTTTAATTTAACTTTTGGCAACATTATAAAATCTATCAAAAAATGTACCTGTCAATTTTGAAATGTTATATTAACAACGGCACGGCTAGGGTTCTTGACTATGACCATATCATGCAAAATGAAGTTTTTTTGTGAAATCTATCAAAAAATGTACTTGTCAATTTGATGTTGTCAAAAGTTAAATTGAAAAAAAATGTATTTATTAGATTAATTTTTATGTTTGCCTTTTTGATGTTTCTTTATGGTCAACCAGATTGAAATATATTTTATTTAGGTGCTGTGTATCTTTTTTGTCATTTATTGCGTTAGAATTTCTTTTTATTTCTATTGATTCGTGCATCTTCCTCTTCGTGTCTTGTTCGGTTTTTTGATGTTATCGAAGTCAAATTTATGCTTCTTCTCATTTTCATGTTTTGTGAGCGCAGTGACATTGTTCTTGTCATTTTTGTGAGAACAAATTCTGGATTGAAGCAGTTGACTGGTTTGCCCGATATAGACACCTTCACAGTTAATATATATATATATATATATATATATATATATATATATATATATATATATATATATATGTGTGTGTGTGTGTGTGTGTCTGTGTCGTATATGTAATTATTATGTATATACAAGCTAGATAAAACATAAATAATAATTGTCATAATTTAATCAACTTTTACCCAACACTTTAGGTACATCATGTTCATATTAAATAGTCATGATGTTATGGTTAGTAAATATGTCAAGGTAGACAACTAAAGGTTAAGGTATCTGTTTTAAAAACCATGTTTATATAATTTGTTAATTGAAATAAAAATTACATGTTTTGTTCAGGGTATTTCGTAATCAGTGTTTAATCTAGTTTAAAGAGTTTTATATAATGCCTAATAAAATTTGTGTTAAACGACGACTTGAAAAAACTCTTGAATTACATATATAAATTTTCTTTTATAAATACTTTACAAACTTTAAAAATTCAGATACTATTGTTCTTCAAACTGTCAACTTCCTCGGTCTATACATGTATTTTTTGAAGTTCAAGACATTTCGGGATTTTTCGGAGATATCTGGATTATACTAGATTTTTTTAATACTTCTTTTTCGTCACGGTACCCAACTACTTTGGGTTTACTTTTAGCTTAAAACTTCATACGGTAGAATATATCGTTTATTTTCTGCAGGATGGTATACGGGCTTTCCGAGTATCGTTGAAGTTTCGGACACAGTCCTTTCTTACGTTTGGGAGTGTATAACCATGATACTGGGTCACCTCTTTCGAAAGTTATTTCGGTAAATTCGTAGACTTTTTCCAATTTTACTTTTAAATTTTGGATATACATCAGGTATTAACGTTCTTCTTAGCAGAAAGGCAATCTTCCAAAGATTAGATCTTAAGGAAGCTTCATTTTTCTTCCGGTGATCACCATTGATGGAGAATAAGTGATTGCTTCGTGTTCGGAACTTCTATAGGCTAACAGGAATTAAAGTATCCCAATCTTTTTAATTATCATTGACAAATATTGAAATGTATTGACAAATAGTTCTACAGTAGAACCCCGATTATCCGTGCGCGGATTATCCGGGCTGCGGATTATCCGTGCTATGATTTGCCATTACTCAAATTGCATTTTTGAGGTTTTATCCAAATACCACCGCAAATCACTACACACCGCGGCGCCGTGAGGGAGACGCATAATGGAATATCGATAGTATCAGTGCTAGGAGAATGCGCCCTAGAGAAGACACGCTACTCTGCTATATTCTTAACAGTTGTTTCCAAAATCGCAATTACTAATGTTAAACGCAAAGAAACATTTTAACGATTGAACAAAAACTATGGATTTTAAACAGTAGTGAAAAGAGTGAACGTGTCGCATCATTGTCACGAATATATGAAGTTAACAAGTCATATCAATAAATACAAAGTGAATCTACAAAATTTTGAATCTCGTTCTTTTTTTGAATTATCTTTTTTAAAATACGGAAATCAATTAAAAGATCGAATTTTTGAACAACTCGATGAAGCACTTTTCAACCAAGTGGTTTCTGTAGAAAAAAACGGAGGGTTTGACAATCTCTGGGCCAATGTGTGCTAAGCAAGCGGATTTTCACGAATACAAATGCAAATGAAAGAACTTTTCAAATTAATTCATCCAAAAATGAGAGTCTTTACGAAAAAATGATAAGACGGTATCAATCAAACAAAGTAACCAATCGAGAGGCTGAAAAAGCTGCCAATATTCTACTAGGCTAATACGCCAGAAAAATAAAAAAATCGCAGACTTTTATTACATGCTAGAGTGACTGATAGGTACCGTTCGCGTCATAAAAAACTGGTACAACTCTTATAACCAAAAACCGTGTTTTTTAAGTTGTGTACGTTGGTCTTGTCACATGTGTCATTCTAATTTCTAGGGCACTGTTGCCAGTTTAACGAAAATATTATCTTATATACTAAAACGCTAACCCCTTTTCTTGTCCACCACTTTACTCAAAAACCATATAATATAATTAAAATATTTTTTCGGAATATTATTAATATTACGTATGAGATTGTCAAGATATACTTTTGGTACAAAAATTCACTTCCGGTTTTGAGATGACCGGAAGTTAAAATTTACTTTAAGTTTTAGACCCCACAATGTATATATGGATCGAAACGTCTCGTCGAGACGAATCTAAATATGTACTTCCGGTTGCGATCCGACACCGGAAGTGACCCGAAACGCGCATAAAACGTCAATATAGAGCAAATCTGACACCGGATTCGTGATCAGCATGCAAAATTAACTGCTAAATGATAACATTGTAACAAAAAACATTGTTTTCGACGAAATATTTCGTGATATTTAATACACTTTTTACTTGCATTATTATTGAAGAATGTTATGTATATTCTTGCTTATATTGTTTGTATTGATCTCTTAATTTTTCTCGCAAAATAAAAATTTCATTTAAAAAACTCGATGTCGAGTTGGTCCGCTAGTATGAAATAAAGCTAAAAGCAGGGCTGTGCGACAGACCGCCAGTTTTGAGTATACTAAAAACTAAAACATTATCAAACATTCTCTATCAGTCAGTTACATTTATTTAAACATGCATCCTAAAAAATTCTCCTATTACTATTGTAATTTTCCATAATCTCAATTAAGTATCCACACATTGATTTTTGTTTTATTATAATTTATGGAAATATTTCAATTTAAAAATAATGATGGATAATCAATCTATACATAACTTTAAATTATTATAATAAAACATTACAGTGAGATATTGGATTGTAAATGTCACGTTTTGAAAAGCGTTTTTTCGTCCCGGATATTTTATAGTTTATAATACGTAGGATAAAGTATAATGTTAGTTTTTCACATTTATTGTTCTTGTAATAAATAATAATTTAATTTTGTTAGTGTGCCTGTTACTAAACTTATTGACACAAAATACAACTCGTGTTCGGTAGGTAATTGAAGTATAAAATTACAGTATATGCATTCCAATGTTCCATGTGCCAATACCCTAGGTTTAAAGATCCTTCAAACATTTTGGATATTATCTCAACCCTATCTCTGGTTATTAAATTTATTAGATACGATTTTTTGTTGTTAATGATAAAAATAATACCTATCTAAAAACTTTGTACATTTTTGAATGTTATTTTTTATATATTTAGATTTTGTGCAATCTCGTTATCTGTGATGGCAACAACGAATTGATTCACGGACCATTGTGTCCAGTCTGAACACAGGTTTACATTGGGAAAAAAAAGTGTACCAGTTTTATATGACGGGAAGTGTACATATGTATTATATATAATAAATTAATACATGTTTGGATTATCCGTGCTTATCAATTATCCGTGCGACGTACGGTCCCGTGGAGCACAGATAATGGGTATTCTACTGTATTAGGTATTTGGACCATTTCGTCTAATTGTGGATGGATATGCGTAGTGCGAATTTTCTTAATTAATTCTTGTCATAATTCAAATTTTGTAATTTATCAGAATGTAACTCTAATCGAACTCCATGTCTTGATATGACGTGTATTATGAATGCTTCTGTTACTGTAGTCGCTTCTTGATTAGGAAGGGGTGCAATTTTAAACCATTTTGAAAAAGAATCCATTGTAACTATTAATTACTTGTTTCCTATCTCTGTCATCAGAAGTGTACCGAGAATATCCACTGCAAGTTGTCCAAAAGGTTCTCCGGTAAGATATGGTGCCGTGCCGTAATATCCGTGCCATTTAACCACGACGTCTTGTTCTAGGGACTTTACTACCGTTACATAAATCGCATTTCTTACACCAACCTTCTACATTTCCTCAAAAATTCAGTCAGTAAAATCTGTTTATTCTCTGGCAATTGTTCTTTTGATACCAAAATGTCATCCTGAAAGGCTGTTATGAAGTTCTTGCAACACACTTTTATTGTGTGATGTTGGCAGTACCACTTGTTGAATTGTACGTATTCCATGGAGACATCTCATTTCCGATATAATAGACCATTACAATAAAACTATTTATTCAGAAAGTGTAAAAACCTCTTAAGTCGTTTCATATTTTAATTTAAAAACATTTGGAGTATTAATTTATAATTACTCCATAGGAGTAAAAGTAAAAGAAAAATTGTTATACATATATAACCTAATATGGAAGAGAAAAGTAATACCCAGAGAATGGACAAATGCAGTAATTATACCTATATACAAGAAAGGAAACACAAGAGACTGTAGGAACTATAGAGGTATATCACTACTATGTGTAGCAGCAAAAGTATACGACGTAGAGGATGTACAAAGTGGATTCAGGAAAGGACATAACACACAAGACCATATATTCACCATGCAACAAGTAATAGAAAAACCCTTAAAGAAAAATAAAGAAATACATCTGAGCTTTATAGACATGGAAAAAGCATTCGACTCAGTCAAAAGAAAAGATATATGGGAAAGCCTAAAGAAGAAACAAGTAAGTGAAGAACTGATAGAAGCAACAAAGAGTATATACATGAAAACAACAAATACAGTAAGAATGTTAAATATACAGTCAGAACAATTTGAAACAACCCAAGGAGTTAGACAAGGGGGAAGTCTCAGCCCAGTACTATTCATAAATGTAATAGATGAGATAGTGAAAGAATGTAAGAAAACATTCAAGAAATACTGCATTGGTTGGAACAAAATGCAAATGGTAAATGCTGAGATGTGTATATTTGCAGACGACATAGCATTAATTGCGGAAACTGCAGAAAAACTGAAATACAACTTAGAGAAATGGAACCTAGAAGCAAGCAAATACAACTTAAACGTAAACAAAGAGAAGACTCAAATAATGAAAATATCAAGGAAACAAGGGACGGAAGATCAAATAGAAGTAATGATAGACCAACAAAAAATATTACAGACAAATTCATACAAATACTTAGGAACAGTAATCAACAACAAAGGAGACATCGAGGATGATCTTAACAACAGAATGGAAAACACAGGAAAACTATTCCAAGCACTAAATAGAGGATTCCTAAATAACAAAGAAATATCAACAAAGACCAAGATGACAATATACAAAACAATATATAGACCTACAGTGACATATGGAGCAGAAAATTGGATATTAAACAAAAGACATCAGAGCAGAATTCAGGCAGCAGAGATGAAATACCTCAGAAGAACGATAGGAGTAAAAAGAACTGATAGAATCAGAAATGAAGAAATAAGAGAAAGACTCAAAATCAAACCGATACTCGAGTCAATCAAAGAGAAAAAATTGGCATTGTTCGGACATCTAACCTGGATGGACAATAATAGACAAGTAAAAAGAGTGTGGGACGCCAAACCAATATTGAAGAACAGAAGAGAAAGACCCATTAAATAATGGAACAGTGACATCTCGCAGATACTGCAGAGTAAGCGTAAGACTTGGCAGGAAGCAACACAGATGGCATCCAATAGGAAGGAATGGAGAAAGTTCGTTAAGAGTTAGGAAACCTCAGAAGACTGTCAAATATTGTAATTAAATGAATTGTATTGTAAACGGCCCAACACCGAAAGGTACAAATGGGTTCTACTGATTAAGTAAAGTAAAGTAATTTATAATTAATATTATATATTTATATAAATAATTTACATTAGTTATTATAATTTAAATATTTCTTACGAAATAATTCAATAATTTTTTTATGACAAATGTATTTTTTCACGATTTTCTGATTTTTCCTGGAGGTGAAAGTAGACCAGTTCTTATATTTTCTCAAACTTCTTTTTTTTTAAATTACACTTTTGATAAAATTTTGAAATTTTTTGAATACATATCTTAAAACTGAGGCCTCAAAGAATCGATTGCGATTTGCTAAATACCTCTAGTCACTGTTTAGGTAATTTACAAGTATACTTGTTTAAATAATCGGTCTACGCGATAAACAAATTGAATAACTTACAAACTATGTGGTAGATCTAGCTCAAATTTATAACACTTCATTAATATATTAATTGTCATAATTTCACGTAGTTATATTATATGTTATTACGCAAAAAACAAAGTTGTTAACATTTATAAATTACTACAAAAATAATAGTTCAGGAAATGAAGCTCGAAAAAAGTTAAAACCTCGCAATTTTTTCGTCCTGCATGGATTGAGTTGAAATTTTAACAGAAGGTAGGTGATAGCCCAAGGATCAAAATCTATATCGAACCGAAGTGCGCTGAAGGGTTTTAGGGGTGAAAACTACCCCTAATTGCCAAAAATTATAAAATAACATATTAAACCTGAATATGGGTAAGATTTGGTTTTAATTAGTTAAATAATGATTATTTTATACTTTTGAATAGAGTTCCATCATATTTCAACCCTTAAAAAGCAACCCTTGTTAGAGATTAATGTAAAAAAATTACTAATTCTAAAAAAATGATTTCGCCTTGAATGGATTTGGATAAAAATTTGGATTTAAGCTCAACTCACCCTCTGCTTTATAGTTTATGTCATGCCGATGAACCCTGATTGTTCTTAGGGGTGAAAACTACCCCTAATTTTCAAAAATTGTAAAATAACATTACAAATCTTAAGATGAGTGAAATTTGGTTTGGATTAGTTAAATAGTGATTTTTTTATACTTTAAAATACAATTTCATAAACTTTCAACCCTTAAAAATCAACGCGCACGTGCTACTTCTTTTAAACTTGAGAAAACACTGACGTGGAACCAACGAAATATACACTCACACAAGTAGACATATGAGCCGATATTTTATTCTGTTGTATGGGATTTCAAAATAAGAACGCTTAAAATTTCGAATGTATAACGCCCGACTACCTAATATACCGGTTTTGTAGATTATTATGCTCCGAAATGTACTGTACTATACTAATGGAATTTTCCGGAAAAAAAATTAATTGGTTTTTTTAACGTATTTCCTTCATTTTTAACGATAGAGTGTTTCTTTAAAAACGATTTTGTAGAGGTTTTTAAGAGCTACAAGGATTTGTGAATTAAATCTTTTTGGAACCCTTGTTTTTTAAATGGGGTGAGTTTAAAGGGCTCGAAAAAGATGGTGCTTGATCGTAAATCGATGCTTTAAACGGCTATATCTCGCCAAATATTCATTGTACAACAAATCTAAATAAAGGAAAATTTTAGTCATTAAAAAAGCTACAATTTAGTACATTTTTATTTTTTTCATATATTCAGTTATTTCGGGGATATTTAAAAAAAGAAGGGTAAAACATATGAAATTGT